>NC_089502.1:100022206-100322206 GCF_036850765.1 Saccopteryx bilineata | reverse complement strand
ATGTAATGGGCTACATTTATATAAACTTTTCCTCCGGCCACAAACATATAACTGTTATGTGATTGGTCAGTTGAAGCTGAAACACCCACGGAGAAAGATGTTTTACAGTTACAAGGGCACACACACACACACCCCACCCCCCTCCCACCCCACACTTTCCCACACAATTTTTTGGAGGAATATAGGATATGTACCAGTGTCAGGATCTCCCTGCCTTCTTCACCAGAGTATTTCTGCCATTTAATTTTCCTTTAAGTGACTGCTTAGACTAGAGCCTCTCCTCTCCCCCTCCTACATCTCTTCCAATCTGGACCTTTTAGACACTGGGTACTGTTCAATTCTTACGCTGTCAGGCCCATGGGTCATGCAAGTAGATCCTTTAAATCTCAATGCCAGTTGTAGTATAGGTGTCCTCTTCCATTATAGGTAGGTCTGTGTGTCACTTCAGTAGGCTTGTGTATTCATTTCTTTCACTTTTTCTGATTCATGTTCCAGGACCTGTTTGTGATAGAACAGTAAATACCCTTCACTGTCCAGAACGTCCTTAATACTGGCCTTGGTGATGACGGCATCATCACACTTGAACCACTGGTCCTTGTGGTGCCGGATGAAGCTGGTGTAGTGGCCACTCTCCAAGGTTCCTTGGTGATTAACCACGGCAAACAAGGAATACTTATTCTCGTCGTTTCCACTACTGGTTGGCAGCTGCAACTGTCCATTCATCCTGCTTTCTTTACTTGAGGCCATAAATGGTGTCATATCCAGCTCCAGAGGAAAGGATATGTATGTAGTGATCTTGCGCCTCTGTTTGGCCGAGTGTTCAAACCGTTTGAAATGAAAGCAGGCAACAACAGGTAATTTATTCATTGTGAGTTGTTTGGTAGATTCCTGGTAGCTTTGGCAACTACTGCATTTGATTTTGGCACTGCTCCCTAGGTGCTCTGGCCTTGTAAACCTTCGCAAGCAGTCTGTGAGAGTAGTGGTTCCTGGTATGTGGCTTTCCCCATTCACATTGCTCTCCCTCCCTGGGCTCATAGGCCAGAAGGAGGTGCAAGAACCAGGCAAGTCCAAACTGATGTCCCAGCATGGGTCTATCGTGGTAGAGACACCATGGCAGGCTTGACAGGTCACATCAGACTGCAGGCCACCTGTGAAGATTTGGTCTATGATGCAGTTACAGTGGTTGGGATTGTTGGCCGCCTTCCCGGCATCATCACCTTTGCAGTGCCGGTGCAGGACATCTAACGCTGCAATGAGAAACTCGTGAGCATCCTGTTGCCTGTACCCTGCTAAATGACGTGCGTGTATCCACACCAGGTGCAGTAACTTATAGGGAACATGAGGAGATGGATTTCCAGAATACAACTCCCGAAAAAGCGAAGACATTTCACAGACCAGACACAACTCTGGAGTTGGCATTTCACATCTGTGCCTGTCAGAGAGGAAGAAATCTCTCAAGATCGGAGTGTGGGTAAGAGCCTGGACGATGCAGTTCATAAAGCACGTGTTTCCAAGATTGATTAGTCCTCTTAAACCGATGGTAAAGGTAGAAGTGATTCTTCTTCTCCTCGGGTTGTATCCCAGCAGTTCGAACTCCGGTCTGGTTGTCTCCCAGGTTGGGTATTTCTCACAGAGGCCAGGCACTGAACACTGCTGGTGAGAAACGTCGGTTGAGGTGGAGGCTTGTAATTTCAAAGCTTCTCCTTGCTCTTCTTTGGCAATTTGCTCAATGTCTCTGTCATAGACATAGTCCTTGCACATAAAGCAGTATATACCTCCATAGTAAAGGTCTACAGCTAAGTTGTGCTGTTTTGTCTCAGCGTGCTCATGAATGTGTTTCTCGGTGAAGCAGCCAAAGAAGACACAGGAAAGGCAAGAGTGGAGTCTGTTCAGGTGGGTGCCACACACATGGCAGATGCAAGACTTTGCCTTGCTTTTCCTGGACTCGGGGGTTCTACACCACACGAAGCACTGGTAGATCACCCGGAGTTCCTGCCTCCAGTTCTCTCCTACCTTAAAGCTGTTCACGTGGGAACAGCCTGGTGGACCCACAGCGAAATCCACATCTAGGCATCCGCCCCCAGGGCCGCGCCGGGGCCGGGGCCGGGGCGGGGGCCGTGGCCTAGGCTGTGGTGGGGTACGGAGACGGGTCTGAGGCCGTGGCCGGGGTCGCCTACGGGGGGCACGACTGCGCCGTGAAGAGGGATCGGGGGGCCGCGGGGGATCGGAGGGAGGGGTGGGGGGAGGCACCTCGTCGCCTTTGCCGTCGCCACCGCCGCTCCGCGCTGGGTTCTCATTCTCCAGCTCCTGCTTCGGCTCTCCCGTCGGCTCCTGCTCTGCCTCCTGTACCCGCTCGGGTTCGGGCTCCAGCTTGAGCTCAACCCGGCGGCCCGGACCCTCCTCCGGCTCCACTTTCCCGGCGGCGTCCACCTTCCCTGCCGCCTCCACCTTCCCTGCCGCCTCCACCTTCCCGGTGGCGTCCACCTTCCCCGCCGCGTCTACCTTCCCCGCCGCGTCTACCTTCCCCGCCGCGTCTACCTTCCCTTCCACCTTCGCCTCTGTCTCCACCTTCCTCTCCGCCTTCTCCGCTGCCGTCTCGGCAGCCTCGGCCGTCTCCGCCTCTTGTACCCTCCTCCGCCTCCAGCGGCCGCGGCTCCTCCCCCTGCTCGCTGGGCTCGGGCGGCCACTGGGCGTGGCGGCGCGGGGGCCACGCAGACTTGGGCTGTCCCCCGCCCGGCCTGAGGGACGGCGCGGCGGCTGTGGCAGCTGGACCCAAAAGGGACTTGCACTGAAGGAGGCAGCGGCGGAAGCAGGCGACGCCCCCGGGAATCCTCTTGCAGTAACCCCCTAGCGGAGGCCGCTCCTGCAGCCAGGCCTGGTTTCCTTTAATTCAGTATTTACCAAACTTGCTTGTTCCCGAGAATCACGTGGGGAGCGTGCTAAAATTACAGATTCCTCGGCTCCACCCGCAGACCCACTGAATCAGAATCTCGAAAATAGGAGCTCCGGAACCTGTGTCTTTAACTAGGGCCCGAGAGGATTCTAATGATCAGGCAAGTTTGGGAAACACAGCTCTAATTCATTGAGGCTGGCGGGAAGGGGGGCGGGGACCGCGCAGTCTCTTTAAGGCGCTTCCAGTTCTCGGCTCCAATCGCTGTTCTGACCCCCTTCGTCGTCTCCTCCCCTCTCCTCGTCCTTCCCTCCGTCCAGGCGACTTCCCCCAGCATTGCGGGGCTGGGGACACAGGGATAACCAAGTCCAGAAACGTGTCTGGGGCTGTGAAATGTCCCCGCAGAAGCCAGGTCCTGAGGGGAGCAGTCAAAAGCTGTGATAGAACATCATCTCTGTGTCTGAACCTACCCCCTGAGCCAGTCCCAGGCTCCCCTCCCACCTCAAATTCTGCCCTGTGCCCTATCAGGATGAAGCCCAGATCCATTCGGGACAGGCCTGGACTTCAGACTTCCAGGGGCAGACCTCAGAGGCACATCCCTTTGCCCATCTTATCAGTGCTCTGCAGAGGCTGCGCCTGCTTCTCGCCTCCTCCCCTGGACTCCAAGGCTGCGAGTGGGTTGAGGGTTTGGCTGCCGGCCTTCTGGTCTAGCAGATGCTGAGCAACCCAAGGGCAGCAGGAGGGACCAGGCACAAAAAAAGCCATGCTTACAGCTGGCAGCTCCTCTATGGCTGAGAGAGAGGCCTGAACTACAGGACGTCATCCCAAGACCCTCTAGCACCAACAGGTGGGAGTGGAGAGGGCAGGCCTGGGTCTGAAGGCCTCTGGGAGCTCCTGCACTGAGAACTGTTGGCAATGGGTAGCAGCACTATGGGGCCCATGAGGACTGAACCCAGAACAAGTGGCTCAGGTCTTAGGAATGTGAGGGAAGTCACGGAGCAGCCACAGGTGCTGGTCCCAGGGAGGGCAGCTCAGGGATGGCATCAGGATGGGGAACAGCGAAAAAGTAGATAGCCGGTGCTGGAGGATCAGGAGACAGTGTGTTTAGGAAGAGTCAGTCCCTGGTTCATGGTGATCGCTGGCCTTGGCCTAGTCAGTACACACTGCCAAGTTGATGGATCTGTGCTGCCTGATGATACCCTAGCAGAGTTCTTGGCATGGGACATCACTGCTTCACCTGACCTCTTCCTCCCAGGAGGAGGATTGCTGAGGCCTGCAGGGGTTAGCAGCATGAATTGCTTGTCAAGATTCAGGAGCACTTAAATTGGATAGGGTGCCTGGTTCCCATACAGCTGAGGTACCCAGAGCTGCCCTGGTGCCTCCCCTTCCTAAGTCAACTCTTGCTTTACTTCCTTGAAGCACCACAGCATCTTTCTAATAAATTCTGCCCTGTGTGGCCTGAAACCAGAGGAATTGCCACTAACTCATTCACAGAAGGATTCCTGCTCCTGCTGTTGCTGCTAAAAATGACAGGAGTCATGGAGGGGTTGAGAGGTGGAGAGACAGGAGATATACTCTCATTCCATCCCACAGAAGAACACACATCAAAGGGAACTAGATCTCTGTGTAGGTGGGACTGCTTACCACTGAAGACACCATGGCGACACAGCTGCCTTACTGATCAACTTCCTGCAGAAGCGCTCTGGTCCAGCATGTTCTAGAAGTGGTGGTTCTGCCATCATTCACTCAACACATGTCTACTCAGCTTTAACCCAAAGCCGGGTGTTGTACTAGAAGCTGTAGACACAGCACTGAACCTAATAAACTTGCCCAAGACTACATTCCCCAAAAGGCAGCCGAAAGAAGTGTCTGGGTCACCAGCAGAGAAGGGGCACTAAAAACAAAAGAATTAAGAAAAAGATTATCAGGAACTGTTTGACATTCTTTTAAAAAAATTATCCTCCTTGGAAACATCAGAATTTTCACTGTGCTTCTTTACATTCCTTGTTGCATGTTGCTTTTGTTCTGCATTACGTGCGGGGGGGGGGGGAGGGTGTCATTATAATCATTCTTTCCTTCCTTATTTAGTTTTTATTTTAATTATGGGTCTTGCTTTGAAGAAAGTTTGAAAAATAGTATCTAAAAGAGCACAATATAATATAACCAGGGAGAAAAATACATATAGTATGTAATTGGACAATTCTATAGGTTTCTGTGCAATTTGTTAATGAACTGGATCTTAAAAGATATGTGAGTTATGATTTCAGGAATAATGGTTATTTAAATAATTGATTACATTTCGATCTTTTATATATATACTTTTTTCACTTTGAGAAAATAGATCTACTAATTTTTTAGCATTATCTAACAATTTTTTCGATGCTTAATGCTTGTATGGGTCTGGATTCAGTCCTGGGCAAATGTTCCCACCTCTGCTTCACAAAGACTCCACTGCAGGGTAGCAGAAGGGGGCTAACCTACTGGAGACCCCTCCTCACAGCACCAGCGCTTGAATACAACTCTGGCCACAAGGTGGCAAAAGATTTTATGACACTCCCTTGAATATTTTTTGTATGTTTATATAAAATCAATGATTCGTATCAAAATACTCTAAAAATATTTTAACATCGTGCTCTACACATTGTGACATTTAAAATTTTGCATCAAAAATGTCAGTTAACTGGAAATAATGTGATTTCTGACAAATATTAACATTCACAAACAAAACTGTTCCATTACGATTTCACATGAAATCAGTTAAACCTGAATACCTTAATGATTTGAGAGCCACCATCTTCTGATTTTAAAATTCATAGCCAAGCTCTTCTTTCATAGTTGGAATATGTACATTTTCCCTTTCTCCCTGAGTTCTTAATTCCATTTTATTCTCACAGAATTTTGTGTCAATAATATGTATTTTTTCACTTGAAATGATTTTGATTGTCCTATTTACCTACAGCAAAAATATATATTTTTGCTAGTTAAATGCTTTTTAGTATTTCTATGATCATAAAGGTCTGTGTTGTTTAAAAATTTACTCTTGCTTATGTTATGATAATTAATATTAGACTATATTGGATCAAAATATTATAAATTACAGTATTTGAAAGGTGATTGTTAAATATCAAAACAAAAGAATTACTAGGAAAAAAAAGAATTATTAGAGATAGATAAGTCTTTGTTTTAATTTAGTGGGTGTATCCATGGATAAATATTGCCTATTGCTAGAATTAAACAAGATTCAGCAT
The DNA here is from genome assembly GCF_036850765.1 of Saccopteryx bilineata. Lineage (NCBI taxonomy): Eukaryota > Metazoa > Chordata > Mammalia > Chiroptera > Emballonuridae > Saccopteryx > Saccopteryx bilineata. The sequence goes on along the minus strand of NC_089502.1, from coordinate 100,316,068 downwards.
CAGTTCTCTTCCTACCTTTTGCTTTGTTAAACATTAGCACACTGAAACCTCGTTTATCTAAATCAGTCAATGAGAATGGACATTTTGTTTTAGCAATGTCACTCAAGTCTTTGAATTCCTTTGGAGATATATGAGGGAAATATTACACAATGGTATATATTCAACAATGTTTTCCATGATTTATCAGCTGACAGCTACATTGAGTTCTCCTTCAACTTTATTGGAAACCATCTAAGTTGCAAAAGGATTTATCCCCTATTCATTGTTTAGAGCAATTTGTTTCTTCATCATTGACAGCAATGTTTGTAATTGTCTTTCTGGTACCCTGAGGACTTTACACTGCAGGGCAGTGCACCCAGGTAACATTCAAGATGGGTAAAAGATAAGCTTCTCTATTACAAAGTACAAAAAGGACTGCTGTGAAAAAGGAGATGGAAAAAAAAGAGAACCAGCTTGATCCCTCTACCACAAGTGTGTTTTCTGGCTGATCAATTTTAGAAAATATGAAATTTGAGGAGGTAGACATTGATCCCCTTAAAATTCTAAGTGCTTCTCTGAACCTATGTATCCTGATTGATCAATGTCACCCCATTAAATTTAATTAAAAAAACTAAGTGCTTTGTGTACCCCCTGGAAAGTTTTCCTGTACCCCCTGGGTAAATAAATAATGGACATTCCACTTTTAAGGTTGCTGGTTTACATTTATTATTATAAAACTAATATATACAATATTTGTGGTTTTTAAAAAGGTATAGAAGAGAGCATAATATGAAAAGCCTTTCTCTCCCCTGTCAATCACACCAAGTTCAATTCCCCTAAAATAAGCATTTGTTAATAGTTTCTCATGTATCCTTTGAGAAATTTTCTATTGGAACACAAAGGTTTTCTGCATGTATCCTTTTATGAAGTAGGACTGATACTGTAATATACATATTATCTACAATGTATATATTGGACACCCGGAAATGCTTTCCAAGTTGACCTCCACATCCTGTGCAATGCCAATAAAAATTCCAGTGATTTTTTTTGTGTGGGGGGGGAGAGAATTTTACAAATTAACATAGAAGAATAAAAATCATTTTCCCCTTCCCATTTTCTCCTTCTTCCTCCCACAAATGAAAATGTAATGGCTATAGCTGAGTAGCCATCTTGTAAAAAACAAACAAACAAAAAAACCTGATTTCTCTGAATTTATTCTTACATGAGTAGAAAAGCCATATTTTACCAATTCTAAGAGGTACATCTTCTCGTGTTTCAACATCTCTGAGATTTTTGGAGGACAGTTTAATGATAATATTTGCAGCATTTTTTCTTTCCTGAGGGTACATAAAATAATGGTGTGTCTTACAGTCAACAGTGTCCGAGGATCACTATAACACTGGAAATATCATCCTGTTTGAGCTTTTGTTATTTGGATTCCAGTTATATGTAACTGACTACAGTTCCTAAGTAACAGCATTCTATTTCACTCCTAGTGAAGTCTGAAGTCCTTATTCTGGCCTTTAAAGCCCCACAGAATCTGACCTTAGTCTCTTAGACCTTACTTCTTATTAACTCAGCCGTGCCTCAAACACACTAGATTTACTGCTGCTCCTTGAATAAGCTAAACTAACTCCTACTTCCAAGCCTATGCCCTTATTGTTTCCTCTGCTTGGAAAGCTTTTTCCCCAGAAATCCTCATGGCTTTCTCCCTCACTTCGTCAGATTTCTAATTAAATGTCACCTTATCTTAGAATCCTTCCTTGGTCTCTATATGCAATAAGATTCCATCACTGCTTTATTTTTCTTCAAAACACTATCCCCACATCATATACTAAATATTACACAGGCACACATCAAAAAATTACTATAATGTACATTCCATGAGAGTAAGATGTTCACTATTTTATTCCCAATGCCTCTTTGGCACTTAATACATATTTAAATATCTGTGAAATAAACAAATGCATGCTTTGCATCATAAGTGAAGTCGACCATATTTTAATGTTTACTGGCCATTTTGTATTACCTTTTTTGTGAAATGCTATTCACATTCTTTGCCTATTTTTCTTTTGGCTTCCTATTAACAATAATAAATAACACTTATGGCACTTGAAGTATGCTAGGAGTTATTTTATTAAACAGGTTTGAGTCTCACTACAATTTTTAGAACAGGTTCTGTTCTCATCCCCATTTTACAGGTGAGGAAACTGAGGCAGAGAGAGATAGAGTGACACCCAAGATCACATAGCTAGTAAATGATGGACTTGAGGTCCAAACTCAACAGTTGGAATATAGAGTTTGAACTCGTAACTACTAAGCTATTAGTCCTTTGACATATTCTAGTAGAGAGAGAGAGAGAAAAGAAACAGAAAGAGAAAGAAATAAAGAAAGGAAGGAAAGAAAGAGAAGGGAGGGAGGGAGGGAAAGAGGAAGGAAGGAAGAAGGAAAGAGAAAGATTTCCATTTATCATTTGAAAGTTGTTTTTTTTTTTCATTTTTCACCATATGATTACTATTGTTATGTAATCAAGATTTGCAAACTTTTATTTATGCATTCTGGGTATTAGTGTCCAGGTTGTTTGTTTGCTTGTTTGTTTGTTTGCTTTTCTGATTATACAGCAAGTGCAAAGGTCCTGAGACAAAAGAAAAATGAGCTGGATAATCTTAAGAAATGAAAAGGTCAGAATGGCTTGAATTTAGTTATCAAGAGGCCCTGGCCGGTTGGCTCAGCGGTAGAACGTCGGCCTGGCGTGTGGGGGAACCGGGTTCGATTCCCGGCCAGGGCACATAGGAGAAGTGCCCATTTGCTTCTCCACCCCCCCTCCTTCCTCTCTGTCTCTCTCTTCCCCTCCCGCAGCCAAGGCTCCATTGGAGCAAAGATGGCCCCGGCGCTAGGGATGGCTCCTTGGCCTCTGCCCCAGGCGCTAGAGTGGCTCTGGTCCTGGCAGAGCGACGCCCGGGAGGGGCAGAGCATTGCCCCCTGGTGGGCAGAGTGTGGCCCCTGGTGGGCGTGCTGAGTGGATCCCGGTGGGGCGCATGCGGGAGTCTGTCTGACTGTCTCTCCCCGTTTCCAGCTTCAGAAAAATACAAAAAAAGAAAAAAGAAAAAATAAATAAAAAGTAAAAGGAGAATGGTACAAGATGAGGACAAGGATAGATATTCAAGCAGGGACCACATCACCTGGAAGCCGTAGACAACTCTATAGGATTTGAATATTATCTCAGTTGTGATGAGGATCATGTAGGAGAGTTAACAACGGAATGACATGATATAATTTATGGTTTACATACAATAATTATTATCTAATAAAATAGTAACTAACATTTGTTGATTTCTTATGATATCATTGGCACTACAGGTATTTTAAAAGTACTTTACTAAGTTATTTAAACCTCTTAACACACTGATAAGGTAGGTACTAATATTATTCTCACTATACAAATGAGAAAACTGGGACACAAAAACATAAAGTACTTTGAATTTGCTTATGCTTACTCTCTGCTTCTGTATTTGTCCCCATTCAGAATATATACCTTCAACAATGAGGTATCTGATACCTACTTTGTCCAGGCCCCTGATGTCATGCTAGTGGTTTCTGAGTCTACACTGGGATGATGGGAAAAGGAAAATGGCAAGCCCACTGGCTTCCAGGAGATGCCACTCCTACAGAGGCAAATAGCAGGCCTAGTGGTGTGGAAGAGGCAGAGAACAGAGGAGCTCAAGACACTCATGTGATTCCACTGGCCTTGACCCTTCTCTGGCTGAAAGAAATGAAAGGCTCACAGAGAGAGCAGTCATATTTGTAAAGGATGACAGCAGAGATGTAGATTATACTGTATCGTATTCTAACCAGCCATTTCTCCAGGTTTTACCACATTTCACCTCCAGTAATCTGTTTCTTAGCTTCCTTTAGTCTTCAGCAGTTTTTTCTTCCTTCTTTTTCCAAGTGAGAAGAGGGGAGATAGATTCTCACATGTGTCCCTACCGGGATCCACCTGGCAACCCCCATCTGGGGCCATGCTTGCAACCGAGCTATTTTTAGTGCCTGAGGCAGAGGCTCCAAGAAGCCGTCCTTATCACCCAGGGCCTACACTCAAACCAATTAAGCCATGGCTGTGGGAGGAGAAGAGAGAAAGAGACAAGGGGAAGGTGGTGAAGCAGATAGTCACTTCTCCTGTGTGCCTTGACCGGGAATCAAACCTGGAACATTCACATGCTGGGCCAACACTCTACCACAGAGCAAACTGGCCAGAACCCAGCAGTTCTGACTGTACCCCTTCAGACTGCTGTTCTATTTGACTTACATTTTTTATTATTTTCTCTCCTGTTTCATAATATGAGTTCTGATTAGCTTCCTGAATGTTGGCACAGCATCTGGCCAGGCACCTATCTTATCCTGCCTTTTAAGAAAATCCTGGAATCCTCAAATCCGTATCCATTGCTGAAGGCTGGCCTTGAAGGATATAGCATGGTCCTGGGGCTGAGCTTAGAAGCACAATGAGGCCTGACCTGTGGTGGTGCAGTGGATAAAGTGTCAACATGGAATACTGAGTTCACCAGTTTGAAACCCCTGGCTTGCCTGGTCAAAGCACATATGTGAGTTGATGCTTCCTGCTCCTCCCCTCTTCTCTCTCTCTCTCTCTCTCTTTCTCTCTCTCTCTCTCTCTCTCTCTCTCTCTTTCTCTCTCTGTCTACTTCACCTCTCGCTCCCCCCTCTCTAAAATGAATAAATTTTATTTATTTATTTATTTTTTACAGAAACAGAGAGAGGGATAGATAGGAACAGAAAGACAGGAACAGAGAGAGATGAGAAGCATCAATCATTAGTTTTTCATGGCGACACCTTAGTTGTTCATTGATTGCTTTCTCATATGTGCTTTGACCATGGGGCCACAGCTGACCGAGTAACCCCTTGCTTGAGCCAGCGACCTTGGGTCCAAGCTGGTGAGCTTTTCTCAAACCAGATGAGCCTGTGCTCAAGCTGCCGACCTTGGGGTCTTGAACCTGGGTCCTCCGCATCCCAGTCTGGTGCTCTATCCACTGCGCCACCGCCTGGTCAGGCTAAAATGAATAAATTTTTAAAAGCACAATGAAGAACACATTTTCCAATTTTATTCAACAGTGTGGAATTTGACTTCTTGTATTTGTCCTAAGCGTCTCTTTCTATTTTGAAGTGTGGGAAGGGTAGATCTTCTTATATTGTACCAAAACTGGTAGTTAACAATTCTAATCACATATTATTTTTCAAAATCTCCTTTTTATTTACTTGTGAAAATTTTACTTCTTTTTATTGGAATATGGTTGACAGAACATTGTGTAAGTTTAAGGTGTACAACATATCTTGATGCATTTTTATATTGTAATGTGAATGTCATTGTAATGGTATTTAGCACTTCTATCAATATCACATAATTATCATTTCTTTTTTGTTGTTGGAAAAATTAAAATCGAATCTCTTAATAAGTTTAACAGTTATAATACAACATTTTTGTCTATATTTGCTATACTTTGCATTAGAGCTCAAGGGCTTATTTTTCACTAGTTGCAAGTAAAGCTTATTCCTTTTAAAGCCACAAAAAGCAATACAGACAAAATTATATAATCTCTATAGCGGGAAATTTAGCAATGCCTAAGGATATTTTTTATTGTCATGACTGAGAAAGGAATGCTAATGGTATCTAGTGATTAGGGGCCAGAGACACTGCTAAAAATCCTACAGAGCATAGGACAGTTCCCCAGTAAAAGTGCCTGTTACAGACCTGTAAATAATTACTTCTTGCCAGACCAGTGATGGTGCAGTGGATAGAGCATTGATTTGGGGCGCTGAGGGCCCAGGTTCGAAACCCCAAAGTCACCAGCTTGAGCTCAGGCTCACCAGCTTGAGTGCAGAGTTGCAGCCTGAGCATGGGACACAGACATGACCCCATGGTCACTGGCTTGAGCCTAAAGTTCACTGACTTTAAGCCCAAGGTCTCTGATTTGATTAAGAGGTCACTGGCTCAGCTGGAGCTCCCCAGTCAAGGCATGTATGGGAAGCAATCAATGGGCAACTAAACTGATGCAACTACAAGTTGATGCTTCTTATCTCTCCCTCCCTACTCTCACTCTGTCTTGCTCTCTCGCAAAAAAAATAAAAAGTAATTATTTCTTCAATGCAGCACCACCTATGCCAAAAAAAAAAAAATTGCAGAACTTAGACATCCACTCTGGTCAGGTTGTAAGGAGCTAAAACCCCTGCTGGGGTGGTATCAGAGAAAAGTTGAGATTCAGAACTTTCATTCCTACTGGGCAGTGGAAACTATGTGCAAAGCCTGGAGTTCATGCCCACCTGGCATGAAAAGAGTCTTCCTCTTCACACTGGAGTGGTATCATAAGAGTGCCAGTGGAGAATCTGCACTTTTCACCACCATCTAGCAGTAACAAGCACCTCCCCAACTGTAATGTCAATGGAGGTCATGAGAGGAACTATATGACAAGGCATACCTGCTTCTCTCAGCCAGATTAGTATTAGGAGAGGCATAGAGGCCTGAACACCCACCTTGTCAAGCAGTAATGAGAAGACCCACCCCTCCCAGGTATCAATGAAGGCTAAATGAAGAACCTCTACTTTCACTCTACCTGGTAGCAATGAAGTGGCATTCCCCTTCCCCTGACAGAGAAGTATGAGAAGAAGTATGATAAAAACAGAAGATTTAGCCTGATCTGTAGTGGTGCTGTGGATAAAACATCGACCTGGAACACTGAGGTTGCTGGTTCGAAACCCCCCGGGCTTGTCTGGTCAAGGCACATATGGGAGTTGATGCTTCCTGCTCCTCCCCCTTTTCTCCCCCCCTTCTCTAAAAATGAATAAATTTTTAAAAATCAGAAGATTTAAATAAGATCCAGAGTTTCATAACATAATACCCAAAATGTCCAGGATTTAATGAACAATTTACTCATCATATGAAAAGTCAGAAAAATCTTCACTTCAATAAGAAAAGACAATAAGAGACACCAACAACAAGATGATATAGATGTTCCTAAAGATGCTTCAGCAAGCCATTACACACATAATATAAACAAATTAAAAAAAAGTCTCATAAAAAAATGGAATGTCTAAAAACACAAAATGGGATTTTTAAAACTAAAAAATGCAATAAATGAAATTTTAAAAATACATGGGCTCAACAGCATAATGAAAGAGACAGAGGAAAGAAGCAGTGATATTTAAGATAGAACAATAGAAATTATTCAGTGTAAACAATAGAAAGGAAATAACCTGAGGTGGGGGAGGAATAAACAGATCCTTAGGAACTTGTGGTACTATAATAACAAACATCTGTATCATAAAAGTTAGGAAAGTAGAGAACTAAAAAGGTGGAGCTGAAAAAATATTCTAAGAAATAATGGCTGAAATTTTCACAAATGACATAAATGTACAGATTCAAGAAGCTCAAGAAACTCCAAACTGCATAAGCATAAAGAAATCTATGCTGGTTTTATCATTGGCCAGGGCACATACAGGAACAGACTGATGTTCCTGTCTCTCTCTCTCTCCCTTCCTCTCTCACTAAAATTAAGAAATTTTAAAAAAGAAAGAAACTCATGCCATATGAACATGCTTCTTCATTCACAAAAAGCGACTTGTATAAATTAAATTAAATATAACCCTTGTGTCAGCTATCCTTGCTGGCACTCTGCTATTTCTTGGCTACCATGTGTTCGTTGTCCTGGTGGGACAATGAGCCTGACTGGCCAATGTTCTTCTTGGCCACTAGAAGTCATTCTGCTGGGAGGGATAAAATGGGGAACTGATTTCATGAAACTGCACTGTAGGTTTTTAATCTGAGCCTTGCAATCTGAAGTTGAAAGCAGTAGAAGATTTAGTTGCTTCGTTTTGTGCCTATTATCACATAGGTCTCAATAACTTCTATATAAAAAGAAACAAACACAAGTTTTTATTTCCCCAGTTATAAATTCATCCTTTTTAAAAGTTATTTATTTTATTTTATTTTTCGGTTACAATTTGAATTCAACAAATTATTTTTTTGAGTGGAAATATGGTGGCAGCAGATCAGAATTAGGCAAGCCTTGAGTCAGCAGATAGAGGGGTGGACAAAAGTAGGTTTATAGTTGTGAGTATGAAATACAGTGTTTATTCTTATATTATTATTTATTGATTATTGTATTATTTTCCATACAAACGACTGTGAATCAATTTTTGCCCATACCTGTATATTGGGAAGACTCCCCACAGAATTGAAAGGACCTCTAACAGCTTAACATTGTCAGTATGCATTTAGGGAGCCCTAAGTACAGCAGGAAAATCTGCTTCCAAGAAATGTGATATGCCTGACCTGTGGTGGCGCAGTGGATGAAGCATTGACTTGGAATGCTGAGATCGCTGGTTCAAAACCCTGGGCTTGCCCGGTCAAGGCACATACAACAAGCAATCGATGAACGACTAAAGTGAAGCAACTAAGACTTGATGCTTCTTGTTCTCTCCCCTCCTCTCTCTGTAAAATCAATCAATAAAATTTAAAAAAAGAAAAGAAATGTGATATGGAGGGAATCTACCATCCTGAGGGAATTTTGGAGATTATTTTACTGAGAGTGGAGTTATTAATTGAGATGGGGTTTCTTAAGAATAACTTGTTCCTAGGACAAGCTCACTTTACTTGAGATTAAGATTAAGAAAGATTGGAGAGCCTGACCTGTGATGGTACAGTGGATAAAGTGTCGACCTGGCACCCCGAGGTCACCAGTTTGAAACCCTGGGCATGCCTGATCAAGGCACATATAGGAGTTGATGCTTCCAGCTCCTCCTCCCTTCTCTATCTCTCTCTCCCTCTTTCTCTCCTCTCTCTTTAAAAATGAATAATTTTTTTAAAAATCTTTAAAAGAAAAATGGAGAGGAATGGGCAAAAGATTCTGGAACTACATTCTCTTGAGTGCAGACCATGTTATCTGTAGTGAAGCAGTAGGAAACCAGTAAGGTTAAAAACAGAGAGAAGAAAATTACATTACCATAATTTGTAACAGAGCTTTCCTTTTCCATGAAATGGAAAAACCTGAAAAAGTATGGTACAGTAGTGACCTATACTTTTTTATTTTAATTTATTGTGTTTACATAGATTCTAGTGTTCCCCCGAATGTGTCCCCCCATGTTTACATAGATTCTAGTGTCTCCCCTCCCCCGTGTTCCCCACAACGTTCCCCTTTCCCCCCCTCCCCTCAACGCCCTCCCTCTCTCCCTCCAGGATTTGCTTTTCTGCTCTCTATAACATAACACAATGTGACGTATATTTTTGTGTACAGATGAAAGTGGCAGGTCAGTCCATTTCAGTCCTAAAGGTAAAAGGGCAACAGATCTAACAAATGGAAAATTGTGGAAAGATCAAAGATAGTCTCAAAGATTCACTAGGGACTCTGCCCTAAGAGGTAAATGGAAAGAATCTTTCTGAGAGTGATGAGGTATTTGAGGAGAACCAAAACAAGGGACAAACCCCTATCATTATGGTACCCCCACCACCAGTTGAGCTTCACTAAAAGGGCTGTCTGCACATGAGGCTGGTAAGATGACTCAAACAAGAAAGATGATTTGTAACGCAGACAACAAACCTGCAGGAGGAAGCAGGGGCAGAGCAGCCTGAGGCAACCAAAAACAAACACTGTTCAGCCATCCACCCACCCTGAAGTGGGATGGACGTTTATCATTAAAAATCTTAAAGTCCAATGAGTTCAAGAATATTTTCAAAGCCAAGAAGGATGTCATAAAAACAAAAATTTTCCAAGTGGCTGACGAAGGTGAGCTAAGGTATAGGTCAACAAAACACTGGAGAGAAGTGGAAGTTATAGAAGCCTTTGCTCGGACAGTTAACTGGTGATATATAGAAGGTCAGAGAACATACTGGGAGTATTTAGGAATTGGTCAATTAGAAGGCAATGATGAAGAAAGAGAGAGAGAGAGAGAGAGATCTCCTTATGAGAATCTTGAGGAAGATATTTTGTAGTCATCACAAAGGATGCTAGACAGCCACACCATTCAATTAGTGCAAAACCTCTGGGTTTCCCAGCCCCAGGAATGACACAGATACTAAAATAAATAAATAAAAACAAACTTGAAAATCCAGCATTTGGCCCCAAGAATGATAAATATGGAAAGATTATATGACTTTCCAATTATTACAACCAAATGAACTAGAAAGCAAAAACAAAATGGTTGGTGCTGATTACATTCTAGAAGCTGTCTAGAAAACAAACTTTTGGTGGTGAACTAAAGACTTAGGGGTGGTGAATCCCTGCAACAAACCAATAGTACTTACCTCTTCAGAGAGGAATGGGAAGAGACTGGAGAAGAATAAGAGGGTTTTACATTTTTTTATGAAGTGAAATATATATTTATCACATGACCTTACATTTTCATTCTTAGATATTTACTTTAGAGAAATAAAAATTATGTTCACACAAAAACTTGTACATGAATGTTTATAGAAGCCTCAAACTGGAAACAATCCAAGTGTCCTTCATGGGTGAATGGATAAACAGACTTTGGTATGTCCATACAATAAAAGGACAATAATTGTCACATATAAAAGGAATGAGCTATTGATATACACAACAACATCGATAAATCTCAAATGCACTATTCTGAGTAAAAGAAACCAGAATCAGAAGGCTACATACTATATAATTTTATTTATATATTGGAAAAGGCAAACTGGCAAACCATAGGGCTAGAAAACAGAACAGTATTTGTTAGCAGATGGGGACAAAAAGGGGTTAACTAACAAGTAGCACAAGGGAACTTTTTGTGATATGGAAATTTTCTATATCTTGATTTTAGCGGTGGTTACACAACTGTATACATTTATCAAAACGCGTGTAACTGTACTTTTACAAAGGGTGAAGCTTAATCTATGTAAATTATATCTTAATAAACCTGACTTTAATTTTTTTAATCTGATTATTCGAAGAGGCTACATTGGAGAAAGTAGGCTAATATAATAATAGGCTAATCTGCTTGGTTCCTTTTTGAACCTGGTTTCAGATCAAGGACAGGACCCCAAACCAAAAAAAAAAAAAAAAATTAAATGCACATGAATTCATCTATTATCTTCAGGGAGAGACCAGTATCCCTACTCTTTGGGAATAATGGGTGTATCCTGAGGCACAAGGATGAGTAATAAATTTTGCCTGCCTGTTATTTCACTTTAAATGTGAGACTCTGCATCCAGGGGAAAATGGAAGAAGTTGTTTTGGTTCCAAGCCAAAAATGTTCAAAAACATCTGACCATTCTGCCCTCACAAATTTCAAACTGAGAAGCAGGAGTTGTGTGTTCCAAGCACGTAATTAATTCCCAAGGCCATATTGGGCTTGTTGGGGAGAATACAGAAGGGAATAGATATCTCTGGACTTTCCCACTGATTCTAGGTACAAATCTAATTTATTTTAAAAATCTCCTCAACTGTAAGCATTGTTTATGTGATGGAAAAATTTGCAGGATTACCTGAAATGCCCTAAGTAGCACCCAAAATTGAATTGGCTCAAAGTGTTTTATGTCTAGGACCTTCAAGGATTTCTTTTCTTCTTCTTTTTCTAACCTAATGGAGTTTTTTGTAATGCTGCCTCAATGCAACTAATTTTGATGGAGTCAACTGGATGGTTAAGTTTATCAAAAGGGTCACACATTCCTACTTGAGCTCAAGTTGGTATTAAGACTGTGGCTATCTAAAAGTGCAACAGAAACATTTCCTCAATGTTAATGATGTCACAGAAGAAATGACAACAATAGTCCAAAAATTGTTGGCTTGGAAGTAGAGCTATTGCCAAGGTTCATCCATAAACATTCTTGTTTGATTTGGAAACCAAGTGGAACTTGAACAACTACACTCTATCATGGAAGTTTCAATCTGTCCATAAGGACTAGTAGTAGTTTATGACCATTAATTGAGAGGAGAAATTCTTATAAAAGCCTTCAACTTCTCCATAGGAAATAGCTGTAACAATATCAATTGATGTCTGTGTATCTCTAACTTATTTATTATCCTCTAACTAAATAATATTGGGAAAGAACTGCTAACTGCAGTAAAAAGCAAATAATAATTTTTTTTTCTTTTTTTTTTTTTCTTCATTTTTCTGAAGCTGGAAACAGGGAGAGACAGTCAGACAGACTCCCGCATGCGCCCCACCGGGATCCACCCGGCACGCCCACCAGGGGCTACGCTCTGCCCACCAGGGGGCGATGCTCTGCCCATCCTGGGCGTCGCCATGTTGCGACCAGAGCCACTCCAGCGCCTGCGGCACAGGCCACAGAGCCATCCCCAGCGCCCGGGCCATCTTTGCTCCAAAGGAGCCTTGGCTGCGGGAGGGGAAGAGAGAGACAGAGAGGAAAGCGCGGCGGAGGGGTGGAGAAGCAAATGGGCGCTTCTCCTGTGTGCCCTGGCCGGAAATCGAACCCGGGTCCTCCGCATGCTAGGCCGACGCTCTACCGCTGAGCCAACCAGCCAGGGCTAGCAAATAATAATTTGAGGATGACTCCATTGCAAAAGGAAAAACTGGAAAGGGAGTCCAGAGACCAAAGAGGTTGAAATTGTTGCCTTTGGGCTTCCAAAAGAGCAATCCATTTTGAAGCTTTCCAGTAGCCAGGGTAACAAACTCAGCCTACTTATTTCTGATAATCAGTAGGTTGTTGGAGCAGTGGAATATCCAGTATTTGGTGAAATCTGTTTGGCACCAGTTCTACTATTCTTCCTATTAGAGAAGAAGGCAATCTGACATAACAAGTGCACGGACCTGGAGCCACTGTTGCCAGTATTCAAATCCTATATCTGTTATTTCCTAGCTATGAGAACAGATTAACATCTCTGTGTTTTAATTTCTTCAACTATAAAAATAGATATTGTAGCAACAATGACTCCATTTTAGCATTGTTGTGAATGGTGATTTCATAAGTGTAAAATCACTCATAACAAGTTCTTATAAGTATTATCTAATAAGTATTACTATTTTCATTTCTAGGGGCCCAAAGTATAAAAGTGAGCAGAGAAATAAGAATTAGGAACACTGGATGCCTTGGCCAAAGTGTGCGGTAAGATTTAACTATTGACTTCCAAACCAGAGTTCTGAGCTGGATCCCCTTCTCTACAATTTTGTTCCTGGCCCATACAACTTGGAGGAAGGCCAGGAACACCAAAGTACTGCCCAACCCTTCTCTAATAGGTAGGTCCCAAGTTTCTCTTTTATATTTATGAAAACTCCTGCAATTGCTAACCTAACACAGCATAAGGATCTGTATTAGTCTCCCAAGATTGTCATAATTAACCAGAAGCTAGTTGGTTTTAAACAACAGAACTTTACTCTGTGTTAGTTCTGGAGGATAAATGTTTAGAATCAAGGTGTTCGAATGCCATGCTTTCTCTGAGGGCTCTAGGGGAGAATCTGCTTCATGCCTTTCTCATAGCTTTTGGTGTTGCTGGCAATCATTGGCATTCCTGGGCTTGTAGACACGTCACTCCAATTTTTGCTTCTGTTTTCACATGGCATTCTCCCTATGTGTCTCTGTCTCTCTGTCTCTCTCTTCCTGCCTCTCTCAAATAAAACCAAAAAAAGGAAAAGAGAAGAGAAGAGAAAGGAAAGGAAAAAAAAAGAAAAGAGAAAAGAAAAGAAAAAAGAAAAGAAAAGAAAGCTATTTTGCTGCTAAGGCAAAGGGGGTACTTCCAACTAAGAAATGACACGGAAAATAGCAAACCTTACAGATATGAATCAGCAGTCACAAATATTTAACATCACCAACCCTGTGGACATTGTAAAGAAAATGAATCTGGTTTAAAGGTTGAACTGTTTCAGTGCAATGTCATAGGGTCTAGTTTGGCTAAACCTCTTCCCTTTAGGTTGACTAGACTGAGAAAGCAAAAACCATACATAAGGTCTGACTGACAACTTTGTGTGGAGGCCTTAATATACTGGGGGTTCGAGAGTGGGAGTCAGAGATAAAACACAGTTTGGCAGAGTTACAATAGTTGGTTTAGGGTTTTAAATTTTAAAACTATCAGCTATGTTAGAGTCCAGGCCAGGCCAGTAGAGTCCTTTGCTCAGGTCAGAAAGAAAGCCGGAGACTTGATTGAGAATTAGTCCTGGCACATTGTTAGGTTCCATTCCTGTTCCCAAACTTGAGTGAGGTGTGGAGGGTCATACTGAGTGTATACAAGTAGGGTAATAAGATCAACCAGCCCTGGTATGTCCATGCATTGCAGATTAAAAAGGCATGTGCAGAAGTCCTCAACCCTATCCCTGGGGGGTTAAAACCAGAGACAAATTCAAGGCTTACTCTTAGAATGCCATTTATAGTGGACATAAAAATGAACCACTGAGATCTCCTGCTACAGGAAGGACAGTTAACTAATAACCCCAATTTCTACTTTACTTGATCCACCACCATGTTTGTGCCAAGACCATGCTTCCCATGGGCCAACAATAGTCACTGACTGGGAATGATACAAGTACTAGTTCTGGCCCATTGTTGTGGGACACAAGATTCCCCTAACCCATCTGCCTGGTTCAAACTTTCTTTGAACTGTACTATAAACTAGGACTCTTTCTAGGCAATCCTTCTTTCATCTGCTCTCTCCTTTCACAGGTGCCAGATGTGGATTGTAGTCTGAAGTCTCTCCCTACCTACATCTGTTTCTTCCTTTTTGTAACCCACAGATATTTCTTCTACTAACTAAATCTTTTGCACGTCTAATCCCATCTTGGCATCTGCTTCTTGAAGGTTTTGAATAGACATAAATTCTACTGTTCATGGGATCCAGGAAAGCAGATGATCAGATGGTGTTTGGGGACTGGATTACTCTCCACATGCTGGACAAACAGGATGCCATTCTGACGTGTAGATGGGAACAGATATTCCTTTTCACGAGGTGGTGACCCAAATGCTGAAGATTTCATCAGTTGTGACGTTGGAAAATGTCCAGTAGAAAGGAACATCGTGCAGGTATGATAATTCTGGCATTTGAAAAATAGGTCAGCAAAGTTGCCTGGTAGTGGTACTAATTTTTATTTACGTCATACAAAGAGATAATGAGATTGAGAGCTGTTAACAAACAATTATAAATGTAATTGACTAAGTATAAGAGCCAGAGGATCTTGTTGATAACTTATAAAGATGCCCTTTTCTCCTTCAAGGAGAAAGCTGACACATTAGAAGAGCAGACTCAGGACTTGCTAGTAAAAGCCTCAAGATGGTTAAATGTTTATCCCAGCAAGTCTGTCACACTAAACTCAGAGCCCTGGTTGTAAAAACCTGGGACCTAAAAAATACAATGGTGATACCTGGATGAACTGCTAAGATGCTGGCACTGTAGATTCCCCTGGACTCACAGAAATTGCAGAGGCAGCCCACCCTTAACTAGTAAGAAATAGCACTTCTTTTGTACTAGAGGATGCCAGTGAGACCTCATCCCACAAAACAAATGGTTTCCCTTTCAGCAGCTGCCCTAATATTTTCTCCTGGCTGCCAGGCTAATAGCCAGGATTAAAACCTTACATTTCCCAACTGGAGATATTCTAGGCCTAGTAAGGAAGGAAATAGATTATATACTGAAGGAGCTTCAAGAATTAGCTAACACATAAAGAATGAGCCAGGTGAGTACTCCTGGGATTAGATTTTAAGGTACTTGATCAAGGCAACTAGAACACAACATTGAAGAAGCAAGAATTTATCAATTTGAGGGTGCTTTCTTGGGAGATGGATTTAAATATCTTAGCTAGCATCCAAGGCATTGGGCTGACTCATTGCTAGGATGGCTCTTAGAATCCTGGAGTAGGCACAGGCCCATGCTGAATAAAGTGGAAATGACTGCATTGCCTGGAGGATGGTAAAGGAAGGAATAAAGAGGCCAAAGGAATTGGACATGTTTGAATGTCAGAAACACTATCAGATTATGTTCCAATGGGAGGCACAGAAAACTCATTATTCACCAAAGCCATCAGGAATTACTGTTGAAAGGGGTACCAGCATTACTTAGAAATTCGGTAATGGCTCTCATCTGCTCTATAGGGCTAAGGGTAAGAGAGGTGGTCACTAAGCTGGGCTCATTGATGTCCACGGAATCATAAAGCCTTGAAGTAATAGAGGCCAGGTGGCAGCAATTAACTTCCAGAAGCCGGGAGGTTGCAGGCACCATAATGATTGACAATACTTGAAGTCAGAAAAGGAGCCAAGGGGGCTTGCTGTGTAGGGCGCTGTGAAGGCACCTTCTTTTGCTTAGAAGGCAAAATAGATAGGCAGCCTACAAAGGTTCTGCTTAGCATCTACAATTAGAAAAAAACAAGAATGGAAGAGAAAGCTTAGGGCAGTTGCCCCAATAAAAATTGTGTCTGTAAAGGGGAGAATGAGGGAGATCTTTGTGGTGACAGAACACTTCTGTATCTTGAGTGTGGTGCTAGTCATACAAATATATACATGTGATAAAATGTCACTGAATGATCTACAAACATACAAAATAAACAAGTGCACACAAAAAGGTAAAATCTGAGTTAATATCTGTAGTCTAGTTAATTGTATTGTGCCGGTTGTTTTCCTGGTTTCGACAATGAACTATAACTTATATAAGATGTCCTCATTGGGAGAAGCTGGGTGCTGAGCACATGGGACTTCTCTGTACTATTTTTTGCAACTTCTTGTGAGTCTATAATCTTTTTCAAAAGTTAAAAATAAGGAGATCTGGAGCAAATTTCAGTACTCAGAGGTATATTAACATACAGAGTAATGGCAGTCGTCAAGCTGGGTATGGTGATCTGCGTAGCTGTGGTTTGTTATAAAGCAATAAATACCTGAAACATGGGGGAGTTCTTGAAATTCCACATTTTTTAATGCAGAATAACAGCCAAGTTTACATTGAATCCAAAGCAAGGAAGATACCTGCAAGCAGCTGAAACTCTGTTGTGTTTCATTATTGAGATAACAGGATTGCTTTTTACAAGCCAAGCAAGAAAGCCCATGCCACAGCTTGTAGCATGGAAGAAAATCTTCTGGACAGTAGTCACTCTTCTAAGAAATGCTACGTCACCAACAATCTTGATGGAACAGAAGATAATATCATGTGGAAAAACATGAATTCCAACTCTGACCTGAAAAGTGATTTAGAATAGTCAAGTTATAAATGTGAAGAAACTTTAGAAATACTTTGAGCACTTTATATTGTCTATATATTTTTATGTACTCATAAGAATGATATATGAAAAGATACTATATCTATATAAAACAGAAATAAATAAAAATTAAAAATTATACATGCAAAGAACATTATGGCATGGTTTAATTGGCTTCCTTTTTACTTTCTTAGTGTAGTGATACATAAAATAATGGTACATTTTACATGCAATGACATCTTAGATTTAATGAAATACAATATCTAGGAATAGAGCCTGGCCAGACCTGGGTGGACATATTTATTCCTGATCACCGAGCTCTGTGTTCATCTCTGCGCTTTGCACCTTAAGGATGCTTATGCCTACATTAGGACCCACATATCAGCCATTCCTAGTAGGAGGTAGCTCACCCCAAACAACCCTCACCTCACCATGACATAGCTCCATCCCATAATAGAGCCCTAACTGCTGCTTCCCACAACATGAGGCACTTGCCCTCTTTAACCTGCTCCAACCCCCGGAATAGATACTTCACCTTTCTCCATAAACACTCCACCCAATTGTTTCAGCTTTGGGCCTCTACGTGGAAGACATTTCACAACAAATTATGTACTCTTATTGACCAATGTCATCCTGTTAAAGCTAATTTTCTAAATAAAAATTTAAAATTTAAATTAAATAAATAAATAAATAAATAAATAAATAAATAAATAAAAGAATCTCTGAGTCCCCTCCAGTAGCCAGCAAAAAGGAAAAAGGTCAGGGTTGACCATCATCATCCAGTGCAGAAATCATCTGGGAGGGGAAGTAGGTAGGGTTTTCTTTATATCACATCAGTATAATCTGGTACTGCTACAATTCTGGAAGAAGCTTCTAGTTCCATTCAGGGAGAGAGAATGCTACTGAGGAGTAAAAGAGGAACCTGGGTCTGGTTGGAAACTGTTGGGAGTACTTTTCGGCCCTTTCTGTGGGCATAAACTATTTCATGATCAGACGAGCCCGAGACCTTTGGTTTGGCAAAGTTGCTCATGGTGTGAAAGGCAGAACTGAGAGCCCTGATCTTTGTGTGGTCTGTTTCCATTTGTAAGTGCTCAACACCTCTCTAATTGTTATGAGGGAGTTAGTTTGAATAGGATACAGGGGAACTTTGAAAAGAAGAAATTTTAGGGGGTGACATTGTACAATTTGGGCAAAATAAAAATTTAAATTGGTTTAAAAAAATGTTTCTAATCAACAACTAGCATTTTTCAATAAATTTGAATGGCTTTCTAGTGATTTTGTGAGTCAAGCAGATGTGTTTTCAGTTTTTGCGAAGTTGTTTCCTTGTTGTGGTTCTTTTGGTATTTTTGTTTTCTATTTCAATTTCCTTTTAAGGTAGGTTAATTTTATTCTTTCTGTTTGTTTTTGAAGTTTTCATAAAACAATTAAGTTTGAAAATTGGCTGAATGAGTATCTCCCAGTTTATATTTTGTAGCAATTGACTGTGTGTTCCTTTTCAAATTATTCTAGGTTACTGTTCTAGCCACTTTTTCAGTGTATGAATTGTTAAACATGCATCTAAGGGCAAGAGGGGATAAGTGGTGATGGAAGGAGACTTGAATTTGAGTAGTGAACACACAATACAATTTACAGATGATGTACTATAGAATTGTACCCCTGAAACCTATATAGTTTTATTATCCAATGTCACCTCAATATATTCAATAAAAATAAATGAAATACAGTGTTTTAATGATTTTTGTATATTCGTTTCATATTTAATAAACTTTTAATTTGCACAATGTTTATCAGGCTTTGGTATTATTTTGATACCATAACTTTTATATCAGAATTGAGAATGTGAACATTTGTATGTGTCCCATTTGGATATTTAATTTATTTTATACCCTGCGTGGCATTTTCTAAGCTTTTTCCATGTTATGTGTTTGAAAATATTTCAGAATATTGAAAGTGATTTATTTTTCTTTTAGTTTCATATTTTATTTTCATGGGTTTTTTGTTTTGTTTTGGTTTTTGGGGGGTTTTTGTACTCCTCCGAAGTTAGAAGAGGGGAGGCAGCCAGACAGACTCCCACATGCGCCCAACCAGGATCCACCGGCATGCCCACCAGGGGGGATGTTCTGCTCACCTGGGGCATCCCTCCTCTGCAGCCAGAGTAATTCTGGCGCCTGAGGCAGAGGCCATGGAGCCGTCCTCAGTGCCCTGGCCAACCTTGCTCCAATGGAGCCTTGGCTGTGGGAGGAGAAGAGAGGGACAGAGAGAAAGGAGAGGGGGAATGGTGGAGAAGCAGATGGGCACTTCTCCTGTGCGCTCTGACCGGGAATCGAACCCAGGACCTCCACACACTGGGCCAATGCTCTACCACTGAGCCAACTGGCCAGGGCCTATGTTATTTTTAATCAAGATATAAGTTGACATGTAACTGTGCAAGTTAAAGATGTTACAATATGTTGATTTGATACATTTATATATTGTAATATAATTGCCATTGTAGGGTTAGCTAACACCTCCATCACATCACATAATTATTACTTCTCTCTTTTCTTTTTTTTCTGGATGGGAATAAGATCTAGTCTCTTAGCAAGTTTGGTATTTATAATATAATATTATTGTCTGTAATTACTATACTATGCATTAGATTACCAAGATTTATTTATCTACTAGTTGCAAGTTTGTACTTTTAAACAACATCTTTCCAATTCCTTCTGCCCCTAGCCTCTGGTAACTACTATTCTACTCTCTGTTTTTATGAGTTCAGCTTTTTTAGAGTCCACATATAATGATATCATGTAGTATTTGTCTTTCTCTGTCTGAATTATCTAACATAGCACAATGTTCTTAATCACCATCCATGTTGTTGCAAATAGCAGGATTTCCTCTTTCTTATGGCTGAATAATAGTCATATAAATATATTACATTTACCTTTATTCATTTATTTGTTGACGAACACTTAGTCTGTTTCCATATCTTGGCTAATGTGACTAGTGCTGCACTGAACATGCGGAGTGCAAATACCTTGCCAAAATGCTGTTTTCATTTCTTTTGGGTGTATACCCAGAAGTGAAATTGCTAGATTGTATGGTAGTTTTATTTTTAATTTCTTTAGGAACCTCCATACTGTTTTCCATTGTGGCTACACCAATCTTCATTCCCACCAATAGTGCATGAGGGTTCTTTTTCAACACTTGTTATCTCTTATCTTTTTTATAATAGCCATACTAATAGTGTGAGGTGATATTGTGGTTTTGCTTTGCTTTTCTCTGATGATTAATGATATTGAGCATCTTTTCATGTACCTGTTGGATATTGGATGTCTTCTTTGGAAAAATGTCTATTGAGTGCTTCTGCCCACCTTTTTATCAGATTGCTTTTTGTTGCTGTTGTTACAGAGTTGTATGACTTTTTATGTATTTTGGGTATTAACCCCTTATTCAATATATGGTTTGCAAAATTATTCCCAATATATAGGTTGCAATTTTTATATTTTAAATCTAATTTATTTAACTCAAATATTCGTGCTCTGTTCGGCAGTGTTTTCATGAAATTTTCAGTTGCAAATTCATTTGAAATGCATACTTTCGCCTGACCAGGGGGTGGCGCAGTGGGTAGAGCATCGGACTGGGATGCGGAAGGACCCAGGTTCGAGACCCCGAAGTCTCCAGCTTGAGCGTGGGCTCGTCTGGTTTGAGCAAAGCTCACCAGGTTGGACCCAAGGTCGCTGGCTCAAGCAAGGGGTTACTTGGTCTGCTGTAGCCCCACGGTCAAGGCACATATGAGAAAGCAATCAATGAACAACTAAGGTGTTACAACGAAAAACTGATGATTGATGCTTCTCATCTCTCTCCGTTCCTGTCTGTCTGTCCCTATCTATCCCTCCCTCTGACTCTGTAAAAAAATATATATATTTTAAAGAAATGCATACTTCCAATCACCAGTTAACACTTTTTATAACTTTTATGTATCCTATTTAAATGTTACGAACTCAGGAGTTGAACTATTCATACCACAGAGCTATGGCACACTTTTATCATCAGTCAGTACAAACTATTCTCTTTTTAAATTTAATTTTAGTATTTGTCTCCTTTACCCCAAATCCCCACTCTCATGTAGGCCCTCTCTCCACCACAGACACTCTATTGTGCTTAAAATTCATCTTAGATATGTTTGAATCTTTTAAAAATATATACTGTTGCTGGATGTCACAACATTTTAATACATTTATTCTCAGAAAATCATTTTTCAAGTTTAGTTTCTTTTTCAGACAGTAATATTCACTTTATAGATAGAGCCTTGTTACATTTTTTATTGTCTGTATCATTTACGTCAGTGCAGGCTATATTCAGCATAATTTTCCTCAGTCCAATGAGATTATATTGCTACTATTTTGCTTTCAGAATTAAAGCTTTTATCTAATTGGGCCTGTTTCATATCATGAAAGACCAGTCTCAGAGTGTCAAGGACAGGATGAGGACGTTTTTCTGTTCAGGGAATGACTGGTAGTAACCTCTATAGACTGGCTTGCTGACATCTCTTCTAACCCCTCTCCAGTGTACCATCCTTGATGATAGAGGCTGGAGAGCTAAAAGCTCTATTCTTTTACTCCCTTGAAACCAGGATCCTGACATCAGTAATTTAGATTCTTCTAATCAGTTATACTCATCTAAGAATAATGTTTGAAAATTTAGTCCATTGGAAAAAGAGGTGGCAATATGAGAGGCCTCTGTTATGCTACTGTGGATCTAGCAGGCATGGAGTGGCTTTGGAATAACAAATATGATGGCAGATTTATTACCTCAGGAGCACAGCTAAGGTAGTGTGTTCTGAGATCCAATGTCTGTGGTGGCAGATTCCTGATCTCAGGATTGTGGCTAAGGTGATGTGATTCTGAACCCAGCTGTCATCAAAGAAACTTTCTGGTTCCCCAAATTCCTGACTGTGGAAGAGGTAAGGACTGCTGACTGCAGTCTTAAGGTAATTCCTGACTGCTGTCTTCCTGGTAAGGCAGTTGATTTTGTTGTTCTAGTAGTCATCTTGGCAGCTGAGCCTGGAGGTTGCTCCTTCAGCCCTTCCAATAATTTTGCGAGTGTCTTATTCCCTATGTTAAATCCATATCTTGTTAAAATAAGTAAACTGATTCCTGGTATGGGCAACTGAACTTCAACTAATGCACATGCTGGTCAAAATAAAGTTCTTTCCATAAGAACTCTTAGGGATACCAAGACTAGTGTCCTTTCAGACAACTACTCCAACAACTCGTTCTTATTTTTAGGTGCCCTCACTAAGGTGTGTCAGGGCCAGAGCCTCTCTCACCACCCACAGATCCCAGACTAGTGACCAGATGAAAGGGATCTGTCATATACTGGTGTGAGAACTACTTTCCCTAGCAATAAAGACCCTTATTTTTATGAAATTTGTTTGGAGTTACAGTGTCTCCCTTCTCCAAATAAATTGACTTACTAGGGAAATAGCACACTCATTCTTTGCTCAGGACCCTGACATCAGACGTTCAGGTCCAAAATGGGAGGAGATAAGAGGAGAAGAGGAAGATCTACAGATCATCTTTAGCAGAAAGAAAAAGAGCAACAATTTTAAGCTTCCAGGGCTCCATATGTGGCAGCTGGGTGGTCAGGCTTTGCCTGTCTCACTAAGACCATGATGGCGAACCTATGACACTCATGTCAGCACTGACACACGTAGCCATTTTTTATGACACGTGGCCACATGCCGAGAAGGACGTTTCATCCTTGGCTCATGCACAGCCAGGTGCAGTAGCCGAGGATAAAACATTTGCTGTAGTGTAGACACTCTGTGCCAGAGGTCTGTAGGCCAAAACAACAGAACTCCAGCACAGAGTGTCTAGTTCTGGGACTTCCGGTGAGGCCATTGGGGGATCTTTGACCTCAATTCCAGCCGGCAGCGGAGCAGGGAGCAACGGAATGCCACAGGGGGATGCATCTCTGGGGGCCCTGTGATCGCCATTACCAGCAACCACATAACCACAGCAACCATCATCCAATCTACTGTTCTGGGGTGTCGTGGATTTCTAATTGACCATCATTACTGAGATAAGTGAGGGGGACGCTGGGAGAGGCAAGGGCCTGTGCTATGGGTGCCGTTTTCCACCATTAGAAATAGCGACAGCCATCTTAATTTACATAAGATACAACTTTCAGAATTTCAAGACAGCATCTGGGCTCAGGTGCTTGTTGACTTGAGGTCAAAGCTTGAGAATCTGGAAAGGTGCAGCTTGGAGAATCAAGAGGAGTGCCACTACGAACAGGAAATTTGGAGTGCCTGGAACCGATTACCAGACACTTTTAGCACCCTGAAAAATATAGCAATGGCTTTACTCACAATTTTTCCCTCTACGTACTTTTTTGAGACCTTATTCTCGGCGTTAAATAATATCAAAACCAACAAAAGAAACAGATTGACAGATGAAGCTAGTAGCGCTTGCTTGGGCTTGAAGTGTACAAAATACCAACCTTCAATTGAAGATTTAGCCAATGAAATTCAGCCACAAAAAAGTCACTAATAGGCAGGTTAGTTAAAGAATTCACCCTCCCCCTCACTTATCTTAGTTCACGGCATCCCATACAAGTTAAATAATATCAGGACCAACAAAAGAAACCGACTGACAGATGAACAAAGAAGTCACTAAGCAGGTAAGTTAAATAATTAGTTTTTGGTTTATTAAATACAGTTATATATTACAATTATACATTTTTGTTATTTAAACTGTAAATATCGCGAAATTATGGGTTTTTTTCTCAAAGTGACACACCACCCGAATTTTGCTCGGATTTTTTGGCGAATTTTGACATACCAAGCTCAAAAGATTGCCCATCACTGCACTAGGACCAGTTCGAACTATACCAAGCTCCCAAAGAGTCTGCCTCCTGAGTCCCTACAGGGAGACCGAGGCACCTGCTCTCTGCTTGCCTTGAATCCTCACTTCCCCAGATATATCCCATCAGTCTGAGAGTGAGGAGGGCATACTCTTTGTAGCTGAAGTGTTTTCAGGTGTTAGCTAAAGGCTGGGTGGATTGAGAGGGCGCTGGGCAGCCCAAGAAAAATACACAGAAGGTGCTCAGCCATGCAGATAACTACACTAATTGTAGTTCCATAAAATTAGGTCCTAACCAGCCATTCCCTACCTCTGGATTCATACCCTCTCCATAAGCTTTGATACTTATCTTTTCTTTGTCTTCTTAAGCTTACTTGTCCAGGCTTGTTTAACCTGCACTCTTGAATTTTCCACCCTTTGGCTGTATTTCCTAGGCTCCTATTAACCATTGGCCTGTTAGCATTGTGTCTTTTCCAACTGATAAATTCCTAATCCACTCCTTTGTGGCCCAGTCCTTGTTCCTCTTGCCTGTGCCTTTTCCTGCAAGGCAGCCCTAATGGGACCTGATTCAGCTCAGACTGAGGACTTACTAAAGAATACTACCGCCATTAACACCCAGGCATTATTTTTGTATGCTTTTCCAAAATGTATTTCACAGTTAAGGGGATTTCAAAAGGCAAAGTGCATTCCAAAGTTATGCTCTGTATTCAAGACTTTTGATTAATTGGACAACTCTCTGATAGCCCATTCTATTGGTTAAAGTAATGCTAGCTAGTGTCCCAGATAAACCCTGAAACAATTTCAGTAGCTTTACACAATAAAAGTTTAATTCTTGCTCCAGAAACCCATTGAAGATATTCTTGCTTGGTGGTAGCCTCCTATCTTGTGACCTTCGTCCTTTGTAAGGACCCAGTGTTCTTTCTATTTAGCTGGCAAATAAGAAAAAAAGATACAATGGAGAAGGCACATCCCTTTATCTGGCCACATAGTAACTCTTATATTCCACTAGCAAGTACTAATCACCTGAATGGAGTTCGGGGTGGGGTGGGGTTGGGTGCTGAAAACTATAATCTCCAACTGGGGAGCTCCTCCTAGCCACATTTCCATGCCATGGAAAGAGACCATGAATCTTAAGTGGCTACAGAGCCATCTTGGCCACATCCTGCTTATTCCTTTTCAAATGATTGTCTTCTAAATAAATCATAGCTGGAGATTTAATTTTAAATCTTGTAAAAAGACAGTGAAGCATAATTTCCTGAAAATAAAGTATAAATAAACCCACTTAGTATCTAATAGTTGGCTCCAAATGTAAAAGTGGACACAAAAGTTTTAAGACTTGTTCATGGTGCATAAAAAATAGTACCCTCGCTCTTTACTAACATTTAAATAATTGGGTACAAAAGCTAAAAGTTAAAAATTATTGAGTATAAGTCCCCAAGCTCCTTCTTGACATACACATTTTTCGAGTATTTTAAAAACATTGGTAATGAAATAATTGTTGACTCTATAGGTTTTTTTTTAGACAGAATGTATGCTTATTCTTGTTGATATGCTGCTCTTCTGATCAGGCAAAACTGTCCCCAGCAGGGGTCTGGCCCTCCTCAGCAACATCTTTTTTTTTTTTTTTTTCATTTTTCCGAAGCTGGAAACGGGAGGCAGTCAGACTCCCGCATGCGCCCAACCGGGATCCACCCGGCATGCCCACCAGGGGGTGATGCTCTGCCCCTCTGGGGCGTTGCTATGTTGCATCCAGAGCCATTCTAGTGCCTGAGGCAGAGGCCACAGAGCCATCCTCAGCACCCGGGCCAACTTTGCTCCAGTGGAGCCTTGGCTGCAGGAGGGGAAGAAAGAGACGGAGAGGAAGGAGAGGGGGAGGGGTGGAGAAGCAGATGGGCGCCTCTCCTGTGTGCCCTGGCTGGGAATCAAACCCGGGACTCCTGCACGCCAGGCCAACGCTCTACCGCTGAGCCAACCAGCCAGGGCCCTCAGCAACATCTTTGAGGAACATAAAGCCCAGGCCTACTCCTGGATGATCAGCTCAAGGAGAAATTCCAAGACCCTGTAGGATCAAATTCGAGGAGACTCCATCCCTCTCCTCCCCATCCTTCTGTAGCCTGTGGTCCTCAAGCTAGGCTAAGTAAATACCCCAGCCTAACCAATGAATGCTAAACACTAGGTCTTTCATGTAAAGATGTCCCTTCATTCACACAAGAGTGAATATAAGCCACAGATCTGCTTCACTGACCCACAGCTCTCTTTTTCTCCATCTCTAAATCTTGAAGCCAGATTTTGTTCATATTTACCAGATAATCCATTCCCATCAAACAGTGAGCATTGTAGAATTAAATGAAGAATTCTTAGGGGGAGATATGTTTGAGGGGTTGCCCCCGCAGAATTTAGCTATAAAATCTCCAGGAAATATTATTTCTTCTCACAAATCTTGATTTTCAGTCTCTACAGATCACATGACCTCTCCTCTCTGGCACCTGCGCCATCTCAGAAACAGCCTTTAATTTTCCTTGGCTGTGTTCTCTCCCTCAGAATCTTGCCCTGGTCCTCTTGATCTCCCCTCTTATTCTTTCAGGGAAACTTGTCACTTCTATCTTCTCTCTCCAAACTTGTACACTCCACTCACTACTAAAAACCCACTCAGATCTGTCACAGGCGATTAACCCTTTGAGTAATACAAACTCATGCACATCCTCCTGCCTCTTGGCTATCCAGAGTATGATCAATTTATTTTAAAAATGTGTAAGGCAACATTTAAAAAAGGCAAATGTATGTTCTTCTTGTTTCCATAAATTGGTTATCAAACAAACATGATTTTAAGTTAAAGTGTAACTGAAACTAATTTTATTTTTTGGAAAAAAAACCTCACTACTCAAAGGGTTAATTATATTGAAGTTGATGACTTGGTACCTAGCCCCAATCCCCTAAAAATCTTGTTATAGCACCTATGGTCCTTAGAAAATTGTATGATGTTAAATCTAATTTTCTCTTCTACCACCTGTGCAACATAAACCTCCTGGTATTGTCCAGCTGATTTATAAAGAAAAACTGTGTTATAGGACACTAACTGCAGAAGCCATTCATTTGGACATTGTCAGATATTGAGGAAATACAAATTATGGACCAAGTAAAATGTAAAACATATACAGCATATTTTGATCAAAAGCTAGTCAATGTGTCTACTCTTGTGTGTGAAAATCACTGGCTGATGTTTGAAACCTATCAGTTCATAAGAGAATTCAAACCCCTGCAGTTGTGTGTCTACTCCATTTATCAGAATCAGACAAGTACATTGAAGTTTTATTAGATAAAGAAGCTGTATTGTGGCACGGATTAATTTAAAAGTGATTAATTTAAAAACTGGTTGGTGACTAATATAAAAATACTAAGGTCATATAAATGGTACAACTAAGAATATGAAAAACTATGATGAGGGCAGCATGTTTGAGTTGGGTTATGTAAAAAGAAATAGAAGAAGATAACTGAAAGGAAGACATTGCCTCAAATAAGACATTCACCTAGGTATTTTTAGCTCCCAAGTCTCCCGTGGGTCCTATGAAAGTTCTGGGGTCCTGGTCCTGAGGAAGAAAGGGCATAGGAGCCAGCCTATAAAAATGTAGTCTGGGCCTGTACAACAAGGATTTCCGCAGCTATATCCTTCCCGTCTGGGAATATTGAAAAGCAGAAGAGCAGTCTTGAGAACTGACCTCCGTAAATAGACAGGAGCTTGTTGGGTATGTCCACCAGTGAGAAAAATCAATAAAGCTGGCCTTGAGAAAGGGAACAGTTCTATGCTAGAGTAGGCCCCATCGGTTTCTGAGAGTGGATTGCAGTCATATCTTCCCAAATCCACAGTCTGTTCAAAAACATGTTGGTATCTTGAAATCAGTCATAGCAGGAATATTTAAACCATGAAAATAGTCAGCTGCTACAAAACAAGAGTTTTCTCCATCTGAGAGCTGTTTCACCAGCATACCACTGTCTGTGGGTACATGTTTGACTAGGGAGAATATGAGACTCTCCTGTGCAAGCCCCTTCGAATACATAGCGCTTACACACCCACTACCTGGAGTGAACATCTATTGATATATTCTGCCTGCTGCATCACTATTTGTCTTCCTTTTGATAATAACCCCCTGTTATTCTTCTTCCTCTTGGTCCAGATTATTTATAAATTCCTGTTTTACTCCATAGATTTTCAGTGTGCCCACTCAATCTACATGTAAAGGCAAGTGGGACATAAGTATACAAACTAAATCCAAACTGACTGCTACGTCAGAGCATTTTACCACAAAATGAGAAAAGTTATGATTCCACCACCTCTCATCTCCCTCATTCGTATCGGTTATAGCTACTGAGCACCTTCTATGTGTACATGCTTTGAATAAAATTTCTCCCTCAATCTTTGCATCCACTTTAGGTACTGAGTATTATCGCCCTACTTTACCCATGGGGATGCTAATACTCAAACAGGTTTCTAAGTGAATAGCTAAAGAACACACTGAGCCAGACCTGGAGCTAGAATTTGAACCCAGGTCAGCGTGACTCTAAATCCCATGTTCATAATCACTTCATTGTTCTGCTCTGGTGGTAAGAGCACTGTGGGGGAAGGTAGAAAGTGCTCATCAGGGGCTTTCATCCTCCTTTGCCCAGCCTCTGTCTCATTATACTTCAAACAGTGTGTAGTGAGAGTGCTAAGGAAAAGAGCCAGCTGACGTGTGGGATTGCCAAGCAACAGCTTATGAAACGAACTCAAACCATGGCAACCAAACACTGTGGACCCAGCAATAGCCTCATTTCATTTACAAGAGTAAGAAGAGGGCTTTGTCAACAACTGATGAGATAAATGAGAAGACTACAGGCTATGCAAGTACAAGGAATTATCATATTCAGCATCACCATTATTTTTAAAGCCCACAATAACAAATAATCTATGAGAAAAGATTCCTTAAAAAATATGAGAGTAAATATGTCATTTTGTCACATATACACTATATACACATACATTTTTGAAAAATGTATACCTCTGCTATCCAAAATCTTAACCAATTGCTCTCTATATAATAGAGCTATTCATTTGGGGGTGGTAAGGAAGGTTAACACATGAATGCCCCTCATTTAAAAATCAATTTATTTACAAAGTACCTTCTAATTAATTCCTCACAATAACTCTGTGTGCTCAGTATTGTTTTTCCCACTCCACAGGCAGGAAAAGCATGATGTGGGGATTGTAATGAGTGTGCACAGGGTGCACAGTAAATAAAGCACAGATCCAGGATGCCCTCCTCCAAAAATGTCGTAAGTCTCAGAACCCCCTGAGAATCTGATCACAGCTACAGCCCCTCTCCCTTGAAAAATGCACAAAAAGCAACTTGATCACTACAGTTTGCCAGCATAGGCACATCTTATTTTAGTGTGTTTTGCTTTATTGTGCTTCACAAGTGTTGCATTTTTTTTGCAAATTGAAGGCAAGACCCTCTACCAGCAAAAAAATAAATAAGTAGGCCCTGACCGGTTGGCTCAGCGGTAGAGCATCGGCCTGGCGCACGGGGGACCCGGGTTCGATTCCCAGCCAGGGCACATAGGAGAAGCGCCCATTTGCTTCTCCACCCCCCCTCCTTCCTCTCTGTCTCTCTCTTCCCCTCCCGCAGCCAAGGCTCCATTGGAGCAAAGATGGCCCGGGCTCTGGGGATGGCTCCTTGGCCTCTGCCCCAGGTGCTAGAGTGGCTCTGGTCGTGGCAGAGCGACGCCCTGGAGGGGCAGAACATCGCCCCCTGGTGGGCAGAGCCTTGCCCCTGGTGGGCGTGCCGAGTGGATCCCGGTGGGGTGCCTGCGGGAGTCTGTCTGACTGTCTCTCCCCGTTACCAGCTTCAGAAAGAAAAATAAATAAATAAATAAATACACCTATCTTTATTGTACTGGTCTGTAACCAAACCCACTATATCTCTAAGGTACGCCTGGGATTCAGTGGGACTCATGGTTCCCTCTGATATACATCAATGCAATCCAGCTGGAGGAACAGTATTTATTGGCTTTTAACCATGATACACATTGCTCTCAGGGCATTTTTTATTTCTTTTCTTTGGTGGATACATGAAGCTTCCCTCAGATTCAGAGGATTGTTAAGCTAGAAGTTATAGAGGGTTAGTAGCTGCAGGCAGAAGGGATTGGACATCACTGAGTTGTTAATCATTTTAATCTGCCCCAATTTTAGTCCCTCAAAATTCCATCCTGGCATTATCCTTTGCTCACTGCCTTGGCCAGGCATGCATCTACCAGAAATGGGAGAACTGGACCTTTCTCAGTGAACAACCGACCCCAGAGCAAGTGACTCTGTCTCTGTCTAGTTGTATTTTGTTCACCTGTTGTGACCTGGACATTGTCACCTTGCCATCAGGAAACCTCATAACGTTCTAGTAAGAGAAGGAATTGAGTCTCCACCTAATACTGACTGCCACGCTAGTAGAGCAGTGTCTTTTTTCTCAGAGGACCAAAAGTGATTGCTGAAGACTCACACCAGGAAAATTCTACATCTTTAATAATAAAGGCTTTTAACTGCAAACCCTTGCTCCCCTGATATCTGGTGTTGGACCTTCTATGAACGTCAGAGCATCTATTCCTTTCTCTAAATCCTTGAGCCCAAACTATAAGTTAATTGAGTGGCCTTTCAGGTTCTCCAAGTTGTACCACTGTGATATTTGGAGATGTGAGGGAACCCAAATCCAGTAGGGAAAAAGGGAAGGAGGAAGGAAGTGAGGGTAAGAAGAGAGAGAGAGAGAGAGAGAGAATGTGTGTGTGTGTGTGTGTGTGTGTGTGTGTGTGTGTGTGTGTGTGTGTGGTTTTTTTAGGTCCAGTGGGGTCTGAAATGAGGATAGGAATCCCTGACCTTGAATGTCATCAGTATGTCTTAGCCTTCATTTCAGCCCTCCCTTCGTTCTGTGGGGGCTTTATCTAGTCTGGGATGACTGGAAATCTTTTAGACAGACCACATAGTCTTCTCTGTGTGTAGATAGGCCAGGTCCTTATCTTCTGATATTCAAAAGACCTAAGATCCTACATCTTTTAGTCCTATTTCCTCTGTGCAACTTTTCTGAAGTCTTTTCTGAGAAACTCAATAGCTGATCTTGGGCTCTTTGATTCTATTTGCATCTCTGCTAAAATAACTCTACCCTGGGGCAGAAGCCTTGGACCTGCCGTGTCTGAGGCAGGGACAAGAGTACAAGGGCAAGCTGGAGCTGGGGATGAAAAACAAAAGTTAATAATTCACAATGTCAAACTTTAACAGAAAAAAGGAGAAATAAGTTTGTCAATAAAGTGGTTAAGGTTTCAAAAGGGGGGGGGAAGATCAAGTAGATTCTTAAAGTGATCCTCTGCCTCTTAGTTCCCCACCAAGAGGAAGCTCCATGTGAAAATAGGAGATTTTAATCTCGTTTTTGCTTCGACTGGATGATTCATCTCCTCGCACACTGGAAGGTATTATCATATACATGTGTTATGTGCATTCTCTCATTTAAATCTGTATGATGCTTGTGTTAGACCTCCAAGGAGGTGAAAAATAAGAATCAAAGAGGATAAGTAACTCTTGGTACATAGCTAAGACTTGGAACTGGAAATTACTTTCTGCCCAAACCCAGTGCTAATAATCACCATGGCCTAACAGTTTCTTTGACCTTGGCTCCTACCATGGTTGAAAGTAGTGGAAGACAACCCTGCACAGCCTTGACATTACAGTGTGTCTGGAGTGTAAAGGCCTTCTTGTGGGCTGGGCCCTGGGTCCAGTTGTCTATGAAATCCTAGACATTACAAGCAAAATATGGCCATATGCCACATGCTATTGAACCCATGATGTCACTTTTAGATATGCACGGGTATGCAGAAAATAGTCAATATAGCAGACCTGAGACAGTTGTTTTTAGGAAGGCCTGCTTTCAAGATTGACCCTTGGTTGGCATCTGGGAACTTGACACTTACAGACAAAATATGGGCTACCTAAAGATGCCCACATCCTAATCCCTGGAACCTATGAATATGCTACATGGCAAAAGGAATTTTACATACGTGATTAAGGTTAAGGATTTTGAGGTGATGAGATGACCCTGGATTATCTGGATGAATGTAATCTAATCACATGAGTCCTTAAAAATAAAGAAGCTTGGCCCTGGCCGGTTGGATCAGTGGTAGAGCGTCGGCCTGGCGTGCAGAAGTCCCGGGTTCGATTCCTGGCCAGGGCACACAGGAGAAGCGCCCATCTGCTTCTCCACCCCCCCCCCTCCTTCGTCTCTGTCTCTCTCTTCCCCTCCCGCATGCAGCGAGGCTCCATTGGAGCAAAGATGGCCCGGGCACTGGGGATGGCTCCTTGGCCTCTGCCCCAGGCTCTGGTCGCAACAGAGCATCGCCGGAGGGGCAGAGCATCGCCCCCTGGTGGGCGTGCCGGGTGGATCCCGGTTGGGCGCATGCGGGAGTCTGTCTGACTGTCTCTCCCCGGTTCCAGCTTCAGAAAAATATAAATAAATAAATAAATAAATAAATAAATAAATAAATAAAATAAAGAAGCTTTCCCAGTTGTGGTCAGAAATGAGGTGGTGAAAGGAGCCAGAAAGATGAGACTTATAAAGGAGTCAACTAACTACTCTGGCTTTGAAGATGGAGGAAGGGGCCACAAGCTAAGGAATGTGCTGGCCTGTAGAAGCTGGGAACAACCCCCAATTTATAGCCTGCAAAAAACAGGGACTTCTGAACTGAATTCTGACAACAACCTGAATGAATAGAAAATGGGTCCTCCCCTGGAGCCTCCAGAGAGTAGTGCAGCCCTGCTGATACCTGGATTTTAGCCCGGTGAGACCTGTGCTGGACTTTTGACTTACAGAACTGAGATAATAAATTTGTGTAGTTTAAGCCTCTAAGTTTGTAATAATTTGTTACAGCAGTGACAGAAAACTAGTACAGGACTTGACCTGTTCCCTAATTGATAAGAGTGGTTTGCTGTGCCTAACTTGTTTGTACAATGTCATTTTGCTGAGCACCTGTTTTCCTTCTGAGAGTCTGGAATTCTGGTACGTGCTAGGTAGAGGGTTGCTAGTGCTCATCCCCCAACTGAAAAAAACACCCTCAGGCACTGAATGAGCTTCTTCGGGGAAAACATCACCTACATAGAGTGCATTTTCACTGCTAGAAAAGAGTGTATTTGGTGTGCCTCCTCATGGGAGGGCAAGCATAAGGAAACTGTCAGATTTCTCCAGACCCCACTTGTGTCTTCCATTCCTTGCTGATCTTTTCGTATATCTCATTGCTGTAATAAACTTTAGCCATAAATGCAATCATATACTGAGTCCCATGAGTCCTAGTGAATTTACTTTATGTGTGTGTAGTCTTGGAGACCCCTGAAATAATGAGGGATGGCAGGCCACATTTTGAGTGGTCAGTAATTTCCAAAGCACTTCAGTAGATACGATTTTGAAGGCAGGCTTTTACCTTCCACATCTCAGGTGACTGTAGAGGCAGTGGCCCTGCACCACTGGCTTCCCTGTTGCTGAGCAACAGTGGTGTTTTTCCAGAGCAGAATCTGGAAGGGGGGATTCAAACAGGAAGTGCCATGCTCCACCACAACAGAGGCACACCTGCTCCCTCTGGTGGTCTGTGCCTTTCAGCAGTCGCAGCTGGAGATGGGCACTTGCCCTTCACTGATGGGGAGAGCAAATGCTGATCCTACTGCTAGATGTAAAAGTTCAATTCTGATAGGCCTTCAGACCCGGCAATCTTGAGTAATTCCACTGCCAGAATACTGCACATATTCCACCAGGAAGTTTGTCCTGAGCACAGAATTTTTTCTAGAGAGTATCTGGTTGGTCAGTAAAATCTGTAGGCACACACTTGATTGTCTTTTCCCTCTGAATGGAGACAATGAATGTGTGTGCTCAGACAGAACCCTTCTACAGAGGAGTCAGAAACCCTACATGAAGTTGTATTTTGGTATGAGTAGAATACCTGTCATATCATAGTACCATAAATAAGTGGATCCCCAAAATAAATGGTAGCTCTTAGGCTTCTCCTAAGATTAGGGACCTAAATCTCAGTGAAATTTTATGACTACATAAGGAAAGTAGCAAACTTAATTTGTTTATTCATTTCATCATTCCTTCATTAATGTATTGAGGTACCAAGCTAACTACTGGGAATATAGTAGTAAGCCAGACAGACACGGTCCCTGCCCCCATGGAGTACACACCCTAAAAGAACCTTCTCATCTGGTATCACCATGCTTTGCCTCCTAGATAATAATTATGAAATCTGACCACAGAATTAGACAGACCTCATTTCCCAGAAGTGCCTAGACCATACCTAGAACCTATTGCTAGTCAGGAAGGGACATGGGTTTCTGAAGCACAGGTGCTCAATATCATCTCCCTAAGAACATGACATCATCCCTGCCCTATCCAGCCTCTTCTGAATAACCTTTCTAAATTTAAAGAATCTCTGAGTTAAGAGTCCTGCCTTTCCAAGACGGAAACCAGAACTCAGTCTAGGGGAGAGTTATGAGCCCTAGGCTCCACCAATCAGATGTTCCCCATCAAGACTTTGGGTCAGGAGACAGAAATAGGAGGCAACTGTCCAGTAGAATCCATGCCTTGTAAAAATGGTAGAGCATGGCCAAGATATAACCAGTTTTCACAGGCAGCTGTAGTAGATGTCCTAATGGCACAGTCCTGGGTTCAACCTTATTAATGGCTGTCCCAGAAGAAGTGGGATTACACCAACTTGTGGCTGCTGGCCCCCAAGTCAGATTCTCTCGCCTGCTGAATGTTTCCTTGAGCTCTACATAGTAGCCATTTTTAAAAATCCCTTTTCTGGCCCTGGCTTGTTGGCTCAATAAATAGAGCATTGGCCCAGTGTGTAGACATCCCACGTTTGATCCCTGGTCAAGGCACACATGAAAATTAACCATCTACATCTCTTCCTTTTCTCTCCCCCTTTTCTTCCCCTCTAACAGCCAGCAACTCAATTACTTCGAGTGTTGGCCCTAGGCATCGAGTACAACTCAGTTGATTCAAGCATTGGCCCCAGAAGGGGGTTGCCAGATGGATCCTGGTCAGGTGTATGTGAGATTCTGTATCTCTATCTCCCCTCCTCTCACTTAAAAAAATCTCTTTTCGCCCTGGCCGGTTGGCTCAGCGGTAGAGCGTCGGCCTGGCGTGCGGGGGACCTGGGTTCGATTCCCGGCCAGGGCACATAGGAGAAGCACCCATTTGCTTCTCCACCCCCACCCCCTCCTTCCTCTCTGTCTCTCTCTTCCCCTCCCGCAGCCAAGGCTCCATTGGAGCAAAGATGGCCCGGGCGCTGGGGATGGCTCCTTGGCCTCTGCCCCAGGCGCTAGAGTGGCTCTGGTCTCGGCAGAGCGACGCCCCGGAGGGGCAGAGCATTGCCCCCTGGTGGGCAGAACGGTCGCCCCCTGGTGGGCGTGCCAGGTGGATCCTGGTCGGGCGCATGCGGGAGTCTGTCTGACTGTCTCTCCCCGTTCCCAGCTTCAGAAAAATACACACACACACACACAAAAAAAATCTCTTTTCTGCTTAAAGAAGGTAGGATAGAGTCTATACTTGCAACTAAGAAGCTTGATGGATAAAAAGAAACCCTAAAATAAACAAGAACCAATCAATGTGCTGTTTTTCATTAACATTTTTGGGGTCGGGGATCCAGAAGCAAAGATGACTAGAGGAGAGGACTGTAAGTCTTATCTAGCTACCTATTTATAAAGTTATTTATTTGTTTGTTTATAGTCTTTTTGATTTTAAAAGTCATAGGTCAGCCACCCCATAAGGCCAGAATTCCAATACAGGTGGTCCTCGGATTACATCACAGTTCTGTTCCTACGACAGTGACGTAACCCAAATTTTGGTGTAAGTCAAAACATACCCTAACCTAAGTCACTTACCTATCCTAACACAGTTGTAAAATCATAATCTAGAACATAAGAACACAACTTAGCCACAGAAAAAGGAAAAGGACATAAATATACTGTACTGTACAGTATACTGTAGTAACAAAAAAAATTGTGTAAAAGAAATTCCTTACCTTTATTCCTGTGGTTGGTTTGCCCACTGGAAGGCCATTGCAAGGTGGAAGAGAGTGACCTATTGGGAGGAGGAAGCTGCAGAGGAAGGAGAACCTGCAGAAGGCGCTGGAGATACTGGGTCAAGTGAATCAGGATTGCCTAAGGAACATGCAGGAGATGCTGGAGGTGATTCTGCCTGTACTACAGGTGTTCCATCTCGAGACACAGCTGATGTAGAGGGTACAAGATCTGTTGCAGGCCTCTCTTCCTTCTTAAAGAATTGTCCCAGGCTAATCTGGAAGGTTGATAACTTCTCTTCCAAAATCTTCCTTGACACTCACGTTTTGATTTTTTTTAAGTTTTTATGGGAGTGAACATCATAAACTCGAACATTGTATGTCAAGACTGTCTTAACCCAAGGACCCCTGTACTCTCACCTACTCAGAGGGCTGAAAACATGCTTGTTTTTGGCTTTAACGTTCCTCCATGACATACACTGACCACAAGATGGCGAAAGAGATTATCATATCAAGCCACCCTATCTTCTTCCACACTATTATTGCACTAAAGAGAACATTTTTTGAGCACCTACTGTGTGCCAGGAACTGTTCCAAGAGCTCAAATGCATTAGGTCATTTAATTGTCACAATAAAATTCTATGAAATAGGTGCCATTTCATGTGTGAGAAAACTGAGGCACAGAGATATATCTGTGTGTCTGTTTGCCTGTCTCTAGCTCATCTTTATTTATATATCATTTATCTATATCCATTTTCTATCATCTATATCTACATATAAACTTATCATCTATATATTTTTTAAGTTTCCATTACTATAAAAGTAATATGTGCACACGGTAAAAATATTCAGATGACAATGTTTGGTAAAAATAAAAATGTCTTCTCCCTGCCCATAGTCTCAATTCCACTGCCTAGTGATAACCACAGTTAATAGCTTTTTGTTTACTCATCCATAAATTTTCATAGAAATTAAAATTGAGTACTCTTCCATATTCGTACAACATGAATATGCAAGCATATGTTCTACTGCATGCATATCTGCTTGGCATTTAATATTGGACAGCAGATGGAGGCTGGGATTACCCTTACTGAGGGTCTCATTTACAGACCTATAGTATGACACTATCTGCACTTACCTGTACACTAGAGAGCAAGTAGTGTGCTCTGGTGCACTGGAGTCTCAGGTGGCACTGAGGCTAAAGGGGTTAAGGAGATGGGACAGGGTGTGAAATAAGTCTGTGAGTGGTTCTCAAGTGGCTGGCTCTAACTTCCAGTGTATTCTGGCCTCTAGTCTTGGTCTCAGAAAAAATTCAAATTAGAATACAACCAATATTTGAAGTATCTTTTAAAGAAGTCTAGCTCTCAGTGATTTGGAAGACACTGTAGAAAAAAGAAACAGAAATGGCAGTGTGAGAGATACTCCCAATCACTCCCCCTTGAAATTTCAACAAATTCAACAACTAAACACAGAAAAAAAAAAACACCTAGGAGGATCCAAAATTTACACACACAAGACAAAGGTATGATTGGGTGAAAAAGTGTCTGAATATATAGGATGGAGGACGGGGCATTTCACTTTCCACACTGATCTGAGGTAGAGGCACTTTTGTTTGGAGCCAGGTGAAGAGGAGAGACTGAGCTAGCGGGAATGGAGCTGAGTTAGGGTGAGTGCCCAAACAAAGGAAAGAACACACCAGCTGTGCCTGAGATCGTGGACACTGGATGCACGAACAGGCGGTGGGATCCACCTAAAATTACCAGCACAGGGTGCCCACGTGGGCCAGCACCAGCATCTTTGTGCATTCCCAGCTTCACAATCACCAGTGCAGCGCTAGCAGCTCCACCTAGCATCACCAGCACAGGGAGCAAGTGGGCATGTGCTTGAACCAAGATTAACAACATTAGGCACCTGCATGAGCACTAGCATCTTTGGGCACTCCCAGTTCCATGATCCCCAGTATGGGGCATGAGCAGGGACTGGGGTACATAGCCCAAGATTGTCAACGCTAGGCACCTGCGAGGGCACCAGTATCTTTGGACATTCCTAGCTCCACGATCTCTAGCAACGGGTGAGACCTGAACAGTGGCTACAACCATCTGTGAGCATTGCTTGAGTCATGGGAGCTGGACA
The DNA here is from genome assembly GCF_036850765.1 of Saccopteryx bilineata. NCBI lineage: Eukaryota > Metazoa > Chordata > Mammalia > Chiroptera > Emballonuridae > Saccopteryx > Saccopteryx bilineata. The sequence continues at coordinate 100,277,897 of NC_089502.1, read as the reverse complement.
CACATGTAGCCAGCCATGGGCTATCAAGCAGTGCAAGCAGGAAAATTCCATGGAGATTACAACTGTGGCGCACTGAGGCATACTAGATATGCCCACTGTTCCATAGAATTTTGCCTGTGTAACAGAAAGGCACTTGGCCCTTGGTCTGTGCCCTGCCTTGCCTGCTCACACTGGCAGCTCTGGTTGCCATGGCCTTCCTCAGAACTGTGCTTTGAGTGTGCTGGAGGGGGGACCTGGCTATGCATAGACTCCCTTGCTGCAAGGACAGTAGCTGAGGTGGACGCCACAGCTAAGTCTCCGGCTGCTAGCTCTAGTGGGAAGGATGTGCAGAGAGGTGCCTGGAATACTGAGACTGCCATTACTAGAGCCAGATAATTGCAAAGCCCTAACAAGCCCTGCCTGCCAACGGGACTGAGGCCCAGCCTACATCATTGCCACAGCGACACAGCAGCAGACGTGTGCCCAAAAGCCCCACAGAAGCAAAACTCATAGTACAGGGCCACCTGCAGAAAAAACAGGAAGAAGCGACCTCTCAAAACCAGGAAAAAATTGCATTTTTACCGCTTTTTGTCATTTTTGTTGTTTTTACCTTTCTCCTTTTTCTTTTTTTTTTCTTTTTTTATTATTTTCCTTTTGACCTACATTATCCATAGTTGTTACATTTTTCATCCTTGTTTTTTGTGAGGGATTCATTTCAAAACCTTTACTTCTGTTTTTTTTCCTTTCTCTTTGATTTGTATTTGCTTTCTGTCCTTTCTCCTTATTCTCCCTTCTCATTTTTTCTCCTTTATCTTTTTTTTCTTCTTCTTTTTCTCTTTTTTTCTCTCATCTGATCATCATCATCAAATTATTATACTTTGGACTCATATTTTTCTTTGTAGCATTTTGCTTTTTTTTAATTCATTTTTTTCTCTATTTTGTCATCTCTCCTCAATTCCTGTTCCTTGTTCTCTGTAGTTTTTGTTCCAGTTATCAATATAGAATTTACATTTTTTCACTGTATTTTTTCACTTTTATTTTGGTTGGCAATGATAGTGCACATAACATATCCTCATGCACATCTTCTTTTTTTTTTTCTTTACAGAGAGAGAGAGAGTCAGAGAGAGGGATAGATAGGGACAGACAGACAGGAACGGAACGGAGAGATGAGAAGCATCAATCATTAGTTTTTCGTTGAGCGTTGTAACACCTTAGTTGTTCATTGATTGCTTTCTCATATGTGCCTTGACTGCGGGCCTTCAGCAGACTGAGTAACCCCTTGCTTGAGCCAGTGACCTTGGGCTCAAGCTGGTGAGTTTTTTTGTTTTTGTTTTTGTTTTTCTAAAACCAGATGAGCCCGCGCTCAATCTGGCAACCTCGGGGTCTTGAACCTGCGTCTTCCACATCCCAGTCCGACGCTCTATCCACTGCACCACCGCCTGGTCAGGCAATTTTTTTTCACTTTGATTTTACTTTCTTAATTATCTCTTATTAGAGTTATTAATAATACCACTCTCAAATGCCATTAAAAAAAGAAATCAAATATTATGGATACAAAACACAGAGATGTAGCTCAGATAGATGATGAAAAATCTCTAGAAAATAATTTCAATTATGTGGAAATATTGGAGTTAAATGACACAGAATTCAAAATTGAAGTCCTAAAAATACTCAATGAAATACAAGAAAGCTCTAAAAGGCAATTTAGTGAGCTCAAAAAACAATTTAATGAACAAAAAGAATACTTCATCAGGGAAATTGAAACTTTAAAAAAGAACCAAACAGAGATGAAAAACTCAATACGTGAACTGAAAAATGAGGTGACAAGCTTAGCTAATAGAAAAGGACAGATAGAATATAAAATTAGTGATATAGAAGACAGGCAACTAGAGATACTACAGAGAGAAGAAGAGAGAGACTCACAAATTTTAAAAAATAAGAAAGCCCAGAAGAATTGTCTGACTCCATCAGAAAGAGCAATATAAGAATAATGGGAATATGGGAAGGAGAAGAGAGAGAAAAATAAATAGAGAATATATTCAAACAAATAATTGATGAGAATTTCCCAAGCCTGTGGAAAGAATTAGAGCCTCAAATTTAAGAAGCAAACAGAACACCAAGTTACCTTAACCCAAACAGACCTACTCCAAGGCACATCATAATGAAATTATTATAAACCAATGACAAAGAAAAAATCCTCAAGGCAGCCAGGGAAAAGAAGAATACAACATATAAAGGAAGGCCCATTAGGTTATCATCAGATTTCTCAGCAGAAACTCTGCAAACCAGAAGAGAGTGGACCCCAATATTTAAAGTACTGAAAAAGAGGAACTTCCAGCCAAGAATACTATATCCATCAAAGCTTTCCTTCAAATATAAAGGGGAAATAAAAACATCCACAAATATAGAGAAGATGAGGGAATTTATTACCAGAAAAACCCCAATTCAGGAAATACTAAAGGGGGTTATCCAACCAGATAAAAAGAACAAAACAAAACAAAATCAGAAGTTAAAGTTCCAACAAGAGCGCAATAAAAAGAAAATTAATCTGTGACAACAAAAACAAAAAAGGGGAGGAGTCAAAAATTAGCAGTAACAAAAATGGATGGTATGCAGAAACATTCATGAGATAATAGACTACAATGAATATAATATATATTTCTTTAATTACCTAATGGTAACCACCCTACTAAATACCACTACTGAAACACATGGCTTAAAAAAAGAAGAAACAGAAGAAAGAAGTGTGAAATACAACCAAACAAAAACAAATGACAGAAAAACAAAAGAGAAGAACCAAACAAGAAATACAGCTATTAGAAAGCATTATATAAAATGACAATAGGCTTTAAAGCTATAAACCTTTCCGGAGACAAGATGGCGCTGGAGTAGTCGAACGTACCAGCATCTACCTCCCAGAACCAATGTGGATTACAAACAAATTTTATGAACTATCAACTGGAAAAACCAACTTTGGACTAAACTAAAAGGACTCTTCAACCCAGGAACGCTGAAGAAGCCACCCAGAGACTGGTAGGAAAAGCGGAAACGCGGAGAGGGCTGCCCAGCTTCTCGGAGCGAACGGCAGCACGGAGAGACTCGCGTGGCGGGAAGTGAGTTTAGCAGAGGGGAAAGGGCCCTGAGCCCCAGGAACAAAGCCCCAGCCTGCAGCCCCAGAGCCCAGAAGAAGCATAAGGACAGTATTTAGCTGGAAACAAGTCAGGATACTGTTTGTGAGAGAGTCTGATTTCTCAGACCCAGGATCCTTCTTAAAGGGACCACGCAGAACATCTCTCTCACACTCACCCGGGGCTCCTGGAGACGGAGGGAGAGGGGAGAGAACCACAGTAACAGGAAGAGAGTGCAATCTAGGAGGCATAGGGAGAAACATTTTTGGGAGATAGCCACTCTAACCCCTGAGACGAGTCACTCCCCAAAGCTGAAGTGAATATTTCCCCCGGAAACAGCAATACCAGCAAAGGGAAGCAGGAGAGCAGCCAAACAAGCTCCCCCGCAGCATTCAGAGCAGAGTCGCATAGAAGGAGGGAGCTTTTGGGTCTACGGTAGTGAGTCTTAGGGTCCGAGCTGCAACGCCCCCACCCACACGGCTGAGGGCGCACCGGAGAGCGGGCAACAGCGGGAGACAAAAGCGCGGTTCTGCTGGCAGGGGCGGAAGCCGGCTGGCCACCAGTGGGCTCAGGTGTGAGCTCAATCTTCCCGGCTAGGGAGAAGGGGGCGTGCAAAAGCGGCTAAGCTCAGCTGCCGGCAGCCTGTAATCCAGCCTCCGGGAGAAGGGCGGGAAACCCAGAAAGGGTAGAAACCAACCCCGGAGCAAGGGCAGAGGAGCACATCCCTGCCCCGCCTGTGCAACCCAGGCTTGCGGTCTGACTTGGTAGCAGGCTCCTCCCGTGGGGGTGGAGCCAAAAGCCCAGAAGAGGCGGAGTTCCGCTACGAAGCTGAGCTTGGGCACGCAGCCTTTCCTGGTGGTAGAGCCAAGGCTAGCAGCTGTTCCTTGAGTGGGATCATCCTGCAAAGGCAGGGCGAAAGCTCAGAAACAGGCGGAGACCCGCAGCAAAGGTGCTCGCCAGTGCCCTCAGGACCGAGCATAACATCACACACGGGGGCGGGGCAAAGGCCAAGGCCACCAACCCTTGTGCACCCGAGCACGTGATCACAGCCACTCTCGTGAAGAGAAAATGCGGAGGCAGAGAAATACAACACAAATAAACCAAGAGAAATCCCCAGAAAAGGACCTAAGTGAATCAGATATAACCAAATTACCAGATGCAGAGTTTAAAATAACAATTGTTAGGATGCTCAAAGATATTAGAACCACCATAGATGGCCATTACGAAAACCTAAATAAAGACATAACAAATATAAAAAAGGACATTGAAATAATAAAAAAGAATCAGACAGAAATGACAAATACAATATCTGAAATAAAGAATACAATGGAAGGAATTAAAAGCAGGATGGATGAAGCAGAGAATCGAATCAGTGAGTTAGAGGACACAATAAATAAAGGCATGGAAGCAGAGAAGAAAAAAGAAAAGAGACTCAAAAAGTCTGAGGAAACTCTAAGAGAGCTCTGTGACAACATGAAGAGAAATAACATCCGCATCATAGGGGTTCCTGAAGAAGAAGAGAAAGAACAAGGGATAGAGACTTTGTTCAAACATATTATAGCGGAAAACTTCCCCCAATTAAGGCAGGAAAATATTTCACATGTTCAGGAAGCACAGAGAACTCCATTAAGGAGAAATCCAAAGAAACCAACACCAAGACACATCATAATTAAATTACCAAAGCTAAAAGATAAAGAGAAAATATTAAAAGCTGCTAGAGAAAAAAAGACAATCACCTACAAAGGAGCCCCCATAAGGATGACTTCTGACTTCTCAACAGAAACACTTGAGGCCAGAAGGGAATGGCAAGAAATATTCAAAGTAATGCAGAACAAGAACCTACAACCAAGACTACTTTATCCAGCAAGGCTATCATTTAAAATTGAAGGAGAAATAAAAAGCTTTACAGACAAAAAAAAACTAAAGGATTTCACTACAACCAAACCAAGGCTGCAAGAAATGCTAAGGGACCTGTTGTAAACAGATCAAAGGAAAAAAAAGAATATAGCAAAAAAGAAAAACAGTTTTAAAGAAAAAAAATGGCAATAAACAATTACATATCAGTAATAACCTTAAATGTTAATGGATTAAATGATCCGATCAAGAGACATAGGGTAGCTGCGTGGATAAGAAAACAGGACCCATACATATGCTGTCTACAAGAGACACACCTTAAATCAAAAGATGCACACAGACTGAAGATAAAAGGATGGAAAAAAAATATTTCATGCAAATGGAAATGAAAAAAAAGCTGGGATAGCAATACTTATATCAGACAAAATGGACTTTAGAACAAAGACCATAGTTAGAGATAAAGAAGGTCACTACATAAAGATAAAGGGAGCAATACAAAAGGAAGATATAACCATTATAAATATCTACGCACCTAATATAGGAGCACCTAAATATATAAAGCAGACTTTGATAGACTTAAAGGGCGAGATCAACAGCAATACTATAATAGTAGTAGATTTCAATACCCCATTAACATCATTAGATAGGTCCTCAAGAAAGAAAATTAACAAAGAAACAGCAGACTTAAAGGACATATTAGATGAACTCAATTTAATAGATATCTTCAGAACCTTTCACCCTAAAAGAGCAGAATATACATTCTTTTCAAGCGCTCATGGGACATTCTCTAGAATAGACCACATGTTAGGGCACAAAAGCGGGCTCAACAAATTTAAGAAGATTGAAATCATATCGAACACTTTCTCTGATCACAATGGCATTAAACTAGAAATCAACCACAATAGAAAAATTGAAAAACATTCAAACACTTGGAAACTAAATAGCACGTTATTAAACAATGAATGGGTTAACATTGAGATCAAAGAAGAAATTAAAAAATTCCTAGAAACAAACGATAATGAGCATACATCAACTCAAAATTTATGGGACACAGCAAAAGCAGTCCTGAGAGGGAAGTTTATAGCATTACAGGCATACCTCAAGAAGCTAGAAAAAGCTCAAATTAACAACTTAACCCTGCATCTAAAAGAACTAGAAAAAGAACAACAAGTAAAACCCAGAGCTAGTAGAAGGAAGGAAATAATAAAGATCAGAGCAGAAATAAGTGACATAGAGGCTAAAGAAACAATACAGAGGATCAATGAAACCAGGAGCTGGTTCTTTGAAAAGGTAAACAAGATCGATGAACCTTTAACAAGACTCACCAAGAAAAAAAGAGAGAGGACTCAAATAAATAAAATTAGAAACGAGAGTGGAGAAGTAACAACTGACACAACAGAAATACAAAATATTGTAAGAAAATACTATGAAGAATTGTACGCCAAAAAACGAGACAACCTAGATGAAATGAACAAATTCCTCAAATCATATAATCTTCCAAAAATCAATCTGGAAGAATCAGAAAACCTAAACAGACCAATTACAACAAATGAGATTGAAACAGCTATCAAAAAACTCCCAAAAAAGAAAAGTCCTGGGCCTGATGGCTTCACAAGTGAATTCTACCAAATATTCAAAAAAGAACTAACTCCTATCCTTCTCAAGCTATTTCAAAAAATTCAAGAGGAAGGAAGACTTCCAAACTCCTTTTATGAGGCGAGCATAATTCTGATTCCAAAACCAGGCAAAGACAACACAAAAAAAGAAAATTATAGGCCAATATCCCTGATGAACTTAGATGCAAAAATCCTCAATAAAATATTAGCAAACCGGATCCAGCAATATATGGAAAAAATCATACACCATGATCAAGTAGGATTTATTCTTGGGAGGCAAGGCTGGTACAATATTCGCAAATCAATCAATGTGATTCATCACATAAACAAAAGAAAGGAGAAAAACCACATGATAATTTCAATAGATGCAGAAAAAGCATTTGATAAAGTCCAGCACCCATTCATGATCAAAACTCTCAGCAAAGTGGGAATACAGGGAACATACCTCAACATGATAAAGGCCATCTATGACAAACCCACAGCCAACATAATACTCAATGGGCAAAAATTAAAAGCTATCCCCTTAAGATCAGGAACAAGGCAGGGGTGCCCCCTTTCACCACTCTTATTCAACATAGTTCTGGAAGTCCTCGCCACAGCAATCAGACAAGAAAAAGAAATAAAAGGCATCCAAATTGGAAAAGAAGAAGTAAAACTATTATTATTTGCAGATGACATGATATTGTATATAGAAAACCCTAAAGTTTCAGTCAAAAAACTACTAGACCTGATAAAAGAATTTGGCAAGGTGGCAGGATATAAAATCAATACTCAGAAATCAGAGGCATTTTTATACACTAATAATGAACTGTCAGAAAGAGAAATCAGGGAATCAATCCCCTTTACCATTGCAACCAAAAAAATAAAGTACCTAGGAATAAATCTAACCAAGGAGATTAAAGACTTGTACTCAGAAAATTATAAAACATTGATAAAAGAAATCAGGGAAGATACGAATAAGTGGAGGCATATACCGTGTTCATGGTTAGGAAGAATAAACATCACTAAAATGTCTATATTACCCAAAGCAATTAATAAATTCAATGCAATACCAATGAAAATACCAATGACTTACTTCAAAGACATAGAACACATATTCCAAAAATTTATATGGAACCAAAAAAGAACACGAATAGCCTCAGCAATCCTGAAAAGGAAGAAAAAAGCGGGAGGTATCACACTTCCAGATATCAAGTTATATTATAAGGCCATTGTACTCAAAACAGCATGGTACTGGCATAAGAACAGGCACATAGATCAATGGAACAGAACAGAGAACTCAGAAATAAACCCACAGCTCTATGGACAACTGATATTTGACAAAGGAGGTAAGACAATACAATGGAGTAAAGACAGCCTCTTCAACAAATGGTGTTGGGAAAACTGGACAGCTACCTGCAAAAAAATGAAACTAGACCACCAACTTACACCACTCACAAAAATAAACTCAAAATGGATAAAAGACTTGAATGTAAGCCATGAAACCATAAGCATTTTAGAAGAAAACATAGGCAGTAAGCTCTCTGACATCTCTCGCAGCAATATATTTGCTGATTTGTCTCCACAGGCAAGTGAAATAAAAGACAGGATAAACAAATGGGACTTTATCAAACTAAAAAGCTTCTGCACAGCTAAAGACAATAAGAACAGAATAAAAAGACAAACTACACAATGGGAGAATATATTTGACATAGCGTCTGATAAGGGGTTAATAACCAAAATTTATAAAGAACTTGTAAAACTTAATACCAGGAAGACAAACAATCCAATCCAAAAATGGGCAAAAGAAATGAATAGACATTTCTCCAGAGAGGACACACAGATGGCCAATAGGCATATGAAAAAATGTTCAACATCATTAATGATTAGAGAAATGCAAATTAAAACCACAATGAGATATCACCTCACACCAGTCAGAATGGCGCTCATCAATAAAACAACACAGAATAAGTGCTGGCGAGGATGTGGAGAAAAGGGAACCCTCCTGCACTGCTGGTGGGAATGCAGACTGGTGCAGCCACTGTGGAAAACAGTATGGAGATACCTCAAGAAATTAAAAATCGAACTGCCTTTTGACCCAGCTATACCACTGTTAGGAATATACCCCAAGAACACCATAGCACTGTTTGAAAAGAAGAAATGCACCCCCATGTTTATGGCAGCATTTTTCACAATAGCAAAGATTTGGAAACAGCCCAAGTGTCCATCGGAGGATGAGTGGATTAAAAAGCTTTGGTATATATATACTATGGAATACTACTCAGCCATAAGAAATGATGACATAGGATCTTTTACAACAACATGGATGGGCCTTGATAACATTATACTGAGTGAAAGAAGTAAATCAGAAAAAACTAAGAACTATATGTTTCCACACATAGGTGGGACATAAAGATGAGACTCAGAGACATGAACAACAGTGTTGGGGTTACAGGGTGGGGGGAGGAGAGGGAGGGGTTGGGGGAGGGGAGGGGCACAAAGATCATGGCTTTTCAGCATTGGCCATATTCCCCCCTTAATCTATAGACAGACAGCAAATATTTACGTATGGTGTTCCCACTATAAAAACTGCTGTCTTAGGGACAAATGCTGACAAACTATTTCAGCAGTTCCTCCTTCTTCAAAGACTTATATGTAAACATAGAGCTCCATGTTTCATAGGACATACTCAAGCTCACTCCAGGCTTCCTGGTGCTTTAGCACAAGGGAATGCCCCCCCCCCTTTTTTTTTTTTTTGTATTTTTTTTTCTTTTATTTATTTATTTTTTGTATATTTCTGAGGATGGGGATGGGGAGGCAAGCAGACAGACTCCTGCATGCGCCTGACTGGGATCCACCTGGCATGCCTACCGGGGGGAATGCTCTGCCCATCTGGGATGTTGCTCTGTTGCAACCGGAGTCATTCTAGCAACTGGGGCGGAGGCCATGGGGCCATCCTTAGTGCCCAGGGTGGATTTGCTCCGGTGGAGCCTTGGCTGTGGGCGGGAGGAGAGGGACCGGGAGGGGGGAGAGGGGAAGGGGTGGAGAGGTAGATGGGCGCTTCTCCTGTGTGCTCTGGCTGGGAATCGAACCCGGGAATCCTGCACACCAGGCCAATGACTCCGACGGGTCTACCATATCATGCTTTTTACTTAAAAAAAAAAAATTTACATTTCTTTTGAAAGCTGATGAACAGGAGACACCAAATCTACCTTCTTTATTAGATCTAGCTAATAACACTGTTCTGTCTTTTTTCCAAATAGCTCCAGATATATGGAAAAGATTTATATAGGCGGATGGGGATCCTCAAACCCCTCAGCGAGATCTTCTGAGAATGGCTTTTAAGATACCTAGAGGCAGAAAAAGCCCAATAGAGATCAGGGGGAACTACCAGCTTTTAGGATACACCCTTAAAGGCTCCAGCACCCCAAAGGGGTCTCATAGGATGCCATCTGGGTCCTGCTTCAATAGTGGAAAGAAGGTCATTGAGCTAAAGCCTGCCAGGCTTACACGCCTCTGCTGTGAGGAAACAGGGACACTGGAAGGTGGGCTTCCCCCTCGCTCCTCTAAGGGAGGGTTCAGTCTCTTCCAGGCCTGCTCCAGCCACCTATGACCTAACCTTGCCCAGAATGCTGGGGTTTGCCACTGAAGGCTGAAGGTGCCCAGGGCCGTCGACCCCATCTACGACACTGTGGACGAGCCTAGGGTATTTCTTCCAAGAAGCAGGTAAACTGATCTCATTTGCACAAGGGCCACTTAACTATGTTTGGCCTGAATAGTCAGGTTCTTTATTCTTCCCTCAAAGATCTCTGTTGTGGGTGTTGATAGTCCTATTTTCTGCTGCTTTGCTTAATATATAGTGTTTCCTTTATTCCTCCTACCTCAATGCCCCACTCATATTTCAGGCTTGGACCTACTCTTAATTTAGAGCTCTCTTTCCTCCTTTTTCCAACTTGTATTATGAATTTACCTTTGCCACCCAGCTTAGTGTATCCCAAGGTTCTCTTTACCAGGCCACAGTCACAGAGCTCCAGGGAAAAGCAACCTGGTCTCAACTCTCCAGGCAGAGGAGAACAGAAGCTCCATATCCACGCATGCTGCAAATGGCTTTTTCCAGTCTACCTGAATCATTACCAGCTAGAAGCAGCGGTCATTGGGACTTGGACATGAGCTGCAAAGTATAGAATGGTGACAACAATTCCAGTGCCATACGGACTTTTTCTGTGGGGAACTTTCCTGGACTCCTGCTCCCTGTGACAGCTCCTAACAGACTGAACTGTGGTTGGGTTGCATTTTTCAGGGATTTGGCATGGTGAGGGGGCCACCTTGGACTTGGGGAACATGTTAAGGACACTACTCATTTATGGATTCTTGCTGTATTGGCCAAGAGTTTGCTTAAAGGTTTTTAATCACTGTAAAAAAATAGAGGACTAGATGAAGAAGATGGGGCACATATACACCATGGTATATTATTCAGCTAGGAGAAATGGTGACATTGGATCACTTATAGCGGAATGGTGGAGTCTTGGTAGCATTGTGCGGAGTGAAATAAGCGAATCAGAAAAAAACAGGAACTGCAGGATTCCATACATTAGTGGGACATAAAAGCGAGACTGAGAGGCATGAACAGGAGTGTGGTGGCTATGGGGGGTGGGGGGAGGGAAGGAGGGAGAGGGGGAGGGGGGGGAGGGGTACAGAGAGAACTGGATGGAGGGTGGCAGAGGACGATCTCTCTTTGGGTGATGGGTATGCAACATAACTAAATGACAAGATAACCTGGAAATGTTTTCTTTGAATGTATGTACCCTGATTTATTGATGTCACCCTATTAAAATAAAAATTTATTTATATATAAAAAAAAATGACAATAGGAAACCCTCAAGTGTCAATAATTACATTAAACATAAATGGATTGAACTCACCAATAAAAAGATACAGAGTAGCAGAGTGGACCAAAAACCAAAATCCAACTGTATGCTGCCTTCAAGAAATCTATCTAAGCCACAGGATAAAAACAGACTCAAAGTGAAAGGCAGGGAAACGATTCTGCAAGCAAATAATACCCAAAGAAAAGCAGGTGTAGCCATACTCATATCTAACAATGCTGACTACAAAACAGCAGAGGTAATCAGAGACAAAGATGGCATTTCATAATGATAAAGGGGACATTGAATCAAGAAGACATAACACTTCTTAATATATATGCATCAAACCAAGGAGCATCAAAGTGTATAAGACATCTACTAACTGATCTAAAAATAAAAACTGACAAAAATACAATCATACTTGGAGAACTTAATACACTGCTGATGGCTCTAGATTGTTCATCCAAACAAAAAATGAATAAAGAAATATTGGCCTTGCTGGGAAAACTGGAAAGCCACATGCAATAGAATAAAACTAGACTACAGTTTGTCCCCTTGTACTAAAATTAATTCAAAATGGATCAAAGACCTAAATATAAGACCTGAAACAATAAAGTACATAGAAGAAGACATAGGTTTTAAACTCATGGACCTTGGTTTTAAAGAGCATTTTATGAATTTGACTCCAAAGGCAAGGGAAGTGAAGTCAAAAATAAATGAATGGGACTACATCAGACTAAGAAGTTTTTGCTCAGCAAGAGAAACTGACAACAAAATAAACAGACAGCCAACTAAATGGGAAATGATATTTTCAAACAACAGCTCAGATAAGAGCCTAATATCCAAAATATACAAAGAACTCACAAAACTCAACAACAATCCATTAAAAAAAATGGGAAGAGGACATGAACAGACACTTCTCCCAGGAAGAAATACAAATGGCCAACAGATATATGAAAAGATGCTCATCTTCATTAGTTATTAGAGAAATGCAAATCAAAACTGCAATGAGATACCACCTCACACCTGTTCGATTAGCTATTATTAACAAGACAGGTAATAGCAAATGTTGGAGAGGCTGTGGAGAAAAAGGAACCCTCATACACTGTTGGTGGGAATGTAAAGTAGTACAACCATTATGGAAGAAAGTATGGTGGTTCCTTAAAAAACTGAAAATAGAACTACCTTATGACCCAGCAATTCCTCTACTGGTTATATACCCCCAAAACTCAGAAACATTGATACATAAAGACACATGCAGCCCCATGTTCATTGCAGCATTATTTAAAGTGGCCAAGACATGGAAACAACCAAAAAGCCCCTCAATAGAAAATTGGATAAAGAAGATGTGGTACATATATACTATGGAATACTACTCAGCCATAAGAAATAATGACATAGGAACATTTATGATGATGTGGGTGGACCTTGATAACATTATAATGAGTGATCAGTAAATCAGAAAAAACTAAGAACTATATGATTCCATACATAGGTGGGACACAAAATTGATACTCATGGACATAGATAAGAGTGCAGTGGTTACCAGAGGGAAGGAAAGGGAGGAGAGGGAGGAGGTGATGGGAGGGGAGGGGCATAAAGAAAAGCAAATGAAGGGTGACAGAGGATGAATTGACTTGGGTGATGGGTATACAACATAATCAAGTGTCAAAATGATCTGAAGATGTTTTCTCTAAATCTATGTGCTCTAGTTGACCAATGTCACCCCATTAAAATAAATTGTCTAAATAAAACTATAAAAAAGAAAAAGAAAAAGAACAATCAAAGCATCAATAAATAAATAAACAAAAACATTTTTATTTTATTTTTTTTAATTTTATTTATTCATTTTTAGAGAGGAGAGAGAGAGGGAGAGAGAGAGAGACAGAGAGGAAGAGAGGGGAGAGAGAGACAGAGAGAGAGAAGGGAGGAGGAGCTGAAAGCATCAACTCCCATATGTGCCTTGACCAGGCAAGCCCAGGGTTTCGAACCGGCGACCTCAGCATTTCCAGGTCGACGCTTTATCCACTGTGCCACCACAGGTCAGGCAACAAAAACATTTTTAAAAATGAAAGTAGTTTAAGGGACCTTTGGGACAACATGAACTGTAACAACATCTGGATCATTGGGGTACCAGAAGGAGAATAGAGAGAGAGCAAAAGATTAAGAACGTATTTCAAGACATAATGACCAAAAATTTCCTAACCTGGTTAAGGAAAGACATTCAAATCCAGTAGAGAGTGTAGCCAAAAGTTGGTTTATTTTGAAAAGACTAATAAAATGCTAAACCTCTGGTGAGACTGATTAAAAATGCAAGAGAGAAGGCACAAATTATTATTAATGCTAAGAATGAAAATGGTAACATCACTAGAGATCCTGCAGACATTAAGAGAATAATGAAATAGAAAGGAATAATGAGAGGATATATAGATGATTTTGTGTAATGAAAGTTTAGATAACATGGCCAAAGTCCTATAAATATAAAACTTATCCAAACTGAAAAATAGAAAAAAAGAGATGGTGAGGAAATGGGCAAAAAGGGTGAAGAATTTGGAAGTAAAAACTACCAGTTATAAAATAAGTCACACAGCACTTCTATGACCAGCTCTAAACAAAACATGAAGCTTTTTTTTTAGAAAATTAAATTTAACAGGGTGACACTGATCAACAACTGTACATAGATTTCAGGTAAACATCACTACATCATTTCAATAGTCGATTATGTTGTATATCCATCACCCAAAGTCAAATCATTTTCTGTCACCTTATTTTGTCCCTCTTTACACCCTTTGCCCCACCCCTGGCCCCTCCCCATTCCCCCACATTCTCTTCCCCTCCTCCACATTCCCTTCTTCCTGGTAACCACTACACTTTCATCTATGTCCATAAGTCTCTGTTTTATATCCCACCTATATGTGAAATCATATAGTTCTTTGCTTTTTCTGATTTACTTATTTCACTCAGTATAATGTTCTCAAGGTCCATTTATGTTGTTGTAAATGGAACTATTCAATATGTCATCATTTCTTATGGCTGAGTAGTATTCCATTGTATATATGTACTACTTCTTCTTTATCCAATCCTCTATCGAAGGACACTTTGATTGTTTCCATATCTTGGCCACTGTGAACAATGCTGTAATGAACATGTAGGTGCGTGTCTTTATATGCCCATGTCTTTGAGTTTTGGGGATAGATAACCAGAAGCTTTTTACCATACTATCAATATTTACAATACTATCAAGTTTCTAGGAACATATTTAACAAAAGATGTGCATAACTTCTCTGAGAAAAATATAAAGCTTTATTGAGAGAATTTAACAAACTAAATTATCAATATAACAACAGCATGTGTGGATTCAGCTTGTCTTCTTTTTAACATATCACTGTCCATTACCTAAAATATAAACATAACAGTTGGGTATATTACTTAGCAGATTTACTTACATAACAATAAGTTACACAAAGGATATTAAACTTTGGTTTTATAAGATGAAACTAAATCCAGGACCCTAACCACTGCACAGATTTCTATGCTAATGTACATTATTCAGGCATATGAGTAGTAATTTTTTAAATGCATTATTTGGCCCTGGCCAGAGGCTCAGTGGATAGAGCATTGACCTGGCATATGGATGGCCTGGGTTCAATTCCCAATCAGGGCACACAGGAGAAGTGACCATCTGCTTCTCTCCCTCTCCCTCTCCCCTTCTTTCCCTCTTCCCCTCTCAGCCAGTGGCTTGATTGCTTTGAGCATGGCCCCGGACACTGAGGATAGTTCCCTTAGAGCAGGGGTCCCCAAACTTTTTACAAAGGGGGCCAGTTCACTGTCCCTCAGACCGTTGGAGGGCCAGACTATAAAAAAAAACTATGAACAAATCCCTATGCACACTGCACATATCTTATTTTAAAGTAAAAAAAAACAAAATGGGAACAAATACAATATTTAAAATAAAGAACAAGTAAATTTAAATCAACAAACTGACTCAGTATTTCAATGGGAACTATGCTCCTCTCACTGACCACCAATGAAAGAGGTGCCCATTCCGGAAATGCGCCGGGGGCCGGATAAATGGCCTCAGGGGACCGCATGTGGCCAGCGGGCCGTAGTTTGGGGACCCCTGCCTTAGAGCACATCAGCCTTAGGTGCTAAAAATAGCTCAGTACTGGAGCATCAGCCCCAGATGGGGTTGCTGGGTGGATCTTGGTTAGGGTACATGTGGGAGTCTGTCTCACTATCTCACCTCCTCTCACCTAAAAAAAATGCATCACTCTTCGGTAGTATGAAGAAACAGATTTCTTAAGCCCAGAAAAGATTAAATCCTGAGGAGTGGGAACCACACCCACCTTTTCTAATCCTTGAATTGCCACAGGATCTAGACTCTACCAGAAGTTTTTTTCAGTGGCCAAGCCCATCAAGCAGCCAGCAAACAGAGGAAGTAAAGGTGACTTGGGAAACTGTCAGGGAAACTTGGGCCTTTGGCTGACTGGTCCCCAGACCCAGGGTGAATAAAGGCCAGCCTAGAGGTGTGGTTTGGTATTTCTATGTGCACCTGGGCCCAGCAGAGGCAGCCACAAACCCTAGTTTGCTTGTAGCTCCAAAAGGTTGCTGAGGGTCAGTCACGGGCAGTGTCCTGCACTGTTCTGTGCCAAATTCTCTCCACCAAGGCTCAGAGCTGGCACATCCAGTGGCCAGCTACACAGAGCATTAAATTAGGATCCAACAGCCCTTGCTTGTGGCCTGTCAAAAGGAAGGGCTCATCAGACACTGGATCCAGCTGAAGCGAGTTCTGCTTTCTGTGGTCAGGACCTGCACAGAGGTTTGTGCACACATTGGACAGGGTGAAGCTTCACAGTCAGCCAAACTGTGTCCTGGATATCCTGCTCCACTGGGCTAGGTTCCACAAGGGGAAGGAGAAAAATCTTGGAGTACGGACATTCAAGGTGTGGGTTCCCTAACCTGTTGTTGGGACCAGTTGAGAGACTTAGCCACTTTCTGAGGTGGGCACTGTGAGCCTAAAAAGCCAGTAGCCACAGCCACCATCACAGCTGCCTGACCCATGCAAGTTTGCATTAGATTCAGACAGATAGTAATGAAACAATGGAGCCAAGAACTGGGGGCCATCATCTTTAATCCTAGCTTGTACCCAGTGGGCAAGTAAAAACACACACTGGGCTCCAAAACCCACTCATTCAGTTCTCACAAAGCTACTGACTTATCCGAGTTTCCTAGAATCAAAGGTTTCTACCTCACCAGACTTATTCACCTCTGTTCCCCATCTCCTTCCTTCTCCTGCACAAACTCTGCACAAACTGGCTTCTCCCTCAGCACTCCACCATCTTGGCTGCTTCTCCTGGCCTCCTCCACATGGCCTTTCTCTGCTCTCCTCTCTAATGCTAATCTCAGGAACCAAGAGAGCAAGCTCCCGGTCTACCCCACTTTATATTGTAGAAATCAAAACCTTTAATCCAGGGGTCCCCAAACTTTTTTCACAGGGGGCCAGTTCACTGTCCCTCAGACCATTGGAGGGCCAGACTATAAAAAAAAAACTATGAACAAATCCCTATGCACACTGCACATATCTTATTTTAAAGTAAAAAAACAAAATGGGAACAAATACAATATTTAAAATAAAGAACAAGTAAATTTAAATCAACAAACTGACCAGTATTTCAATGGGAACTATGCTCCTCTCACTGACCACCAATGAAAGAGGTGCCCTTTCCGGAAGTGTGGCAGGGGCCGGATAAATGGCCTCAGGGGGCTGCATGCGGCCCGCGGGCCGTAGTTTGGGGACCCCTGCTTTAATCCAATATACAAACAAGGAAGTCTCTGATACAAAGTCACTTATCTGAGGCATAATGGGATTCCTCATGAGAGTGCACCACCCCACATCATGCAATCAGTCAAGGGTGTGGGGAAAAGCTTAGTCTTAAAACTAAGCCTTAAGCTATAGCGACCTGGCCTGCTTACAGCCTGTCCCCCACACCCAATACAAACTATAAGCGAGCAAACATATATATCATATTTACAAACTTATTTGACCAACACAGCCCCAGAAGAGGACTCTCTCAGTCTTCTTCCCTGAGACCAAGGGCTCCCCAGCTGGAGGAACATCTGCAGAAGGGAGTACCAGCACCACACAATCTGAACCCACTGCTCATCTCACTGGGGAGAAATGGAATTGGAGTATCTAGCAGTGTCTGAGGAATTAGGCCCTGGAGTTGGGGCCACTTTCCCCATACTGAGCTCCTAACCAAGTAACCCCTGAAGTAGGGGGTCCCACTAACATTGTATTCCCAACCACAGCTGCCATAACCCACCAAGCTTGCAAACTATAGAGGGGTTTGTAGGGAGAGACCAGTCTGAGCCCACACTACAGTCTTTCTTACAGAAGACTCTGTGGGAAGATGAGGCAGTTGCAAGAGAAGATGGAACAGCTGAAAACTGGAGGCAACTCTTACAGAGCTTGGACCCTTTTATGGAAAAAAATTCAAAGAAGATGCAAACAAGTAGAAGTATATACCGAGTTCATGGATAGGAAGAAAAATCATCATTAAAATGTCCATACTACCCAAAGCAATCTATACATTCAATGTGATTCCTATTAAAATCCCAATGGCATACTTTAAAGATCACAAACAAACATTTCAAAAATTTATATAGAACCAAAAAAGAACATGAATAGCCTCAGTAATATTGAAAATGAAGAACAAAGTAGGAGGTATTACACTTCCTGATATTAATCTATACTAAGAGGCCATTGTAATCAAAGCAGCTTGGTACTGGCATAAGGACAGGCACACCAATCAATGTAACAGAACAGAGAATCTGGAAATAAACCCATGCCTTTATAGTTAATTAATATTTAACAAAAGAAGCAAGAGTACAGACAGTCTTTTCAATAAATAATGTTGGGAAAATTGAACAGGTTCATGCATATAAAAAGAAAAGAAATTAAACCACCAACTTACACCATTCAAAAAAACAAACTCAAAATGGATAAAAGATTTAAATGTAAGTTGTGAAACCATAAACATCTTAGAAGAAAACATACGCAGCAAACTATCCAATATCTGTCCTAGCAATATTTTTGCCAATATATCTCCACGGGCATGTGAAAAACAACAACAAAATAAACAAATGAGACTATGTCAAACTAAAAAACTTTTGCACAACAAAAGACACCATTAACAGGATAAAAAGACAATCCACTATAGGAGAACATATTCATTGATACATATGAAAAAGGGTTAATAACCAAAATTTATAAAGAACTTCAAAAACTCAACACCAGGAAGGTAAAAAATTTAATTAAAAATGGGCAAAGAACCTGAATAGACACTTCTCCAAAGAGGACATACAGATGGCCAACAGGCATTTGAAAAAATGCTCAATGTCACTAATCATCAGAGAAATGCAAATTAAAACCACAATGAGATACCACCTCACACCTGTCAGGAAAGCTTTCATTAACAAATCAACAAGTGCTGGTGAGGATGTGGAGAAAAGGGAACCCTCCTGCACTGCTGGTGGCAATGCAGACTGGTGCAGCCACTGTGGAAAACAGTATGGCATTTCCTCAAAAAAATTAAAAAGGAAGCTGCCTTATGACCCAGCTATCCTAGTTTTACAGTTATCATATATCGTAAGAACCCCAAAACACTACTTGAAAAGAAAATATGCACCTCCATTTTATTGCAACATTGTTTACAATAGCCAAGATATGAAAACAGTCCAAGTGTCCGTCAGTGGACAAGTGAGGAAAAAAAGTCATAGTACATATGCACAATGGAATACTATGTGGCTGTGATAAAGAAGAAAATCTTACCTTTTGTGATGGCATGGAGGGACCTGGAGATTATTATGCTAAGTGAAATAAGCCAGGCAGAGAAAGACAAATTTCATATGATCTCACTTACATGTGGAATCTAATGAACACATGAACTGAAGAACAAAATAGAAACAAAGGCAGGGTCACAAGGGACAGGTGGACAGCTATCAGAGGAAAGGGAGATGAGGACTCGGGATCAAAGAAGGTGAAGGGATTAGCCAAATTTTGTATACATAACACATAGATACAGACAATAGGGTACCAAGACCCAGAGGGAAAGGGGAGAGACAAAGACGGTGAAAGAGAAATGGAAAGAGACTTTGCGTAGAGCATGAGAGCATGAGGGACACAATATGGACAGTTGACAGTGTTATATTGAGTGGGACACCTGAAACCATGTTAACTCAATAAATTAATTTTTTTAGTTAAAATTTTTTTTAAATTTTAAAAATGTAATGCCATACTGAAAAAGAAAATGACAAATGCAATCTGGAATCCTAGAACAGAAAAAAACATCAATGGTAAAACTAATGAAATCTGAATGAATTTTGTAGTCTGATTAACAGTATTGTTTCACATTGATACTTAAAGACACATGTAGCCCCATGTTCATTGCAGTACTATTCACAGTGGCTAAGACATGGAAACAACCAAAAGCCCTTCAATAGAAGACTGGATAAAGAAGATGTGGCACATATACACTATGGAATACTACTCGGCCATAAGAAATGATGACTTCGGATCATTTACAGCAAAATGGTGGGATCTTGATAACATTATACGGAGTGAAATAAGTAAATCAGAAAAAAACAAGAACCAAATGATTCCATACATTAGTGGAACATAAAAACAAGACTAAGAGACATGGACAAGAGTGTGGTGGTTACCAGGGGTGGGGGGAGGGAGGATGCGGGAGGGAAGGAAGGAGAGTGTTAGGGGGAGGGAGAGGGACACAAAGAAAACTAGATAGAGGGTGACGGAGGACAATCTGACTCTGGGCTATGGGTATGCAACATAATTGAATGACAAGATAACCTGGACATGTTTTCTTTGAATATATGTACCCTGATTTATTAATGTCATCCCATTAACATTAATAAAAATTTATTTAAATTAAAAAAACAGTATTGTTTCAAAGTTAATGCCTACTTTCAATAAATATTCTGTGGTTGTATAAACTATTAATATAAGGGGAAGCTGGGTGAAGGAATTCTCCATACTAATTTCACAACCCTTTCATAAGTCTAAAATGATCTCAAGATAAAAAGTTTAAAAAGAGAATCTGAGACACATTGTCCCCAACATCAAAAGACAAAGGTTTCCTTCCAGACACCCTCTTTCCTGCCAGTGTTTTACTTCCTCTCAGATCTTAACAGTGACTCTTAAAGGCCTCTAGCTGCAGGAACAGCAAATCAGTTCAGCAATCTGAAAAAGTGACTTGGCTTTACTTGCATTTTCCAAATAATTAAAACAAAAAATTTTTGGAAGGCGCTATTTCTAGGAGAGTAGTATTCATGTCTGTGCCTTCTTATACAGAGCATATAAAAACTGCTTAATTTTTTATTGTCTATAAGCATTAATACAAACATCTGCTTTTGTACAATATACAAAGAAAAGAGATCTTGAGTCTCACCAATGGGGAGAGCTAGTTATAGAGTTGGATATTTTGGTTCTGCTCTGTGAATCCGCACCGTTTCCTCTTCCCTAATGAGATTCCCCTGTTGGCTCTTTAGAGGGAGAAGGGGACACATCAGATGAGTGACTTTAAGTTGGCAGCTAGAAGAGTCTGGTACCCCAAGGCATCCTCACAAATCACTAGAACACAAGTTGTTTCACCACTCTCTGGATTTTCTGAGATGATGTCATCATTGTCAGCAGTGTTCTAGGTAGTGACCAGAGCGCCCCCCTCCTGTAGAAAGCACATTTTCCCAGAAAAGAGCCAAGATGTGGTAGTATCAAGGGCCAAAAGCATCTGTGATACAATGAGCACCACCTAACATGTATGTGTGTCACTGAAATTCAAGTATCACTGGGGCCAGTGCTTCACAGGGAAAAGCAGCCAAAGCACCATGACCCTTTTGGGCTGTCCAGTTGGCACCATGGATGCCACTTGTACTCTAGCCCTATGTCATACTTCTTTCTTGGACTTGGTAATTTATTTGTCTCTTAAATGAAGGGCTGAATTCTCACTCTTGAGGGTCACTTCCAACTGTAACATTCTAGCAGTCTGCTCTTTGAGATATAATTTTCTCTTTTATATAAAATCCTCCAAAGCCATCAAAGAATAATTATAACCACTGAATGCTGAAAATCTCATCTTAATCAATTTGACACAATCCTCTCTTTTCAAAATGCGTTGTCTCAGATCCTACCAGGCCATACCTTAAAGAGCTTTGTGTTGGGAAAAAATGTCAGAGTAAATCAATAACAAAATGGGTCTCTGTCCACCAAACCATTAAGCAACTGCAAAACATCCTCCTATAGAAGCACATACACACTGTCAGCCTCTGGTGCACGACTGCAGTAGGGAGCTTGCTGTCCGTTCAATGAACCCCAGAAGGAAATGTGCCCAAGCTGCAGACTTTGGGGGAATGCTTGATGAATTTTCATTGATTTTTTTTCTTCCCTTCATAGGATTCTTAACTTGCTTCATCATGATTCCATGTGTAACCCCAAACCAGATGAAGAAATACAGAAATTCGTCTATACCAGCTCTTCAACTTAAAATATATACCTAAACTGACTAAAAGCAAACAGTGCACCTATGGCATCAAGGGAGCTCCAGAGAGAAGAGGTCAAGCAGGACCTCAGCAAACAGGTTTGTGGAGGTCTAGAGCGCAGACTCAAGAGGGGATTACCTCTTACCCCCACCCCACTACCAGGCACCAAGTCCAGGAACGTTTGGGGCTGTACTTTCCACCACCATCAGGCTGTCTTGAATCCTTCGCCATGGCTTCAAGACCATCACAGTACTAGCCCACATACTTGTTACCCTGAGGCAGAGGGATGAAGCACAAAAGATGTGTAATTAGGACACAGATAGATCTGGGTTTGCATTTTAACTTTGCCATTTATGAGCTGTCACACTTAATGCAAGTTACTGAAAAGCTCTGTGACTCAGTCTCCTTATTAAAAGGAAGATAATAGTCCTACTCTGCCACAAGGTTATTGGGAAGATTAGAGATAATGCACATAGCGCTCCTGATAACAGTGCTGAGGACATGGTAATCATGGCAACCAATAAATGGTAGATGTTTTTCTCTATCCCAGATGAAAAAAGCCAGACATAAAAGGTCACATATTATATGAAATGTCCAAAATGAGCAAACCCATAGAGACAGAAAGTAGATTAGTGGTTGCCAGGGGCTGGGTGGAGGGAGAAATGAAGAGTGACTGCTTATGCATACAGACTTTCTTTTTTTTATTTTATTTTCTTAATGGGGTGACATCAATAAATCAGGATACATATATTCAAAGATAACAAGTCCAGATTATCTTGTCGTTCAATTATGTTGCATACTCATCACCCAAAGTCAGATTGTCCTCTGTCACCTTCTATCTTGTTATCTTTGTGCCCCTCACCCTCCCCCTTTCCCTCTCCCATTCCCCCCTCCCCCCCGTAACCACCACACTTTTATCAATGTCTCTTAGTTTCACTTTATGTCCCACCTACGTATGGAATAATGCAGTTCCTGGTTTTTTCTGATTTACTTATTTCGCTTCGTATCATGTTATCAAGATCCCACCATTTTGCTGTAAATGTTCCGATGTCATCATTTCTTATGGCTGAGTAGTATTCCATAGTGTATATGTGCCACATCTTCTTTATCCAGTCATCTACTGACGGGATTTTTGGTTGTTTCCATGTCCTGGCCACTGTGAACAATGCTGCAATAAACATGGGGCTACATGTGTCTTTACGTATCAATGTTTCTGAGTTTTGGAGGTATATACACAGTAGAGGGATTGCTGGGTCATAAGGTAGTTCTATTTTCAGTTTTTTGAGGAACCACCATACTTTCTTCCATAATGGTTGTACTACTTACATTCCCACCAACAGTGTATGAGGGTTCCTTTTTCTCCACAGCCTCTCCAACATTTGCTATTGCGTGTCTTGCTAATAATAGCTAATCGAACAGGTGTGAGGTGGTATCTCATTGCCGTTTTGATTTGCATTTCCCTAATAGCTAAAGAAGATGAGCATCTTTTCATATATCTGTTGGCCATTTGTATTTCTTCCTGGGAGAAGTGTCTGTTCATATCCTCTTCCCATTTTTTTATTGGATTGTTTGTTTGTTTGTTGTTGAGTTTTGTGAGTTCTTTGTATATTTTGGATATTAGGCTTTTATCTGAGCTGTTGTTTGAAAATATCATTTCCCATTTAGTTGGCTGTCTGTTTATTTTGTTATCAGTTTCTCTTGCTGAGGCAAAAACTTCTTAGTCTGATGTAGTCCCATTCATTAATTTTTGCCTTCACTTCTCTTGCCTGTGGAGTCAAATTCATAAAATGCTCTTTAAAACCCAGGTCCATGAGTTGAGTACCTATGTCTTCTTCTATGTACTTAATTGTTTCAGGTCTTATGTTTAGATCTTTGATCCATTTTGAGTTAATTTTTGTACAGGGGGAGAGACTGTAGTCCAGTTTCATTCTTTTGCATGTGGCTTTCCAGTTTTCCCAGCACCATTTATTGAAGAGGCTTTCTTTTCTCTATCGTGTGTTGTTGGCCCCTTTATCAAAAATTATTTGACTATATATATGTGGTTTTATTTCTGGACTTTCTATTCTGTTCCATTGGTCTGAGTGTCTATTTTTCTGCCAATACCACGCTGTTTTGATTGTCGTGGCCCTATAATATAGTTTGAAGTCAGGTATTGTAATGCCCCCAGCTTCATTCTTTTCTTTAGGATTGCTTTGGCTATTCGGGGTTTTTTATAGTTCCATATAAATCTGATGATTTTTTGCTCTATTTCTTTAAAAAATGTCATTGGAAGTTTGATGGAAATTGCCATTAAATTTGTATATTGCTTTGGGTAATATAGCCATCTTGATTATATTTATTCTTCCTAGCCAAGAACAAGGTATATTCTTCCATCTCATTATATCTTTTTCACTTTCCCTTAACAATGGTTTATAGTTTTCATTATATAAGTCCTTTACATTCTTTGTTATGTTTATTCCTAAGTAGTTTATTTTTTTTGTTGCAATTGTGAAGGGGATTATTCTTTTGAGTTCGTTCTCAATTGTTTCATTGTTGGCATATAGAAAGGCTATTGACTTCTGTATGTTAATTTTGTATCCTGTGACCTTACTGTATTGGCTTATTGTTTCTAGTAGTCTTTTTGTGGATTCTTTGGGGTTTTCAATGTATAGGATCATATCATCTGCAAAAAGTGATACCTTTACTTCTTCTTTTCCGATATGGATGCCTTTTATTTCTTTGTCTTGTCTGATTGCTCTGGCTAGAACCTCTAGTACCACATTAAATAAGAGTGGAGAGAGTGGACAACCCTGTCTTGTTCCTGATTTAAGGGGGAAAGCCTTCAGTTTAGTGCCATTTAATATGATGTTAGCTGATGGTTTATCATATATGGCCTTTATCATGTTGAGATATTTTCCTTCTATACCCATTTTGTTTAAGAGTCTTAAACATAAAATTGTGTTGTATTTTATCAAAAGCCTTTTCTGCGTCTATTGATAAGATCATGTGGTTTTTGTTCTTTGTTTTGTTGATATGGTGTATAACGTTAACCATTTTACGTATGTTGAACCATCCTTGAGATTCTGGGATGAATCCCACTTGATCATGATGTATTATTTTTTTTAATATGTTGTTGTATTCAATTTGCTAGTATTTTGTTTAGTATTTTAGCATCTGTATTCATTAGAGATATTGGTCTGTAGTTTTCTTTTTTTGTGCCATCCTTGCCTGGTTTTGGTATGAGGGTTATGTTGGCCTCATAAAATGTGTTTGGAAGTATTGCTTCTTCTTCAATTTTTTGGAAGACTTTGAGTAGAATAGGAACCAAGTCTTCTTTGAATGTTTGATAAAATTCGCTGGTATAGCCGTCAGGGCCTGGACTTTTATTTTTGGGGAGGTTTTTAATGGTTTTTTCTATTTCTTCTCTACTGATAGGTCTGTTTAGGCTTTCTGCTTCTTCTTGACTCAGTCTAGGAAGGTTGTATTGTTCTAGGAATTTATCCATTTCTTCTAGGTTGTTGAATTTAGTGGCATAAAGTTTTTTCATAGTATTCTACAATAATTCTTTGTATATCTACGGTGTCCGTGGTGATTTCTCCTCTTTCATTTTGGATTTTGTTTATATGAGTTCTTTCTCTTTTTTCCTTGGTAAGTCTTGCCAAGGGTTTGTCAATTTTGTTGATCTTTTCAAAGAACCAGCTCCTTGTTCTATTAATTTTTTCTATAGTTTTTCTGTTCTCTAATTCATTTATTTCTGCTCTGATTTTATTATCTCCTTTCTTTGGCTGGTTTTGGGTTTTCTTTGTTCTTCTTTTTCTAGTTCCTTAAGGTGTGAAGTTAAGTGGTTCACTTGGGCTCTCTCTTGTTTGTTCATATATGCCTGAAGTGATATGAACTTCCCTCTTATCACTGCTTTTGCTGCAGCCCATAGATTCTGATATGTCGTATTGTCATTTTATTTTAAATAAATTTTTATTAATGGTAATGGGATGACATTAATAAATCAGGGTACATATATTCAAAGAAAACATGTCTAGGTTGTTTTGTCATTAAATTATGTTGTGTACCCCTCGCCCAAAGTCAGATTGTCCTCCGCCACCCTCTATCTAGTTCTCTGTGCCCCTCCCCCTACCCCTAACTCTCTCCCTCCCCCTCCCTCCCATGTCCTCCCTCCCCCCACCCCTGGTAACCACCACACTCTTGTCCATGTCTCTTAGTCTCATTTTTATGTTCCACCAATGTAATGGAAATTCATGTAGTTCTTGTTTTTTTCTGATTTACTTATTTCACTCCTTATAATGTTATCAAGATCCCCACCATTTTCGCTGTAAATGATCTGATGTCATCATGTCTTATGGCTGAGTAGTATTCCATAGTGTATATGTGCCACATCTTCTTTATCCAGTCTTCTATTGAAGGCTTTTTGGTTGTTTCCATGTCTTGGCCACTGTGAACAGTGCTGCAATGAACATGGGGCTACATGTGTCTTCACGTATCAATGTTTCTGAGGTTTTGGGTATATACCCAGTAGAGGGATTGCTGGGTCATAAGGTAGTTCTATTTGCAGTTTTTTGAGAAACCACCATACTTTCCTCCATAATGGTTGTACTACTTTACAGTCCCACCAACAGTGAACGAGGGTTCCTTTTTCTCCACAGCCTCTCCAACATTTGCTATTACCCGTCTTGTTGATAATAGCTAATCTAACAGGGGTGAAGTGGTATCTCATTGTAGTTTTGATTTGCATTTCTCTAATAACTAATGAAGATGAGCATCTTTTCATATATCTGTTGGCCATTTGTATCTCTTCCTGGGAGAAGTATCTGTTCATGTCCTCTTCCCATTTTTTTATGGGATTGTTTGTTTGTTTGTTGTTGAGTTTTATGAGTTCTTTGTAAATTTTGGATATTAGGTCCTTATCTGAGCTGTTGTTTGAAAATATCATTTCCCATTTAGTTGGCTGTCTGTTTATTTTGATATCAGTTTCTCTTGCTGAGCAAAACTTTTATTCTGATGTAGTCCCATTCATTATCTTTGCCTTCACTTCTCTTGCCATTGGAGTCAAGTTCATAAAATGTTCTTTAAAACCCAGGTCCATGATTTTAGTACCTATGTCTTCTTCTATGTACTTTATTGTTTCAGGTCTTATATTTAGGTCTTTGATCCATTTTGAATTAATTTTAGTACACGGGGACAGGCTGTAGTCGAGTTTCATTCTTTGCATGTGGCTTTCCAGTTTTCCCAACACCATTTGTTGAAGAGGCTTCTTTTCTCCATTGTATGTTGTTTGGCCCTTTATCAAAGATTATTTGACCATATATATGTGGTTTTATTTCTGACTTTCTATTCTGTTCCATTGGTCTGAGTGTCTATTTTTCTGGCCAATACCATGCTGTTTTGATTATCGTGGCCCTATATATAGTTAAAGTCAGGTATTGTAATGCCCCCAGCTTCATTCTTTTTCCTTAGGATTGTTTTGGCTATTCGGGGTTTTTATAGTTCCATATAAATCTGATGATTTTTTGTTCCATTTCTTTAAAAAATCTCATAGGGATTTGATGGGAATTGCATTAAATTTGTATATTGCTTTGGGTAATATGGCCATTTTGATTATATTTATTCTTCCTAGCCAAGAACAAGGAATATTTTTCCATCTCATTGTATCTTTTTCGATTTCCCTTAACAATGCTTTGTAATTTTCATTATATAAGGTCCTTTACATTCTTTGTTATGTTATTCCTAGGGTATTTTATTTTTTTTTGTTGCAATCGTGAAGGGGATTATTTCTTTTGAGTTCTTTTCTAATATTTCATTGTTGGCATATAGAAAGGCTATGGACTTTGTATGTTAATTTTGTATCCTGCGACCTTACTGTATTGGTTTATTGTTTCTAATAATCTTTTTGTGGAGTCCTTCGGGTTTTCGATGTATAGGATCATATCATCAGCAAAAAAGTGATACCTTTACTTCTTCTTTTTCCGATATGGATGCCTTTTATTTCTTTGTCTTGTCTGATTGCTCCTGGCCAGAACTTCTAGCACCACGTTAAATAAGAGTGGAGAGAGTGGACAACCCTGTCTTGTTCCTGATTTAAGGTAGAAAGTCCTCATTTTATGCCAGTTTAATACTGATGTTGGCTGATGGTTTATCATATATGGCCTTTATCATGTTGAGATATTTCTTCTATACCCATTTTGTTGAGAGTCTTAAACATAAAATTGTGTTGTATTTTATCAAAGCCTTTTCTGCATCTATTGATAAGATCCTGTGGTTTTTGTTCTTTGTTTTGTTGATATGGTGTATTACGTTAACCGTTTTGCGTATGTTGAACCATCCTTGAGATTCTGGGATGAATCCCACTTGATCATGATGTATTATTTTTTTAATATGTTGTTGTATTCGGTTTGCAGTATTTTGTTAGTATTTTAGCATCTGTATTCATTAGAGATATTGTCTGCAGTTTTCTTTCTTTGTGCCATCTTGCCAGGTTTTGGTATGGAGGGTTATGTTGGCCTCATAAAATGTGTTGGAAGTATTGCTTCTTCTTCAATTTTTGGAAGACTTTGAGTAGATTAGGAACCAAGTCTTCTTTGAATGTTTGATAGAATTCACTAGTATACCGTCTGGGCCTGGACTTTTATTTTGGGAGGTTTTTAATAGTTTTTTTCTATTTCCTCCCTGCTGATTGGTCTGTTTAGGCTTCTGCTTCTTCATGACTCAGTCTAGGAAGGTTGTATTGTTCTAGGAATTTATCCATTTCTTCTAGATTGTTGTATTTGGTGGCATATAATTTTTCATAGTATTCTACAATATTCTTTGTATATCTATGATGTCTGTGGTGATCTCTCTCTTTCATTTTGGATTTTTTTTATGTGAGTCCTGTGCCTTTTTTCCTTGGTAAGTCTTGCCAAGGGTTTGTCAATTTTGTTGATCTTTTCAAAGAACCAGCTCCTTGTTTTATTGATTTTTCTATAGTTTTTCTGTTCTCTATTTCATTTATTTCTGCACTGAGTTTTTATTATCTCCTTTCTTCGGCTGGTTTTGGGTTGTCTTTGTTCTTCTTTTTCTAGTTCCTTAAGGTGTGAAGTTAAGTGGTTTACTTCGGCTCTCTCTTGTTTGTTCATATAGGCCTGAAGTGATATGAACTTTCCTCTTATTACTGCTTTTGCTGCATCCCAGAGATTCTGATATGTCGTATTTATTCATTTTCATTTGTCTGTATATATCTTTTGATCTCTGCGCTTATTTCTTCTTTGACCCATTCATTTTTTAGAAGTATGTTGTTTAGTTTCCACATTTTTGTGGGTTTTCCCCCCTTTTTTGCAGTTGAATTCTAGTTTCAAGGCTTTATGATCAGAAAATATGCTTGGTACAATTTCAATTTTTCTAAATTTGCTGATATTGTCTTTGTGGCCCAACATATGGTCAATTCTTGAGAATGTTCCATGTACACTAGAGAAAAATGTATACTCTGTCGCTTTGGGATGAAGTGTCCTGTAGATGTCTATCATATCCAGGTGTTCTAGTATTTCGTTTAAGGCCACTATATCTTTATTGATTCTCTGTTTGGATGACCGATCTAGAGCCGTCAGCGGTGTATTGAGGTCTCCAAGTATGATTGTATTTTTGTTAGTGTTTGTTTTAAGGTCAATAAGTAGCTGTCTTATATATTTTGGTGCTCCTTGGTTTGGTGCATATATATTAAGGATTGTTATGTCTTCTTGATTCAACTTCCCCTTAATCATTATGAAATGACCATTTTTGTCTCTGAGTACTTTTTCTGTCTTGTAGTCAGCATTATTAGATATGAGTATTGCTATGCCTGCTTTTTTTGGGGTGTTGTTTGCTTGGAGTATTGTTTTCCAGCCTTTCACTTTGAATTTGTTTTTATCCTTGTTGCTTAGATGTGTTTCTTGTAGGCAGCATATAGTTGGATTTTCTTTTTTAATCCATTCTGCTCCTCTGTGTCTTTTTATTGGTAAGTTTAATCCATTTACATTTAGTGTAATTATTGACACTTGTGGGTTCCCTACTGCCATTTTATAAATTGCTTTCTGTTAGTTTTGTATCGAGTTTGATTCTTCTCTTTTGTTTTTCTATCATTTGTTTTTGTTTGTTTGTGTTCCATACTTCTTTCCTCTGTTGCTACCTTTTTTAAGTCAAGTGTTTTTGTGGTGGTTTTTTCAAGGGTGGTTACCATTAAGTAATGAAAAGGGTTCCTACCATATTCATTGTAGTACCCTATCTTATAAGTATTTCTACACTTCATCGTCCTTTGCTACTGTTAATCTCCATCCTCTCCCCCCTTTTTTTCCTTTGTTGTCACAGTTTAAGTTTGGTTTTATTGTGTTCTTGGTGGAGCTGTTACTTGTGGTGTTGTTTTCTTTTGTTCTTTGAATTTGGTTGGAAAACCCCCTTTAGTATTTCCTGGAGTGGGGGCTTTCTGTTGATAAATTCTCTCATCTTTTCTGTATTTGTGAATGTTTTTATATCTCCTTCATACTTGAAGGATAGCTTTGATGGGTATAGTATTCTTGGCTGAAAGTTCCTCTCTTTCAGGGCTTTAAATATTGGGGTCCACTCTCTTCTAGCTTGTAGAGTTTCTGCTGAGAAATCTGATGATAATCTAATAGGCCTTCCTTTATATGTTGTACTCTTCTTTTCCCTGGCTGCCTTGAGAACTTTTTCTTTGTCATTGGTTTGTGTCATCTTTATTATGATGTGCCTTGGAGTGGGTGTGTTGGGGTTAAGAAAACTCGGTGTTCTGTTTGCTTCTTGAATTTGAGGCTTTAGTTTTTTCTACAGGCTTGGGAAGTTCTCATCTATTATTTGTTTGAGTATATTCTCCATTCCATTTTCTTTCTCTTCTCCCTCTGATATACCTATTATTCTTATGTTATTCTTTCTGATGGAGTCAGACAATTCCTGTAGGGCTTTCTCGTTTTTTATTATTTTTGAGTCTCTTTCTTCTTCTCTCTGTTGTGTCTCAAGTTGTTTGTCTTCTATTTCACTAATCCTATCCTCAATCTGGCCTGTTCTGTTAGCTAAGCTTGTTACCTCGTTTTTCAGCTCGTGAATTGAGTTTTTCATTTCTGTTTGATTTGTTTTAATAGTTTCAATTTCCTTGGTAATATATTCTTTGTGTTCATTGAGTTGTTTTCTGATCTCCCTATATCGCCTTTCTTTGTTTTCTTGTATATCTCTGAGTATTTTTAAGATTTCTATTTGAGAGTGACGTCACGGAAATGGCGCCGTGAGCAGCGCGTCCGACATCTCTCCCCGAAATCACAACAAATTTATCAACTAGAAACAGAAAAATTTATCCTCGGAGCATTCCGGAGTTCCACACAAACTGATAGCGAAAGGACTGTTATCACTTGAATCTGAGACGAGGGTGTGGAGGAATCTACCACAGGGACGTTCTTTCAAACCGCAAGGAAGTGCGCCTGTGGTGAGTCAGCCCATATACTTGGGAACCGCGAGCAGCCGCCGCGAACCACCGCCACGAGCCGCCGCGAGCAACCGTGCGCGCGCCCGGTCCGGTTGAGCACCGCTGACGTTCCCAGCGGCCCGCACACTGCGAGTGGGGGTCGCCGGACACCGGTGCCCGGAGCGCCCCATTCGCGCGCGTGCCTTGGGCATTCCACGCGCCCAGGGCGCCCTGCTGGCCCGCACACCCAGGGGGCTCCATTATCCTGCGCCTGGTGCGGTCCAGCCACCAGCGGCGGGGCAAGCGGGAGAGGCTTGGGAGATTCTCTCCGTGGGTGGGGCACGTCACCCAGCCATTCAAGCTAACAATCAAGCGTTGGGGGAGGGGCGCGCGCAGGCAGCCTAAAATACCTTCGGAAACACAGCTGCGACCCAATCACTGAAATTAGCTTAACCCATGAAATCTGCGCACCCTCGGTTCTAATTGATAAGATCTCTCTCAGTTCAGCGATCCAAGACAAGAGGCGTGATATTTTTTAGTGCCTCTCGCTAAAGGGGCGGGGGCAACTTCTGATTTATAGAGCCTCCATATTCAGGGATAAACGCTAACAAGAAGGACTTGGCAGATAATAAGGTCTATACTACACTAGTCGTAAGCAGAGACTAGTGCCTCTTCTTCCCTGCAAAAACAGGCTACAAAGTGTGGAAAGCCTGGGTTGAGAGGTCCAACTAAATGATAGGCGCTGATCAGTCACCTTGACAACAATTGACTCCCACCCCCGCCTGATTACACTGGAGGCCCTGACTGTCAGAGCCTTTCCCAAAGCCTTGCACTGAGTGGGGATAAAGTGGGGATTTCCCAGCTCTTTGAGCCTCTTACTCCCCAGGCAAAAGCAGTTGCAGCCTTATAGCTGGATCACCAGGCTGCTAATTCAGAAAGGGGGGACTAGGAGAGAGAATCCAGGAAAGCAAACTCTCTCATCGTTGAACCTTGCAAACGCCAACAAGCCTTTACTTCCAGCAAGACTAAAGCCAATTATATGACATTGCCATAGAATCCCATCAACTGCAAATCCCTACCTAAGAGTGACACAGGGGCAGAGCCTGGGGTACAGATTCACTGACCAGGAAGAGGGAGAGAAAAGAAAAAGGAAGAAGTTAACCTCTCAAAATCAAGAAAAACCCACAGACTTTACAACTTGATCCACTAATTTTTGTTGTTGTTGTTGTTGTTGTTTGTTTCTTCTATCTTTTTGCCTTTATTTCCTCCACCTCGGTCCTTCTATACTTCCATTCTCTGCCCATCTTATACTTCCCCTTTCTTGAACTACACTACTCATAAGTGTTGCATTTTATTTTTATTCTTCATCCTCACCCTTCTTTAAGGTTATACTCCAAAACACTTAACTCTCACTCTCTCCTCTTTTGTTTTTTTTTTTGTCTTGCTTTATTTTGTTTTTTTCTCTTCCTATTTTATTTCTTCCTTCGTTTTTCTCTTTTTCTCATTTTACTTTCCTCCCATATAATCCTCAATCACGAACAAATTAGTTAATTTGGGACTCAAGGCTTTTTTTGGCTTTATTTCTCTTTTTTGCTTTTGTTTTTATTTTTTTCTCTTGTTTGTTTATTTTTGTGGCATTTTGGGTCCTCCCAACCCAAGGTCTCCATTGTATTTAGTCTTTGCTCCACTTAATATAACAGATTTTTACTTATTATTTTTATTTTTTCTTCTTTATTATTCTTTTTTGGTCCTTTTTTCTGGTTCCCTCTTATCCCTCACATTATATCTCTTAGTTGACCATCACTTACAAGCAAATCATCTTATGCTTGTCTAAGATTTTCTTCCTTTTTTTTTTTTTTTTGCATTTAGTAGGTCCCTACTCCCTTTTTTTTGCCCCTTGAACTCTTCACCCCAAATCAGGCCCTCCATTATAGGCACGATATTTCCCTGAGGAGGGGAGAGGAGGGAAAGAGAAGAGAGAAAAAAAGGGGGAAATAATAAATTATTACTGTTTTTTTTTGTGGGGTGTTTTACCCTTTTTTTTTTCTTTTTACTCTTTATTAATTCTAATTAGTGCTATCAATAAGACCACCCTCAGATGCCGATAAGAAAGAGGAAATCGAATATTATGGATACAAAAGAAAGAGAGGTAACACAAATAGATGTGGAAAAATCTATCGAGAAAAGACTTAACATATTGGAAGCCTTGGAGCTAAATGACAGAGAATTTCAAATAGAAATCTTAAAAATACTCAGAGATATACAAGAAAACACAGAAAGGCAATATAGGGAGATCAGAAAACAACTCAATGAACACAAAGAATATATTACAAAGGAAATTGAAACTATAAAAACAAATCAAACAGAAATGAAAAACTCAATTCACGAGCTGAAAAACGAGGTAACAAGCTTAGCTAACAGAACAGCACAGATTGAAGATAGGATTAGTGAAATAGAAGACAAACAACTTGAGGCACAACAGAGAGAAGAAGAAAGAGACTCAAAAATAATAAAAAACGAGAAAGCCCTACAGGAATTGTCTGACTCCATCAGAAAGAATAACATAAGAATAATAGGTATATCAGAGGGAGAAGAGAAAGAAAATGGAATGGAGAATATACTCAAACAAATAATAGATGAGAACTTCCCAAGCCTGTGGAAGGAACTAAAGCCTCAAATTCAAGAAGCAAACAGAACACCAAGTTTTCTTAACCCCAACACACCCACTCCAAGGCACATCATAATAAAGATGACACAAACCAATGACAAAGAAAAAGTTCTCAAGGCAGCCAGGGAAAAGAAGAGTACAACATATAAAGGAAGGCCTATTAGATTATCATCAGATTTCTCAGCAGAAACTCTACAAGCTAGAAGAGAGTGGACCCCAATATTTAAAGCCCTGAAAGAGAGGAACTTTCAGCCAAGAATACTATACCCATCAAAGCTATCCTTCAAGTATGAAGGAGATATAAAAACATTCACAAATACAGAAAAGATGAGAGAATTTATCAACAGAAAGCCCCCACTCCAGGAAATACTAAAGGGGGTTTTCCAACCAGATTCAAAGAACAAAAGAAAACAACACCACAAGTAACAGCTTCACCAAGAACACAATAAAACCAAACTTAAACTGTGACAACAAAGGAAAAAAAAGGGGGGAGAGGATGGAGATTAACAGTAGCAAAGGATGATGAAGTGCAGAAATAATTATAAGATAGGGTACTACAATGAATATGGTAGGTACCCTTTTCATTACTTAATGGTAACCACCCTTGAAAAAAACACCACAAAAACACTTGACTTAAAAAAGGTAGCAACAGAGGAAAGAAGTATGGAACACAAACAAACAAAAACAAATGATAGAAAAAACAAAAGAGAAGAATCAAACTAGATACAAAACTAACAGAAAGCAATTTATAAAATGGCAGTAGGGAACCCACAAGTGTCAATAATTACACTAAATGTAAATGGATTAAACTTACCAATAAAAAGACACAGAGGAGCAGAATGGATTAAAAAAGAAAATACAACTATATGCTGCCTACAAGAAACACATCTAAGCAACAAGGATAAAAACAAATTCAGAGAGAAAGGCTGGAAAACAATACTCCAAGCAAACAACACCCAAAAAAAAGCAGGCATAGCAATACTCATATCTAATAATGCTGACTACAAGACAGAAAAAGTACTCAGAGACAAAAATGGTCATTTCATAATGATTAAGGGGAAGTTGAATCAAGAAGACATAACAATCCTTAATATATATGCACCAAACCAAGGAGCACCAAAATATATAAGACAGCTACTTATTGACCTTAAAACAAAAACTAACAAAAATACAATCATACTTGGAGACCTCAATACACCGCTGACGGCTCTAGATCGGTCATCCAAACAGAGAATCAATAAAGATATAGTGGCCTTAAACGAAATACTAGAACACCTGGATATGATAGACATCTACAGGACACTTCATCCCAAAGCGACAGAGTATACATTTTTCTCTAGTGTACATGGAACATTCTCAAGAATTGACCATATGTTGGGCCACAAAGACAATATCAGCAAATTTAGAAAAATTGAAATTGTACCAAGCATATTTTCTGATCATAAAGCCTTGAAACTAGAATTCAACTGCAAAAAAGAGGGGGAAAAACCCACAAAAATGTGGAAACTAAACAACATACTTCTAAAAAATGAATGGGTCAAAGAAGAAATAAGCGCAGAAATCAAAAGATATATACAGACAAATGAAAATGAAAATACGACATATCAGAATCTCTGGGATGCAGCAAAAGCAGTAATAAGAGGAAAGTTCATATCACTTCAGGCCTATATGAACAAACAAGAGAGAGCCGAAGTAAACCACTTAACTTCACATCTTAAGGAACTAGAAAAAGAAGAACAAAGACAACCCAAAACCAGCCAAAGAAAGGAGATAATAAAAATCAGAGCAGAAATAAATGAAATAGAGAACAGAAAAACTATAGAAAAAATCAATAAAACAAGGAGCTGGTTCTTTGAAAAGATCAACAAAATTGACAAACCCTTGGCAAGACTCACCAAGGAAAAAAGACACAGGACTCAAATAAATAAAATCCAAAATGAAAGAGGAGAGATCACCACAGACATCATAGATATACAAAGAATTATTGTAGAATACTATAAAAAATTATATGCCACCAAATACAACAATCTAGAAGAAATGGATAAATTCCTAGAACAATACAACCTTCCTAGACTGAGTCATGAAGAAGCAGAAAGCCTAAACAGACCAATCAGCAGGGAGGAAATAGAAAAAACTATTAAAAACCTCCCCAAAAATTAAAGGCCAGGCCCAGACGGTTATACTAGTGAATTCTATCAAACATTCAAAGAAGACTTGGTTCCTATTCTACTCAAAGTCTTCCAAAAAATTGAAGAAGAAGCAATACTTCCAAACACATTTTATGAGGCCAACATAACCCTCATACCAAAACCTGGCAAGGATGGCACAAAGAAAGAAAACTACAGACCAATATCTCTAATGAATACAGATGCTAAAATACTAAACAAAATACTGGCAAACCGAATACAACAACATATTAAAAAAATAATACATCATGATCAAGTGGGATTCATCCCAGAATCTCAAGGATGGTTCAACATACGCAAAACGGTTAACGTAATACACCATATCAACAAAACAAAGAACAAAAACCACAGGATCTTATCAATAGATGCAGAAAAGGCTTTTGATAAAATACAACACAATTTTATGTTTAAGACTCTCAACAAAATGGGTATAGAAGGAAAATATCTCAACATGATAAAGGCCATATATGATAAACCATCAGCCAACATCCTATTAAACGGCATAAAACTGAGGACTTTCTACCTTAAATCAGGAACAAGACAGGGTTGTCCACTCTCTCCACTCTTATTCAACATGGTGCTAGAAGTTCTGGCCAGAGCAATCAGACAAGACAAAGAAATAAAAGGCATCCATATCGGAAAAGAAGAAGTAAAGCTATCACTTTTTGCTGATGATATGATCCTATACATCGAAAATCCGAAGGACTCCACAAAAAGATTATTAGAAACAATAAACCAATACAGTAAGGTCGCAGGATACAAAATTAACATACAAAAGTCCATAGCCTTTCTATATGCCAACAATGAAATATTAGAAAACGAACTCAAAAAAATAATCCCCTTCACGATTGCAACAAAAAAAATAAAATACCTAGGAATAAACATAACAAAGAACGTAAAGGACCTATATAATGAAAATTACAAAGCATTGTTAAGGGAAATCGAAAAAGATACAATGAGATGGAAAAATATTTCTTGTTCTTGGATAGGAAGAATAAATATAATCAAAATGGCCATATTACCCAAAGCTATATACAAATTTAATGCAATTCCCATCAAAATCCCTATGAGATTTTTTAAAGAAATGGAACAAAAAATCATCAGATTTATATGGAACTATAAAAAACCCCGAATAGCCAAAACAATCCTAAGGAAAAAGAATGAAGCTGGGGGCATTACAATACCTGACTTTAAACTATATTATAGGGCCACGATAATCAAAACAGCATGGTATTGGCAGAAAAATAGACACTCAGACCAATGGAACAGAATAGAAAGCCCAGAAATAAAACCACATATATATGGTCAAATAATCTTTGATAAAGGGGCCAACAACACACAATGGAGAAAAGAAAGCCTCTTCAACAAGTGGTGTTGGGAAAACTGGAAAGCCACATGCAAAAGAATGAAACTCGACTACAGCCTGTCCCCGTGTACTAAAATTAATTCAAAATGGATCAAAGACCTAAATATAAGACCTGAAACAATAAAGTACATAGAAGAAGACATAGGTACTAGAATCATGCACCTGGGTTTTAAAGAACATTTTATGAACTTGACTCCAATGGCAAGAGAAGTGAAGGCAAAGATAAATGAATGGGACTACATCAGAATTAAAAGTTTTTGCTCAGCAAGAGAAACTGATATCAAAATAAACAGACAGCCAACTATATGGGAACTGATATTTTCAAACGACAGCTCAGATAAGGGCCTAATATCCAAAATTTACAAAGAACTCATAAAACTCAACAACAAACAAACAAACAATCCAATAAAAAAATGGGAAGAGGACATGAACAGACACTTCTCCCAGGAAGAGATACAAATGGCCAACAGATATATGAAAAGATGCTCAGCTTCATTAGTTATTAGAGAAATGCAAATCAAAACTACAATGAGATACCACCTCACTCCTGTTAGATTAGCTATTATCAACAAGACGGGTAATAGCAAATGTTGGAGAGGCTGTGGAGAAAAAGGAACCCTCATTCACTGTTGGTGGGACTGTAAAGTAGTACAACCATTATGGAGGAAAGTATGGTGGTTCCTCAAAAAACTGCAAATAGAACTACCTTATGACCCAGCAATCCCTCTACTGGGTATATACCCCAAAACCTCAGAAACATTGATACGTGAAGACACATGTAGCCCCATGTTCATTGCAGCACTGTTCACAGTGGCCAAGACATGGAAACAACCAAAAAGCCCTTCAATAGAAGACTGGATAAAGAAGATGTGGCACATATACACTATGGAATACTACTCAGCCATAAGAAATAATGACATCAGATCATTTACAGCAAAATGGTGGGATCTTGATAACATTATAAGGAGTGAAATAAGTAAATCAGAAAAAAACAAGAACTACATGATTCCATACATTGGTGGAACATAAAAATGAGACTAAGAGACATGGACAAGAGTGTGGTGGTTACCAAGGGTGGGGGCGGAGGGAGGACATGGGAGGGAGGGAGGGAGAGAGTTAGGGGTAGGGGGAGGGGCACAGAGAACTAGATAGAGGGTGACAGAGGACAATCTGACTTTGGGCGAGGGGTTTGCAACATAATTTGATGACAAAATAACCCAGACATGTTTTCTTTGAATATATGTACCCTGATTTATTAATGTCATCCCATTACCATTAATAAAAATTTATTAAAAAAAAAAAAAGATTTCTATTTTAAATTCTCTGTCATTTAGCTCCAAGGCTTCCAATATGTTAAGTCTTTTCTCCATAGATTTTTCCACATCTATTTGTGTTACCTCTCTTTCTTTTGTATCCATAATATTCGATTTCCTCTTTCTTATTGGCATCTGAGGGTGGTCTTGTTGATAGCACTAATTAGAATTAATAAAGAGTAAAAAGTAAAAAAAAAAAGGGTAAAACACCCCACAAAAAAAAAAAACAGTAATAATTTATTATTTCCCCCTTTTTTTCTTTCTTCTCTTTCCCTCCTCTCCCCTCCTCAGGGAAATATCGTGCCTATAATGGAGGGCCTGATTTGGGGTGAAGAGTTCAAGGGGCAAAAAAAGGGAGTAGGGACCTACTAAATGCAAAAAAAAAAAAAAAAGGAAGAAAATTTTAGACAAGCATAAGATGATTTGCTTGTAAGTGATGGTCAACTAAGAGATATAATGAGAGGGATAAGAGGGAACCAGAAAAAAGGACCAAAAAAAGAATAATAAAGAAGAAAAAAATAAAAATAATAAGTAAAAATCTGTTGTATTAAGTGGAGCGAAGACTAAATACAATGGAGACCTTGGGTTGGGAGGACCCAAAATGCCACAAAAATAAACAAACAAGAAAAAAACAAAAACAAAAGCAAAAAAGAAAAATAAAGCCAAAAAAAAGCCTTGAGTCCCAAATTAACTAATTTGTTCATGATTGAGGATTAAATGGGAGGAAAGTAAAATGAGAAAAGAAAAAACGAATAGAAAGGAAAAAATAAGAAAAAGAGAAAAACGAAGGAAGAAATAAAAAAGGAAGAGAAAAAAACAAAATAAAGCAAATAAAAAAAAAAAAGAGGAGAGAGTGAGAGTTAAGTGTTTTGGAGTATAACCTTAAAGGAGGGTGAGGATGAAGAAGAGAAATAAAATGTTACACTTATGGGTAGTGTAGTTCAAGAAAAGGGAAGCATAAGATGGGCAGAGAATAGAAGGACCGAGGTGGAGGAAATAAAGGCAATAAGATAGAAGAAACAAACAACAACAAAAAAAAATTAGTGGAACAAGTTGTAAAGTCTGTGGATTTTTCTTGATTTTGAGAGGTTAACTTCTTCCTTTTTCTTTTCTCTCCCTCTTCCTGGTCGGTGACTCTGTACCCCAGGCTCTGCCCCTGTGTCACACTTAGGTAGGGATTTGCAGTTGATGGGATTCTATGGCAATGTCATATAATTGGCTTTAGTCTTGCTGGTAGTCAAGGCTTGTTTGCGTTTGCAGGGTCCAACGATGAGAGAGTTTGCTTTCCTGGATTCTCTCTCCTAGTCCCCCCTTTCTGAATTAGCAGCCTGGTGATCCAGCTATAAGGCTGCAACTGCTTCTGCCTGGGGAGTAAGAGGCTCAAAGAGCTGGGAAATCCCCACTCTATCCCCACTCAGTGCAAGGCTTTGGGAAAGGCTCTGGCAGTCAGGGCCTCCAGTGTAATCAGGCGGGGGTGGGAGTCAATTGTTGTCAAGGTGACTGTTCAGCGCCTAGCATTCAGTTGGACCTCTCAACCCAGGCTTTCCACACTTTGTAGCCTGTTTTGGCTGGGAAGAAGAGGCACTAGTCTCTGCTTGCGACTAGTGTAGTATAGATCTTATTATCTGCCAAGTCCCTCTTGTTAGCGTTTATCCCTGAATATGGAGGCTCTATCAATCAGAAGTTGCCCCCGCCCCTTTAGCGAGAGGCACTAAAAAATATCACGCCTCTTGTCTTGGGTGCTGAACTGAGAGAGATCTTATCAATTAGAACCGAGGGTGCGCAGAGTTCATGGGTTAAGCTAATTTCAGTGATTGGGTCGCAGCTGTGCTCCCGAAGGTATTTTAGGCTGCCTGCGTGCGCCCCTCCCCCAACGCTTGATTGTTAGCTTGAATGGCTGGGTGAGGTGCCCGGCCCATGGAGAGAATCTCCCAAGTAGAAGACCACCCTAGTGCCTCTCCCACTCGCCCTGCCGCTGGCGGCTGGATCGCACCAGGTGCAGGATAATGGGGCACCCTGGGTGTGCGGGCCAGTAGGGCGCTCTGGGTGCATGGAATGCCCAGGGCATGCATGCGAATGGGGTGCTCCGGGCACCGGTGGCTGGCGACTCTCACTCGCAGTGCGCGGGCCGCTGGGAACGTTAGCGGTGCTCGCTCTGCAACCGGATCGGGCGCGCGCCGGCGGCTGCTCGCGGCTCCCGAGTGTGGGCGGTGCTCGCTCTGCAACGGAACCGGGCGCGCGCCCGCGGCTGCTTGCGGCTTTCGAGTGTGGGCTGACTCACCACAGACACACTCCCTGGCGGCTTGAATGAACGTCGCTGAGGTAGCTTCCTCCACACCCTTGTCTCTCAGTTTCAAGTGATAACAGTCCTTTTGCTTTCAGTTTGTGTGGAACTCTGGAATGCTCCGAGGATAAATTTTTCTGTTTCTAGTTGATAAATTTGTTGCGATTTAGGGGAGATCTGTCGGACGCGCTGCTCACGGCGCCATTTCCGTGACGTCACCCGTATTGTCATTTTCATTTGTCTGTATATATCTTTTGATCTCTGCACTTATTTCTTCTTTGACCCATTCATTTTTTAGAAGTATGTTGTTTAGTTTCCACATTTTTGTGGGATTTTTTCCCTCTTTTTTGCAGTTGAATTCTAGTTTCAAGGCTTTATGATCTGAAAATACGCTTGGTACAACTTCAATTTTTCTGAATTTGCTGATGTTGTTTTTGTGGCCCAACATATGGTCAATTCTTGAGAATGATCCATGTACACTGGAGAAAAATGTATACTCAGTCACTTTGGGATGAAATGTCCTGTAGATGTCTATTATATCCAGGTGCTCTAGTGTTTTGTTTAAGGCCACTATGTCTTTGTTGA
Source organism: Saccopteryx bilineata (assembly GCF_036850765.1). NCBI lineage: Eukaryota > Metazoa > Chordata > Mammalia > Chiroptera > Emballonuridae > Saccopteryx > Saccopteryx bilineata. The sequence continues at coordinate 100,236,111 of NC_089502.1, read as the reverse complement.
TTCTCTGTTTGGATGACCAATCTAGAGCCGTCAGCAGTGTATTGAGGTCTCCAAGTATGATTGTATTTTTGTCAGTTTTTGTTTTAAGATCAATAAGTAGCTGTCTTATATATTTTGGTGCTCCTTGGTTTGGTGCATATATATTAAGAATTTTTATGTCTTCCTGATTCACTGTCCCCTTAGCCATTATGAAATGGCCATTTTTGTCTCTGAGTACTTTTCCTGTCTTGTAGTCAGCATTATCCGATATGAGTATTGCTACACCTGCTTTTTTTTGGATGTTATTTGCTTGGAGTATTGTTTTCCAGCCTTTCGCTTTGAATTTGTTTTTATCCTTGTTACTTAGATGAGTTTCCTGTAGGCAGCATACAGTTGTATTTTCTTTTTTAATCCATTCTGCTACTCTGTGCCTTTTTATTGGTGAGTTTAATCCGTTTACATTTAGTGTAATTATTGACACTTGTGAGTTCCCTATTGCTATTTTGTATCTTGCTTTCTGTTAGTTTTGTGTCTTGTTTGATCCTTCTCTTTCATTTTTCTATCTTTTGTTTTTATTTGGTTGTATTCCATACATCTTTCCTCTGTTGCTATCTTTTTTATCTCATGTGCTTCTGTGGTGGTTTTTTCAATAGTGGTTACCTTTGAGTAATGAAAAGGGTCCCTACCCTGTTCATTGTAGCGAACTATTTTGTGAGTACTTTTGCACTCCATCGTCCTTTGCTACTGTTAATCTCCATCTTCTCCCCCCCCCCTTTTCTTTTTGTTGTTGTCACAGTTTAAATTTGGTTTTATTGTATTCTCCTTGGAGCTTTTACTTGTGGCTCTGTTTTTTTTTTTGTTCTTTGTATCTGATTGGAGAACCCCCTTTAGTAATTCCTGGAGTGGGGGTTTTCTGATGATAAATTCCCTCATCTTTTCTGTATCTGTGAATGTTTTTATTTCTCCTTCGTATTTGAAGGATAGCTTTGATGGGTATAGTATTTGTGGCTGAAAGTTCCTCTCTTTCAGGACTTTAAATATTGGGGTCCACTCTCTTCTAGCTTGTAGAGTTTCTGCTGAGAAATCTGATGATAATCTAATGGGCCTTTCTTTATATGTTGTATTCTTTTTTTTCCCTGGCTGCCTTGAGAATTTTTTCTTTGCTGTTGGTTTGTGTCAATTTCATTATGATATGCCTTGAAGTAGGTTTGTTGGGGTTAAGAAAACTCGGAGTTCTGTTTGCTTCTTGAACTTGAGGCTTTAGTTCTTTCCACAGGCTTGGGAAGTTCTCATCTATTATTTGATTGAGTATGTTCTCCATTCCATTTTCTCTCTCTTCTCCCTCTGATATACCTATTATTCTTATGTTATTCTTTTTGATGGAGTCAGATAATTCTTGTAGGGCTATCTCATTCTTTTTAATTTTTGAGTCTCTTTCTTCTTCTCTCTGTTGTGCCTCAAGTTGCTTGTCTTCTATTTCACTAATCCTCTCTTCTATCTGACCTGTTCTATTAGCTAAGCTTGTTACTTCGTTTTTCAGCTCGTGAATTGAGTTTTTCATCTCTGTTTCATTTGATTTTATAGTTTCAATTTCCTTGGACATATATTCTTTGTGTTCATTGAGTTGTTTTCTGAGCTCCCTAAATTGCCTTTTTGTGTTTTCTTGTATATCTCGGAGGATTTTTAGGATTTCTATCTTGAATTCTCTGTCATTTAGCTCCAAGGTTTCCAATATATTAAATTTTTTCTCCATAGATTTTTCCTCATCTAGCTGTGTTACCTCTCTTTCTTTTGTATCCATGATATTTGATTTTCTCTTCCTTAATGGCATCTGAGGGTGGTTTTGTTGATAGTATTAATGAGATTTAATAAAGAATAAAAAGTTAAAAAAATAAAAAAGTTTTTTTAAAAAAAATTAATAATGAAATAAAGAAAAATAAAATAAAATAAAAATTTTAAAAAAAGGAATTTATTCCCCCCCTCCTTTTTTCCTCTCCTTTCCTCTTCCCTTTTTCTTGAGAAAATCTTGTGGTGAACTGTGAATTATAACAAACAATGCCTGTGATGGAGGGCCTGAATTGGGGAAAAGTAATAAAGGGGCAAAAAAAAAAAGAAAAAAAGGAAAAAAAAAGGGGGGGTATGGACCCACAAAAAGCAAATAAGGAAAAAATTTGTGTCAAGAATAAAATGATTTGTTTTTAGGTGTTGGTTGTCTAAGAGTTATGATGAGAGGAATAAGAGGAAAACAGAAAAATGGGGGGACAAATTAAAAAGTTACTATTGTATTTAGTGGAACAAGAACTAGATAAAATGGAGAGCCAGGGATGGGAGCACTGCTAGTGAGTTAAAAAGGTGAAGTAAAAACCCCCCAAAATGCCACAAACATAAGTTTGAGTCCCAGATAAGATAATTTGTTTGTTATTGAGGTTTGAATGAGAGGAGATGTAAAGGAGAAAGGAAGAAACTAATATAGAGGGAGAAAAGAAAGAGAGAGAGAGAAAAAAAGAGGGAACCACTAAAAGAAGAAAAAAAGAAAGGAGAGAGAGAGAGAGAGAGTTAAGGGTTTTGGAGTGCAACCCTCATAGAGAGAAAGGAAGAGGAGAGAAAAGATAATGGGATATGTAACACTTATGGGTAGTGTAGTTCAAGGAGAGGAGAGAGTAAGACCGGCAGAGAGTTAATCAGCCAAATTGGAGGAGGAAAAAAAGTATCAAGAATGAAGATAAGAGAAACAAACAAACAAATATAATAAAATGGGATAGGTTATAAAGTCTGCAGATTATTCTTGATTTTGAGAGGTTATCTTCTTGCTTTTTCTTTTCTCTCCCTCTTCCTGGTCAGTGACTCTGTACCCCGGGTTCTGCCCCTTTGGCACGCTCAGGTAGAGGTTTGCAGTTGATAAGTCTCTATGGCAATGTCATGTATTGTGCTTTAGTCTCATTGGCAGTCGAGGCTCATTAGCATTTATAGGCTCCGACAGTGAGAGAGTCCGTGTTCCTGGAGCCTTTCTCCTAGTCTTTCCTTCCTCAATTAGTAGCCTGATAATCCAGCTATGGGGTTGCTGCTGCCTCTGCCTGGATAGTAAGAGGCTCAAAGAGCTGGCAACTCCCCACTCTATTTCCACTCAGCACAGGGCTCTGGGTAAGGCTCAGTCAGTCAGAGCTGCTAGCATAATCAGGCGGGCTTTCCGCCCACTCAAAGACCTCTGGCTCTGCCACTCTGTCCGATAACACAGGCGGACACCCACTTCCGGGGCGCTTGGAGGAAACTCTCGCTCACTATCTGCACTCGCAGACCAGGATATCTGGCCAGCAGTCTCACGCTCTGAGTGAAACCCCCAACCGCATGGAAAAGTTGCAGCGTTGGAATTGGCTCTCGCTCCGTCCCCGTGCGCAGCTTTTGCAAGGCGCTGGGGTGGCCCAAGATTCCGCTTTTGCCCACACAAAGGCCCCTGACTCTGCCCCTCTGTGCGATAACACGGGCGCGCACTGCCGAGGCACTCGGAAGAATCTCTCACTCCCTATCTGCGCTCGCAGACCAGGATATGAGGCTGGCCGCGTTTCTCTCTGAGTGAAACCCCCACCAGCACGGAAAATTTCCACCATTGGAATTAGTTCTCGCTCCCTCCCGTGCGCAGCTTTCCCAGGGTGCTGAGGCTGCCCAGAGATTCTGCTTTCAACCCACAGAAAGGCCTCTGACCCTGCCTCTCTGTGGGGTAACACGGGCACCCACTCCCGGGGCTTAGGAAGAAATCTCTCACCCACTAACTGCGCACCGACCAGGAGATCAGGTAAAATGGCTGCCCCGCTTGTCTTTCTTTGTTTGGGTTTGGCGCGAGTGTTAGCTTGTATTGCCCAGGTTGCCACAGGATCAGTTTTTCCTTGGCTTGGATCTCTGTGCCACAGCCTGGTTTGGCTGTTTGTGCAGCGGCCTGGATCTATTCACCCCCTTTGCTCGCCTCAGTTTCTATATTCACAGTTACCAGAGAAAGCCGCCCTGTTTAGGTTAGTGAGGAAGGCGGAGCATTTATTACTCCCTATTTCCTTCGGGGTTTGGTTATATATTTAGCCAATTTTTCACTCGACCATACCTTCGGGTGTATTGCGAAGCATCTGGAGGCTCCAAGTATAGGTTTTTCTGTTTCTGGTTGAAGATCTTGTTGAGTTTTGGGGGAGATTTATCGGTATCGCTTCCTACCCCGCCATTACTCTGACATCTTCTCTCCAGACTTTCTTTTGGTGATAATGAAAATGCCCTTGAATTACATAGTGATGAGGGTTGTACAACATAGTAGATATATTAAAAATTAGTAGATTTTATATTTTAAAAGGGTAAATCTTAATTTTAAATACTTAAAAATAGGCCCTGACTGGCTGGCCAATGGATAGAGTGTTGGCCCAGAGTATGGACATCCCAGGTTTAATTTCCAGTCAGGGCACACAAGAAAAGCAACCACCTGCTTCTTTTCCCCACCCTCTCCCCCTACTCTCACTCTTCCCCTCTCACAGCCAGTGGCTCAATTGGTTCAAGTGTCACTCTGAGAACTGAGGATATATACCTTGACTGGTCCAAGTGTCAGCCTTAGGTGCTAAAAATAGCTCAGTTGATGCAAGCATTGGCCCCAGATGGGGTTGTCAGGTGGATCCTGGTCGGAATACATGCAGGAGTCTGTCTCTCTTTCTTCCTGTTGCTTAAAATAATTTAAAAATTACTTAAAAATAAATTCTCTGTTCCTCAGTTTATGAATATCAATAGAAATTAGTATTTCTAAAATGTAAATAATAGTAGTACCCACTTCATAGGGTTTTGTGAAGATTAAATGAATCAATTTATTAAAAATATTTAGACTAGCCTAACCAGACAGTGGCACAGTGGATAGAGCATCAGCCTGGGACCCTGAGGACCCAGGTCCAAAACCCCAAGGTCGCTGGCTTGGTCACGAGCTCATCTGGTTTGAGCACAGCTCACCAACTTGAACCCAAGGTCACTGGCTTGAGCAAGGGGACACTCGGTCTGCTAGAGCGCCCCACTCAAGGAACATATGAGAAAGCAATCAATGAACAACTAAGGTGCTGCAATGAAGAACTGATGCTTCTCATCTTTCTCCCTTCCTGTCTGTCTGTCCCCATCTGTCCCTCTCTCTGTCTCTGTCACACACACACAAAAAGAATAGTCCAATATGATGACAACATACACCCTACAAGGCAGTTAATGCAGCAGGGAGCTGGGAACCAAAGCCTTGAACTGGAGATTAGATTCCCTAGCCAATTGCTCTGGGCCTCTCACAACCTTACCTGGCTTAAAAGTTTTCATCACCAAATTAGGAAATAAAAACAGAGTGTCTGCTCTGATTGGCAGCCTAAATATGGAAGAGCAACATATCACTGTATTTACAGTTATAGAATCACAGATTGCATGGATCTTTAGTAAATTTAAATTTATTCTCTGGATTTGCCAATGGAGTCCTTGAAATTCAATGAGAGGAAGCAGTTGTGAAAGTCAGACTAGCTGGGTTTCAACAGAGTTGAACCTATATTTCCAGCCTTGTGTTCTACCATGATATGACACAGACTGATGAATTTGTTTTTCTTTCCCTCCTTCTGTCCATCACAGCATATATATATATATATATATATATATATATATATATATATATATATATATATATATTTATAAATAATTTAACCTTTATATATATATAAATATATAAATACACATGCTGAGAGGAGGATCACCTGGAGATATGTACCAATTCTGTGTCCCAGTGGTAAATACACAAATATTTGTATAGCCCTTAATATAGAAGTTGGTACTTGTTTATAAATAGAAGGTCAAGGTTCTAACTGCTTTTTATTTGGCCTAATTTGGCAAGGATCAGGTTAGCAAGTTAAGGTGAATGTGAGATGGAGATGTGAATATTCATTGGCCTCTGAGTTTCCTAAACAAGTAGCTCTGGAGATAGTTTCTCTTAAGATGCTAAAAAGAGCCTGACTGGTGGTGGCACAGTGAATAGAGCATTGACCTGGGATGCTGAGGTCCCAGGTTCAAAACCCAGAGGTCACCAGCTTGAGCACAGGCTCACCAGCTTGAGTACAAGGTCACCAACTTGAGCGTGGGATCATCAAATGATCCCATGGTCATTGATTTGAAGCCTAAGGTCACTAGCTTGAACAAGGGGTCACTGACTCAGCTGGAGCCCCCCAGTCAAGTCACATATGAGAAGCAATCAATGAACAACTACAGTGCCACAAGTACAAGTTGATGCTTCTCATCTTTCTCCCTTCCTCTCTCTCTCGAAAAAAAAAATGTGAAAAGGAAGGTGTACTAGTTCAAGCTCCAGGAAACACTGACCCTGATGTCATTTTGGAAAACCCATGAGATCTATACAATCATAATAAGAGAGGAACATTTCTTAGCATTCCCTTCAGCCACTGCCTGATTCCTATATAACCATCAGAGATGAAAATCAGTGGTTTTTCTGTGAGCTCACAGCATTTGGTGTGGTTGCTGACATCCACAGTAGTTTCTGTTGCTATAAATTTTATATCTCATTTTACCCCATTAAGACAAGTCTGGTAGAGATTTAAATTGGTCCAGCTATCCTTTATCTCACACATTCATTTCAAAACTTTGGTGAATATTTTATAAAAGTTGTATAATTCCCAGTGACATGGTGAATAAATAGCCTTTGGCCTTGAAGTCAAATGAAAGGAAAAAAAATTCTTCAGACATAAAAACTAACCATTCTATTCCTGTTCCAAGATTAGTGATTACACAGTCACCTGGAGTCATGATATAAGTTTTGTTGGCCAGAACAAATTGCCAGTAATTGCTTGCATGATCAAGAGAAAACACTGCCTTTCATTCCTCTTCTTTCCCACAGTGGATTGCAGCCACAACCCCTAGTCCTACTAACTCCAAATTATTCTTCCTTCCTTCCTTTCTAACCTAGTTGTATCCATCTAATGAAAATATACTAGTATTTAATTAGAAGACAACTAGAGGTTGCCAGATTAAAGCATTCACCAAATAATGTCATTTCCCAAGCATACTAGAACTTTGAGTCTGCCTTTCCCTCCCTCACATCTTCAAAGGGCCAAGAGTAGACCATTCTTATAGCACATTGTGGGACTGGACCAACCCAATGAGCTTATATTTCCCCAGAAATGGAGTCACTGTCTCCACAGTCTCCCTGGGAGGTTTTTCCACCACCTATACAGTTGACCCTTGAACAACACAAAAGTTGGGATGCTGACCCTCTGTGTAGTCGAAAATTATGTATAACTCTTTTGACTCTCCAAAAACTTAACTACAGTTGTCCCTCAGTATCCATGAGGGGTTGGTTCCAGTACCAACCAAAATCCATAGATGCTCAAGTCCCTTATATAAAGTGGCATAAGACAATGTATAGAGTCATTCCTCTGCATCCTCAGAATCCCAACCATGGATCAAAAATAATTTTGATCCATGGTTGGTTGAATTCACAGATGTGAAACCTTGGGATACAGAAGAATGATTATATATTTATTTTTTTAAAAACTCACATACAAGGGAACCCATGTATTTCAAACCCATGTTGTTCAAGGGTCAACTGCAGTTTCCATTCGCTATGGACTGTACTGTGTCCCTCCAAATTCATACGTTGCAGCCCTAACCTCCAATGTGACTGTATTTAGAGACGGGGCCTACAAGGAGGTAATTAAGGTTAAATATGGTCTTAAGGGCAGGACCCTGGTCTGATGGATTTGTGCCCCAATAAAAAGAGACACCAGAAAAGCTCACTCTCCCTCCCCCTTTGCATTCTCAAAGAAGAGGCTTAGGTGTGGACACAGCAAGAAGGTGGCAAATCAGGGAGTGCTCACCAGAAACCAAACCTGCTCACATCTTGATTTTGAACTTTCCAGCCTTCAGAACTGTGAGAAAACTAATTTTTCTTGTTTAAGCCACCCAGTCTATAGTATTTTATTATGACAGCCCAAGCTAACTAAGACACACCTCAACTCTTTTCTTTCCCTTTCCTCCTCTGTAGTGCCCTCTTATTACCCTACAGATTCCTTTTGGGGAGGTTTACAGCCCCAAGGGAGAGACCCATTCACAGCTCTACTCAGCAGCAGTTTCCATGAGCAACACATGCTAAATTATTTTAACCTCACCTCTTCTTCCAATCATTTTTATTACTCTTCTTCATACTTTTTTCAACTTGAACAAATACATTACTTGTATGAATGAAAACTTTCAAGTCTTTAAGCCATCCTGCATTAGCAACTATAAGATATAAGTACTTTTTAAAATTTTTTATTAATTTTAATTTATTGTGTTAACATAAATTCAAGTGTCCCACTTCAATATAACTTCCTCACCCCCAACCCCTTATCCCCCATTACCGTTCCTTTGCTCCCTTCCCTAGAGCTCCCTCCCCCCTTCCCTTTGGGATTTGCTGTCCTGTTATCTCTATCTCTGTGTTATGTATATCTAGTTTCACTAATCCCTTCACCTTCTCTGATCCCATCCCCTCAGACCCCTTCCCTCTGACAGCTATTCCTCTGGTCCCTGTGACCCCGCCTCTGCCTCTACTCCTTTCCTCAGTTCACTTTGTTCATTAGATTCCACATATAGGTGAGATCATATGATATTTGTCTTTCTCTGCCTGGCTTATTTCACTTAGCATAATAATCTCCAGGTCCATCCATGCCATCGCAAAAGGTAAGATTTCCTTCTATTTCATGGCCACGTAGTATTCCACTGTGTACATGTACCACTGCTTTTTTTTTTTTTTTTACAGAGACAGAGAATGAGTCAGAGAGAGGGCTAGATAGGGACAGATGGACAGGAATGGAGAGAGATGAGAAGCATCAATCATTAGTTTTTCATTGCTTGTTGCAACACCTTAGTTGTTCATTGATTGCTTTCTCATATGTGCCTTGACCGCCGGCCTTCAGCAGACTGAGTAACCCCTTGCTGGAGCCAGTGACCTTGGGTTCACGCTGGTGGGCTTTTGCTCAAGCCAGATGAGCCCGCGCTCAAGCTGGTGACCTCGGGGTCTCGAACCTGGGTCTTCCGCATCCCAGTCCGACGCTCTATCCACTGCGCCACTGCCTGGTCAGGCTACCACTGCTTTTTAATCCACTCGTCCACTGATGGACACCTGGGCTGTTTCCAGATCTTGGCTGATGTAAACAATGCTGCAGTAAACATGGGGGTGCATATCTCCTTTTGAATCAGTGATTTGGTGTTCTTAGGATATATTCCTAAAAGTGGGATAGCTGGGTAAAAAGGCAGTTCCATTTTTAATTTTTTTAAGAAATGCCATACTGTTTTCCACAGTGGCTGTACAAGTCTGCATTCCCACCAGCACTGCAGGTGGGTTCTCTTTTCTCCACACCATTGCCAGCACTTATTGTGTATTGATTTGTTAATGAATGTCATTCTGACAGGTGTGAGGTGGTATCTCATTGTGGTTTTACTTTGCATTTCTCTGATGATTAGTGATGTTGAAGAACAGTTTTTCCTTTTTGGAGAAGTGTCTGTTCAGGTCCTTTGCCCATTTTTTAATTGGATTATTTAGCTTCCTGGTGTTGAGTTTTAAAAGTTCTTTATAAATTTTGGTTATTAACCCTTTATCTAACGTATTGGTGAATATATTCTCCCATTGTGTGGGTTGTCTTTTTATTTTGTTCATGGTGTCTTTTGCTGTGCAAAATCTTTTTAGTTTGATATAGTCTCATTTGTTTATTTTGTCCTTTATTTCACTTTCCCAGAGAGATAAAGCAGCAAACACATTGCTATGAGAGATATTGGAGCGTTTACTGCTTATGTTTTCTTCCAAGATGTTTATGATTTTGTGACTTACATTTAAGTCTTTTATCCATTTTGAGTTTATTTTTGTGAATGGTGTAAGTTGGTGGTCCAGTTTCATTTTTTTGCATGTACCTGTCTAGTTTTTCTAACACTATTTATTAAAGAGGCTGTCTTTACTCCATTATATGCTCTTACCTACTTTGTCAAATATTAGTTGACCATAAAGGTGTGGGTTTATTTCTGGGTTCTCTGTTCTGTTCCATTGATCCATATGCCTGTTCTTATGCCAGTATAAAGCTGTTTTGAGAACAATGGCCTTATAGTATAACTTGATATCAGGAAATGTGATACCTCCCACTTTATTCTTCATTTTCAAGATTGCTAGGGCTATTCGTGTTCTTTTTTTGGTTTCATATAAATTTTTGAAATATTTTTTTGTGATCTTTAAAGTATGCCATTGGTATTTGAATAGGAGTTGCATTGAATCTATAGATTGCTTTGGGTAATATAGACATTTTAATGATGTTTATTCTTCCTATCCATAAACATAGTATATGCTTCCACTGTTTGTATCTTCCTTGATTTCTTTTTTCAATATAAGTACCTAAACATTCACTGTATCTTTCAGTATGAGCACACATGCATGAACACATACACACACACAGGATTGTCATATATTTTATGGACAAGCTTTAAACTCTAAGGGCACTAAGAGTTGTTTCTGTGACCTGATGCTGCATAGTTACAGAGTCCATGAGGTCTCTTAGCCAAGATGCCTGAAGAAACCCAGACCCACGACCAGGTGATGAAGGAGGAAGAGGTAGAGACATTTGCCTTTCTGGTAAAAATTTCTCAGTTGATGTCAGTGATCATCAATACTTTCTACCCAAATAAAGAGATCTTTTTGAGGGAGCTGATTTCAGATTTGTCTGATGCTCTGCACAAAATTAGATACGAAAGCTTGACAGATCCCAGTAACCTCTGGGAAAAAGCTATACATTAATTTCATTACAAATAAACAATTGAACCTCACTATTGTGGATATTGGAATTGGAATGACCAAGGTCGATTTGATCAACAACCTGGGTACTGTTGCCAAGTCTGGAACCAAAGTATTCATGGAACTTTTTCAGGCTGATACAGATATCTCTATGATTGGCCAGTTTGGTGTAGGGTCTTATTCAGCCTGACTGGTTGCTAAAAAAGTGACCATGATCACCAAACATAATGATGATGAGCAGTATGCTTGGGAGTCTTCTACAGAAGGATCATTCACAGGACTGACACACAAGAACCCACGGGTTGCAGAACAAAGGTTATCTTGCACCTAAAATAGGAGAGAAAAAAAAGAATATTGTGAATAAACATTTTCCATTTATTGGCTACCCCATTACACTTTTTGTGGACAAAAAACATAATAAAAAAATCAGTGATGATGAAGCTGAAGAAAAAGAAGAGAAAAATGAAAAAAGAGAAAAAGAAGCCTTACAATGCAGTGGCACAGTGAATGGAGCATCAGATTTGGATGGAAAGGACCCAGGTTTGAAATTCCAAGGTCACCAGCTTGAGCACAGGCTCATCGAGCTTGGACACAGAGTCACCAGCTTGAGAATGGGGTTGCTGGCTTGAGCATGGGATCATAGACATGACCTCACGGTCGCTGGCTTGAGCCCAGAGGTCACTGACTTGAAGCTCAATGTCACTAACTTGAGCCCAAGGTTGCTGGCTTGAGCAAGGTGTCACTTTCTCTGCTATAGCCTCCCGGTCAAGGCACATATGAGAAAGCAATCAATGAACGACTAAGGAGCCACAACAAAGAATTTATGCTTCTCATCTCTCTCCCTTCCTGTCTCTCTGTCCCTCTCTCTGTCTCTGTCACAAAAACAAACAGTATAAAAAGAAGAAAAGTAATCTGATGACATACTTGAAATACAAGATGTTGGTTCTGACAAAGAGGAAGAAAAAAAGAAAGATGGAGACAAGAAGAAGAAGAAAATTAAGGAAAACTACATCAAACAAGAACAACTGAACAAAACAAAGCCAATTTTGGGAGAAATTCTGACGACATTACTAATGAAAAATACAGGGAATTCGGCAAGAACTTGACTAATGACTGGGAGGATTACTTGGCAGTGTAGCATTTTTTCAGTTGAAGGGCAATTGGAATTCAAAGCCCTTCTTTTTGCTTCAAGATGTCCATTCTTTGACTTATTTCAAAACAGAAAGCAAAATAAAAACATTAAGTTGTATGCGAACGCAGAGTTTTCATCATGGATAACTGTGAAGAGCTGATCCTTGAATATCTGAACTTTATTAGAGCTGTGGTAAACACACACTAACAAGATCTATAGGATGATCAAACTTGGTCTTGGTGTTGATGAAAATGACTCCCTTGCTGATGAGGTCAATGTTCCTGTAACTGAAGAGGTGCTGCCCCTGGAAGAAGATGACAGCATTTCATGCTTAGAAGAAGTAGACTAAGCTTACTTAAAGAATGTCCTGTTCAGGCCCTGGCCGGTTGGCTCAGTGGTAGAGCGTCGGCCTGGCGTGCATAAATCCTGGGTTTGATTCCCGGCCAGGGCACACAGGAGAAGCACCCATCTGCTTCTCCACCCCTCCCCCCTCTCCTTCCTCTCTGTCTCTCTCTTCCCCTCCCGCAGCCGAGGCTCCATTGGAGCAAAGATGGCCCGGGCACTGGGGATGGCTCCTTGGCCTCTGCCCCAGGCGCTGGAGTGGCTCTGGTCACAACGGAGCGACACCCCGGAGGGGCAGAGCATCACCCCCTGGTGGGCAGAGCATCGCCCCTGGTGGGCGTGCCGGGTGGATCCCGGTCGGGCGCATGCGGGAGTCTGTCTGACTGTCTCTCCCCGTTTCCAGCTTCAGAAAAATACAAAAAAAAAAAAAAAAAAAGAATGTCCTGTTTACATGTTCAGTATTTTACCTTCATTCTCTTGGATAATATATTTTTAAGGACTTTTTTCTTTATTTTTGTTAACATTTAAAACATTTTTATGGCATGACAATGACTATTTTTTTAAAAAGACAAGGTTTCTTTTCACTTCTAAGTGTATGATGCTTTAGGCGCTAAAACAGAGCTAGTTTTTCTTTTCTAGTTTCATGATGGCTTATTTTAACAGAATGAGGTTACGTTTGTTGTAAGATGTGTGTAACCTAATGAGTGTTAGCTTTGTGGACTAAAGTGTTTGGCTCTCAGGTAGATTCCTAGGTAGACAAATCTTTTGGCACTGAAGTGTTCTGAGATATACACACATGGCTAAAACAACTTTCATCCCCTAGGATCTACGTTTTAAACCTTCCATCCACTGTAGTTATAAACTGCATGTACGACCTCTAGAAATTAGTATGCTAAGCTGAAGCAACTTGATGGAAGTAGCTATCCCTTGGGCTTGTTTCCAAAGAAAAGTATTGCTTAGGGCAGTGTTTTTCAACCAGTGTGCCTTGGCACACTAGTGTGCCATGAGACATGGTCAGATGTGCCATGGGGAAATTAAACATGGGTCCCCAAACTACAGCCCGCGTGCTGGATATGGCCCATGGAGGCTATTTATCCAGCCCGCCGCCAGCCGCCTCCATTCGAACATAAACATTCCCTTCACAATCCCTCCAGCTATCAGCGACAGGAAGAGTGGAGGCACAGGGAACGCTCACTGACCAATCACCTTCTAGGATTCATCCCAACCACTAGCGATGAACCAATAGTAGGCTGCCTCTCATCCACACCCAGGAAGGTCCCTGCTCGGGCTGCTGCGCACTTGTCATTGTGTGGCCGCTGCGAGTAGTTGAAGCTGCTACTCCTCCCCATGGTCCCGATTTCTAATCCTGGTCAGGACTGGAGGTAAATGTTGCCACCTTTAGATGAAGCCTCAGTCTCAGCTGGTTATGTCTATCCTGATGGTGTATATAGATATTTGACCTTTTTCTTTTTAAAAGAGACCCCCGCAGAGGGTGATATACAATGCATCACAATGTTATCTAACTTTAAAGCTAAAGTTTGCTGATATTCCTTTGGACAGTTTTTGGTTATCTGTTGCCAAGGAATTCCCCATTCTGGCCAACAAATCTATTTTGACATTGCTCCCGTTTTCAACCACATATCTATATGAGCTGAGCTTCTCAAACTTGACTGAGATAAAAACTAAAAACAGAGAGAGACTGAGAACTGTTGAGGAAGAGTTTTGTGTGTGTCTTTCTACCATTCCTACCAGGATATCCCTTTTGTGTTCATCGAAACAGGCCCAGGTTTCACAGTAAGTGAGTATAAATACATTTAGAAACTATATTATTAACTATATGTATAATATGTAATGTGTTAGAGTGTCATTTTGTGTCATTTTGGTAGGTGGTGTGCCCCAGGATTTTGTAAATGTAAAAAATGTGCCGCGGCTCAAAAAAGGTTGAAAATCACTGGCTTAGGGTAGCAAAAAAAAAGTTAATTTAGGCATGTTTTAAAACCATTCAAAAGTAACTCAGAGCAAGATTTGTGAATGGAAATGTAGTGCTCAAGTCACAGTCTGCTTTAACAGGTGGTAGTAAACAAAGACAAATTAAAAAGAAAAAAAAGAAATAAAAGGCATTCATATCAGGAAAGAAGAAGTAAAGGCATCACAAAAAACAATTAAAAGTGAAAGGTTGGGAAATGATTCTCCAAGGAAATAATACCCAAAGAAAAGCAGGTGTAGCCATAGTCATATATGACAATGCTGACTTCAAGATAACAAAGGTAATCAGAGACAATGGACATTTTATAATGATGGACATTTTATAATGATAAAGGGGTCATTGTATCAAAAACACATACACTTCTTAATATATATGTACCGAACCAGGGATCACCAAAATATATAAGACATTACTAACTGATCTAAAAATAGAAGCAGACAAACACGATTATACTTAAAGATTTCAACACACCATTGACGGCTTTAGATAGATCATCCAAACAGAAAATCAATAAAGAAATGTCAGCCTTAAACGACACTTTGGGCCAAATGAACATAATAGACATTTAAAGGATATTTCACCCCAAAATGTCAGATTATACATTCTTCTCCAGTGTGCATAGAACATTCTCAAAGATAGACTATATGTTGGGCCACAAAACTAACATCAACAAATTCAGGAAGATTGAAATTATACCAAGCATATTTTCTGATAATAAGGCTTTGAAATTAGAATTCAACTATAAAAAGGAAGTAAAGAAACCCACAAAAATGTGTAAATTAAACAACATACAACTAAAAAATTAGTGGGTCAAAGAAGAAATAAAAGCAGAGATCAAAAGATATACACACACAAATGAAAATAACAACACTACATATCAAAATTTCTGGGGTGCAGTAAAAGCAGTAATAAAGGGGAAGTTTATATCATTACAGGCTTATATCAATAAACAAGGGAGATCGCAAGTAAACAACATAACACCACATCCTAAGGAACTAGAAAATGAAGAACAAGGGCAAACCAAAGTCAACAGAAGAAAGGGAATAAAAAGAAAGGAAAAATAGTAAAAATTAGAGCAGAACTAAATGAAATAGAGAACAAAAAAAACTATAGAAAAATTAATATAACAAACAGCTGGTTCTTTGGAAAGATCAATGAAATTGACAATACACTGGCTAGACACACTAAGGAAAAAAGAGAAAGACTCATATAAATTAAATCCTGAATGAAAGAGGAGAAATTATCACAAACATCATGGATATACAAAGGATCAAAGTAGAATATTATGAAAGATTATATGCCACCAAATTCAACAACCTAGAAGAAGTAGATAAATTCCTATAATTACACACTCTTAGTGACCCTAGACTGGGTCACAAAGAAGTAGAAAACCTAAATAGATGTGTAAGCAGGAAGGAAATAGGAACAACTATCATAACCCTCCCCAAAAAAACAAAATTCCAGGACCTGATGGCTACCCTAGTGAATTCTACCAAACATTCAAAGATTTGCTACCTATCCTTCTCAAAGCCTTCCAAAAAGTAGAAGAAGCTATACTACCCAACACATTTTATAAAGCCAATATAACCCTCATAAGAAAACCTGGCAAGAATAATACACACACACACACAAAAACTACACATCAATATTTCTAATAAATACAAATGCAAAAATCCTAAATAAAACACTAGCAAATCGAATATAACACATTAAAGAAAAAATAATTACAATAAAGTGGATTTTATTCCAGGAGCAGAAGGATGGTTCAACATATGGAAACTGATCAACATAATACACCACATCAACAAAACTGAATAAAAGCCAATGATCCTATCAACAGATGCAGAAAAGGCATTCAATAAAATACAACATCCATTTATGTTTAAAACACTCAACAAAATCAGAATAGAAGGAAAGTACCTCCACTTAATAAAGGTCATATATGACAAACCATCAGCTAACATAATATTAAATGGAGAAAAAATAAAGGCTTATCCTGTAAAATCAGGAATGAGATAATTCTGCCCACTCTCTCCGCTCTTATTTAACATAGTTCTGGAAGTTTTAGCCAGAGTGATCAGGCAAGAGAAAGAAATAAAAGGTATCCATATCAGGAAAGAAGAAGTAAAGGTATAACGTTTTGCAGATGACATGATCCTGTATATAGAAAACTCCACAGACTCCACCCAAAAACTATTAGAAATAATAAACCAACACAGTAAAGTCACAGGATACAAAATCAATATACAAAAGTATATTGTTTTTCTATATGCCAATGATGAAAGTTTGGAAAATGAACTAAAAAAAAGCAATTCCTTTTACAATTGCAACAACAGAAAAAGTAAAATACCTCAGAATAAATGTAACAACAGATGTTAAGGACTTATATACTAAAAACTACAAAATATTATTGAAAGGAATTGAAAAAGACACAATGAAATAGAAAAATATTCCATGTTCATGAATTGGAATACTCAATATAGTTAAAATGAACATATTAGCCAAAGCAATATACAAATTTACTGCAATCACCATCAAAATCCCAATGTCATTTTTTTAATGAAATAGAACAAAAAAATTACCAGGTTTGTATGGAACCATAACAAAACTCCGAATAGCCAAAACAATCCTGAGGAAAAAGAATGAAGCTGGAAGCACCACACTACATGACTTCAAATTATACTATAGAGCCATGATCATCAAAACCACATGATACTGCCAGAAAAACAGACATATAGACCAATGAAACAGAATCAAGAGCTCAGAAATAAAAGCACATATATATGGACAAATCATCTTTGACAAAGGAGCCAAATGCACACAATGGAGAAAAGAAAGCCTCTTCAATAAATCGTGCTGGGAAAATTAGAAAGCCACATGCAAAAGAATAAACTTGACTACAGTTTGTCCCCCTACACAAAAATTAATTTAAAATAATCAAAGACCTAAATATAAGATTTGAAACAATAAATTACATGGAAGAAAATGTAAGCACTAAGCTCACGGACCTTAGCTGTAGAGAACAATTTATGAATCTGACCCCAAAGGCAAGGGAAGTAAAAGCAAAAATAAATCAACAATACTATATCAAACTAAAAAGCTGCTACACAGCTAAAGAAACTGACAACAAAACAAATAGGCAGCCAACTAAATGGGAGATGATATTTGCAAACAATAGCTCCGATAAGGGCTTAATATCCAAAATATACAAAGATCTCACAAAGCTCAGCAACAAACAAGCCAACAATCCAATTAAAAAATAGGGAGAGGACCTGAACAAACACTTCTCCCAATAACGCATACAAATGGCCAACAAATATATGAAAAGATGCTCATCTTCACTAGCTATTTGAGAAACGCAAATCAAAACTACAATGAAATAGCCTCTCACACATGTTAGCTTGGCTATTATCAACAAGACAGGTAATAAGTGTTGGAGAGGCTGTGGAGAAAAAAAGAACCCTCATTCACTGCTGGTGGGAATGCAAATTACTACAACCATTATGGAACAAATTATGGTGTTTTCTCAAAAAATTAAGAATAGAACTACTAGATGACCCAGCAATCCCTCTACTGGGTATCTACCCAAAAACTTGAAAACACTGGTACACAAAGACACATACACTCCCATGTTCATCGAATCATTATCACTATGGCCAAGACATGGAAACAACCAAAGTGTCTCTCGATAGAGGACTAGATAAAAAAGATGTGGTACATATGTACAATGGAATACTACTCAGGCACAAAAATTGATGATATATTGCCATTTATGACAACATGAATGGATCGTGAGAACATTTTACTGAGTGAAATAAGTAAATAAGAAAAAGCTATGAACTATATTATTTTACTCATAAGTGGGATACAAAATTAAGACTTATGGACAGTGATAAAAATGAAATGGTTACTGTGGGAGGATGTTTGGGAGGGAAGTGAGTAAAGAAGGACAAATATATGGTGACAGAAAATAATTTGGTTTTGAGTGATGGGCACATAATGCAGTCAACAGTTCAAATGTTATAGAGGTGTTCACGTAAAACTTATGTACTCTTATTGATCAATATCACCCCATTAAATTTATTTCCAAAATAATAAAAGAAAAATCATGCACCTGAAACCTGTATAATTTTGTTAACCAGTGACACCACAATAAATTCAATAAAAAATAAAAATAAAAATTTTAAGTAAAGTTAATATGTTTAAAGAGTGAAAGGAAGCTACGTTTAAATAATTATGACAATGATTCATCAAATAGAGAACATTGATAATGAAACAGAATCTATAAATAAAAAGAAAAACCAAATGGAAATTCTATAGTTAAAAAGTGCAATAACTGAAGCAAAAAAAAAAATCACTAAAGGGGCTCAATAGTAGATTTGAGCTGGCAGGAAAAAAAATCAGTGAACTTAAAATAGATTATTCAAGATTATGCTATCTACAAAACAGAAAGGATAAAAGAATGAAGAAAAATGAGCAAAGATTCAAAGATCTATAGGACACAATAAAGTGTACCATCATACACATAATAAAGGTACCATTTCTCCGCTAAGAGGGAGAAATAAACAGAAAAATTATTGGAGAAGTAACCACAGAAAAAAATTTTAAATATGATGCAAACAATCTATACATCCAAAAAGCTCAACCAACTGCAAGTAAGATAAATGCAAAGAAATCCATTCCTAGACCTGTCATAGTAAAAATTTTCACAGCAAAACCAAAGAGAAAATCTTGAAAGCAGGAAAAGAAAAATACAAGTAAGTACATTCGGTTCTCTTGATACTTTATTGTTTCTCACTGGTCTTGATTCATCCACTATTGAGTAGCTCTAAAGATGGAGCTCCACACAGTAGCTGAAATGTGTGAACTTACTCCTGAATTCTGTTTTGTGGTCCCTTCTGAGATAGCATCTACTATGAACACACCAGAGTTTTGATGCAACCCTTCCATTTACAGGTGTCTTTTATGGGCTATGTAACTTGAAACAATTTACTTATTGGACTCCCTGAATTCATATTCCAAATCTCTATGTGGAACTCACATCCTTACCTTATTTTACTATTGTGAGAATTAGAAACAATGTCTTGATTGTGGGAGTTACTGAAGAAATAATGAGAGTTGATCTTGGAAAAGACTGGGTTTGATGTGGTCAAGTTGAATGTGGTACTCCAGAAGATGAATGCCACCAGAGGAAAGGCCAGCCCTCAAAAGTGCAAGAGTGCATGCAAACTGCTGACCAAGTGAATTCCACATTTTCAGGGCCTCCAAGGCAACAGCAGCACCTAGCAGCATGGATTATAATAATTTATTCATAATAGTGACCTTTAGCACTGCCCTGCTCTGGCCCAGACACTGTCCTTAGGGCCTCTACTTGCATAAATAAGCCATCTCTACACTTTCTCAATAAACCTGTCTGATAGGAATGATGGTGCCTGTTTTACAGGTAAAAAAAAGCCACTGAGGCTCAGAGGCATGGATTAACTTATTCAAGGTCAAACAAGGTGTTACTATACGCTCAGAATGTTTTGCTGCTAAATAAGAGCTCTGTTTCCATAACTTGCTGCACCTCGGACTTCCTCATTTACCCTATATATATTGAATACTTACTGCATGCCAAGCAGTTGGGCTATTAGGACTAGACTCAGCATTCATTTGGACATTTCTGTGTAGCATTAGGTTTTAGCTTTAGCTAAGGTGTTAATGTGTTGATTTTTCTCTTGGTTCACTTTGGGCTATACCATTCAAGAATCATTAGTCCACAATCTGCTAAGAAGAAGAGCTCATATTGCTTCTTGGTTGTCTAGGACTCAATCCTGAGTTAACCTCCCCAATATTTCAGAGACTCCAGTGGTGGATGGAGCAACCTGTCACATGGATCAAACCCTAAGACTCTGCAATAGGGTAGCATTCATAGCTTCAGAGTGGTTTTATGCTGCTCCAGTGGGTGTTTCTCCCAATTTTTTTCTACAGAGATAGAGAGTCAGAGAGAGGGATAGATAGGGACAGACAGATAGGAATCGGGAGAGATGATAAGGATCAATCATCAGTTTTTCACTGTGACGCCTTAGTTGTTCATTAATTGCTTTCTCATATGTGCCTTGACCATGGGCCTTCAGCAGACTGAGTAACCCCTTGCTCAAGCCAGCAACCTTGGGTCCAAGCTGGTGAGCTTTGCTCAAACCAGATGAGCCCATGCTCAAGCTGGCGACCTCAAGGTCTTGAATCTGGGTCCTCTGCATCCCAGTCCAATGCTCTATCCACTGCGCTACTGCCTGGTCAGGCTGTTCTTCCATTTTTGATTGATGTTTTTCATAATTCAGCAGAAAAATATATATGAGACAATGTGAGACAGATAGGACAGACCTTAGGTCAATATTGGGTCTTTTTAAGATTTGTTCTCATTTTACAGACCTTTACTAGACACAAGCCTTCAGAGTTCAAAGATTTCACATCATCAACAAAAATACACAAACACCTCACCTTAAACATTGGAGAAAATCATAAAATAGTTCAGAGACATCATACTCTGAAAGTAGAACTCCAGATACACCAGATTCAAGTCTTGGAACACACATTTAGATTACAGACCTCATGCCAAGAAGGCAGGCCCCCACCATCTACCTAACACTCAAATCTGAAGAAATAGACACTCAAAGAATTTACAGACCTCACCACACCCTGAACACAGACACAAAAATATCTCAGAGTAAAATACTGTGAAACAGAACACTATGAATAACAGAGACATATATCTTGAAAACCAACTCTCAAATTCCTCATACTTAAACTTTACGATACACACACTCAACAAGTTCAAAGACCACACCTTAAACATGTATCCCAAAATCTTAGATTAAAAATTGGGGGAAAAAAAGACAATGAAAGAATTCAAGGACCTCACATTCAGATTTTAGACCCCAAATAATTCAAACTCTACTTGGGACATAAAATCTCTAAAAGTTTAGAGAATTCATTCCTTGAACACAGACCTACAAATACTATATATTTAAACACTGGAATACAGGCTCCTGAGTGATTTCAGAGATCTGATATCCTGAACATGGACTCATCGTATACCTCAGACTCAATTCTTGGGGAGAGGTCTTCTAAAAGTTCAGAGTCAGAGACTTCATACCCTGATCAGATACCCCTGGTTGTCTCATACTCAAACCTTGGGGCACAGAAATCTAATAAGATCAGAGATCCCAGACCCTGACCAAAGCACACTAAATACTTAAGACTTAAAATGTGGTACAGGCCCTGGCCGGTTAGCTCAGCGGTAGAGCGTCGGCCTAGCGTGCGGAGGACCCGGGTTCGATTCCCAGCCAGGGCACACAGGAGAAGCGCCCATTTACTTCTCCACCCCTCCGCCGCGCTTTCCTCTCTGTCTCTCTCTTCCCCTCCCACAGCCAAGGCTCCATTGGAGCAAAGATGGCCCGGGCACTGGGGATGGCTCTGTGGCCTCTGCCTCAGGCGCTAGAGTGGCTCTGGTCGCAACATGGCGATGCCCAGGATGGGCAGAGCATCGCCCCCTGGTGGGCAGAGCATCGCCCCTGGTGGGCGTGCTGGGTGGATCCTGGTCGGGCGCATGCGGGAGTCTGTCTGGCTGTCTCTCCCTGTTTCCAGCTTCAAAAAGAAAAAAAGAAAAAAAGAAAAAAAATGTGGTACACACACTTCCGGGTCAAGCTCCTCTAGCCAGAAAAGGCTCGGTGCCACTCAGGAGGAATCCAAGATGGCGACAGAGTAGGCAGATGTTTCAACTGCCACCTCCATGAACAAATTAGATTACAACTTAATTTAAGAACACTCATCTTGTAAAACCAACTTTGGACTAAACAAAGAGGAGTCTATAACCAAGGATCACAAAAGAAGCCACACCAAGACTGAAGGCTCTGTTGGAAGATCAGGCAGCTGCAAGAGGAGGTGGAGCAGGTGAAAAGTGGAAGCAAATATTACAGAGCTTGGGGCTTTTATGGAGCTGCTATCATCTATAAGCAGGAGGAAGCTGATCCTTATACAAAGGTTGGCACCTCCCACACTACCCAGGCAAAGAAAACACTGACACAAACAGCAAAAAAAGCAGTACCTACATACAGGTAACCTACATCAGGTTACAAACAACAGCTTATGCCAACCCAAGAAGATCTAGAACCAACACAACAGGTAGTGGGTGGCAGACAGCACCAACCCTAGACTCAGGTAGATACACAAGCAGCATGCCCAAAAGAGGAGTCTAGCAGGCACCAGACACTGTGAAGAATAAATACACCCAAAAGGACATATATTGCACAGTGTGTAATACACATGATCAAGGTTGACGCTTATAGCCAGCCAGCCTAAAGGAATAACCATACCCGTGAAACAACTAACTGCATTAAAAAGAACTATGTGAAATGGAAGTAACCAAACTACAAGATGCAGAGTTTTAAATAATGATTTTTAGAATGCTTAAGGATCTTAGAGCAACAATGGATAGTCATAATGAGTACCTAAATAAAGAGAGAGCAAGCATCAAAAAGATATTTGAAATCATAAAAAAGAACCAGTCAGAAATGACATATACAATATCAGAAATGAAGACTGCACTAGGAGGAATCAACAGCAGGCTGAATGAATCAGAGGATTGAATTAGTGATTTAGAAGACAAGATAAACAGAAGCACAGAAGCAGAGTAGCAAAATGAAAAAAGGCACAAAAAGACTGAGGAAACTTGAAGAGACCTTTGTGACAACAGGAAGAGAAACAACATCCACATCATAGGGGTTCCTGAAGGAGGAGAGAACAAACAAGGGATAGAGAACCTGTTTAAAGAAAATCATAGCTGAAAACCTCCCTAAAATGATGTAGGAAAAAGTCACACAAGTTAAAGAAGCACAGAGAGTCCCATTAAAGCACAGAGAGTTAAAGAAGAGGAACCCAAGGAAGCCTATACCAAGACACATCATAATTAAAATGCCAAAGTTAAAAGACAAAGAAAGAATAATAAAAGCTGCAAGAGAAAGGCAGTTAATTACCTACAGAGAAGCCCCCATAAGGATAACTTCCTACTACTCAACAGAAACACTAGAAGCCAGAAGCGATTGGCAAGAGATATACAAAGTGATGCAAAACAAGAACCTACAACCAAAACTACTTTATTCAGCAAGGCTATCATTTAAATTTTAAAGAGAAATAAAAAGCTTCCCAGACAAAAAATGACTCAACAAATCCATTACAACCAAGCCAGTACTGCAAAAAATGTTAAGAGACCTGCTGTACAAAGCACAAAGGAAAAAAGAAATCAAGGAAAAAAGAATTGTAGATTTAAAGAATAAAATGGAAATAAATAAGTACATATCAATAATAACCTTAAATGTAAATGGATTAGTGCTTCAATCAAAAGACATAGGGTAGCTGCATGGATAGGAAAATGGGACCCATATAAATGCTGTCTACAAGAGACACACCTCAAAACAAAAGATACACATAGACTGAAAGTGAAGGGATGGAAAAAAGAATTTCATGCAAATGGAAATGAGAAAAAGCTGGGGTAGCAATATTTATATCTGATAAAATAGCCTTTAAAACAAAGCCTATGTTAAGGGATAAAGAAGGTCACTATATAATGATAAACGGAGCAATCCAACAGGAGGATTTAACCATTGTAAATATGTATATTTATGCACATAATATAGGAGCATCTAAATATATAAAGCATATATATGATGGACATAAAGGGTGAGGTTGACAGCAATACTATAATAGTAGGGGATTTTAATACCCCATTAACATCAATGGACAAATCCTCCAGACAGAAAATTAACAAATAAACAGTGGCCTTAAATAACACACTAGATCAACTGGATTTAATTGATATTTTCAGAAACTTTCACCCTAAAGCAGCAAAATATACACTCTTTTCAATTGTTCATGGTACATTCTCTAGGATAGACCCCATGTTAGGACACAAAAGAAGTCTCAATAAATTTAAGAAGATTGAAATCATATCAAGCATCTTCTCTGATCATAATCGCATGAAACTAGAAATCACCTACAATAGAGAAACTGAAAAACATTCAAACACTCAGAGGCTAAATAACATGTTATTAAATAATGAATGGGTTAACAATGAGATCAAAGAAGAAATTAAAAATTTCCTTGAAACAAATAAAAATGAACATATAACTCAAAATTTATGGGACACAGCAAAAGCCATCCTGAGAGGGAAGTTCATAGCATTACAGGCATACCTTAAGAAGCAAGAAAAATCACAAATAAACAAATTAACCCCACACCTAAAGGAACTAAAAAAAGAAAAACAAATAAAGCCCAGAGGAAGTAGAAGGAAGGAAATAATAAAGACCAGAGTGGAAATAAATGACATAGAGGATAAAACAAAACAAAACAAAAAAAGATTAATGAAAACAAAACCTGGTTCTTTAAAAAGGTAAACAAGATTGACAAACCTTTAACCAGACTCATCAAGAATAAAAGAGAAAGGACCCAAATAAATAAAATTAGGAGTAACAGAAAAGAAATAACAACTGACACTGCAGAGATGCAAAGGATTGTAAGAAAATACTATGAAGATCTATATGCCAAAAAACTGGACAACCTAGGTAAAATGGATAAATTCCTAGAAACATGCAATCTTCAAAAACTCAATCTAGAATAATTAGAAAACCTAAATAGACTGATTACAACAAATGAAATTGAAATAGTTATCAAAAAATTTCCAGCAAACAAAATCCTAGACCAGATGTCTTCACAGGCAAATTTTACCAAACATTCAAAGAAATAACACCTATCCTTCTCCAGCTATTTCAAAAAATTCAAAAGGAGGGAAACTTCTAAGCTCATTTTATGAGACAAGCATTATTCTCATTCCAAAACCAGGTAAAGACACTACAAAGAAAGAAAACTATAAGCTAATATCCCTGATGAACATAGATGCTAAAATTTTGAACAAGATATTAGCAAACCGGATCTAGCAATACATCAAAAAGATCATACATCATGATCAAGTGAGATTTATTCTGAGGAGGCAAGGCTGATACAATATTCACAAATCAATCAATGTGATTCTTCACATAAACAAACGAAAGGATAAAAATCACATGATCATATCAATAGATGCAAAAAAAAGCATTTGATAAAATCCAGCAACCATTTATGATCAATACATTCAGTGAAGTGGTAATACAGGGAACATACCTCAACATGATAAAGGCCATCTATGACAAATTCACAACAGATATCATACTCAATGGGAAAATTTGAAATCAATCCTCTTAAGAACAGGAACAGGCAGGGGTGCCCTCCTTTCACCACTTTTATTCAATATTGTTCTGAAGGCCTAGCTATCCCAATCAGACAAGAAGAAATAAATGGCATCCAAATTGAAAAAGAAGTAAAACTATCATTATTTGCTGATGACATGATACTGTACATAGAAAACCCTAAAGTCTCAGTCAAAAAAAACTACTAGACCTGATAAATGAATTCAACAAGGTGGTAGGAAATAATATTAATATTCAATGGCATTTTTATACACCAATAAAAAACTGTCAGAAAGAGAAATTAAGAAAACAATCCCCTCCATTATTGCTACAATAATATTAATAATATTAATAATAATAATAATACAATAATATTAATAATAATAATAATAATAAAGTACCTAGGAGTAAATTTAACCAAAGAGGTAAAAGACTTATACTCAAAATTATAAGACACTAAAAATAAGAAATCAAGGAAGATGCAAAGAAGTGAAAGCTTATACCATGCTCATGGATAAGAAGAATAAACATTATTAAAATGTCTATACTACCCAAAGCAATCTATAAATTCAATGCAATTCCTATTAAAATACCAGTAGCATACTTCAAAGATATAGAACAAATATATCAAAAATTTATATGGAGCCTGACCAGGCAGTGGTGCAGTGGATAGAGGGTTGGACTGGGATGCGAAAGAACCAGGTTCGAGACCCCGTGGTCACCAGCTTGAGCGTGGGCTCATCTTGTATGAGCAAGGCTCACCAGTTTGGACCCGCTGGCTTGAGCAAGCGGTTATTCGATCTGCTGAAGGCCCAGAGTCAAGGCACATATGAGAAAGCAATCAATGAACAGCTAAGGTGTTGCAACGAAAAACTAACAATTGATGCTTCTCATCTCTCTCCGTTGCCATCTGTCTGCCCCCTTCCCTATCTATCCCTCTCTCTGACTCTCTCTCTGTCTCAGTAAAAACATAATAAATAAATAAATAAATAAATAAATAAATAAATAAATAAATAAATCTATATGGAACCAAAAAAGAACACAAATAGCCTCAGCAATCTTGAAAATGAAGAATAAAGTGGGGGTATCACACTTCCTGATATCAAGTTATACTACAAGGCCATTGTACTCAAAACAGCTTGGTACTGGCATAAGAACAGGCATATAGATCAATGGAACAGAACAGAGAACCCAGAAATAAACCCACATCTTTATGGACAACTGATATTTGACAAAGGAAGTAAGGGCATACAATGGAGTAAAGACAGTCTCCTTTATAAATGGTGTTGGGAAAACTGGACAGGTACATGCAAAAAACTGAAAATGGACCACCAACTTACACCATTCACAAAAATAAACTCAAAATAGATAAAAGACTTAAATGTAAGTTGTGAAACCTCTTACATTTACATCTTGGAAGAAAACATAGGCAGTAAACTCTGATATCTCTCGTAACAATATTTTAGCTGTTTTATCTCCACGGGCAAGTGAAATAAAGGACAAAATAAACAAATGAGACTATATCAAACTAAAAAGATTTTGCACAGCTAAAGACACCAGGAACAGAATAAAAAGACAACCCACACAATAGAACATATTCGCCAATACGTCTGATAAGGGGTTAATAACCAAAATTTGTAAAGAACTTCTAAAACTCAACACCAATAAAGTAAACAATCCAATTTAAAAAGAGGCAGAGGAACTGAATAGACACTTCTCCAAAGAGGACATACAGATGACCAATAGGCATTTGAAAAAAATGTTCAAAGTCAAGAAGAAGCAGAAAGCCTAAACAGACCTATCAGTAGAGAAGAAATAGAAAAAACCATTAAAAATCTCCCCCAAAATAAAAGTCCAGGCCCTGATGGCTATACCAGCAAATTTTATCAAACATTCAAAGAAGACTTGGTTTCTATTCTACTCAAAGTCTTCCAAAAAATTGAAGAAGAAGCAATACTTCCAAACACATTTTATGAGGCCAACATAACCCTCATACCAAAACCAGGCAAGGATGGCACAAAAAAAGAAAACTACAGACCAATATCTCTAATGAATACAGATGCTAAAATACTAAACAAAATACTAGCAAATCGAATACAACAACATATTAAAAAAATAATACATCATGATCAAGTGAGATTCATCCCAGAATCTCAAGGATAGTTCAACATACGTAAAACGGTTAACCTAATACACCATATCAACAAAACAAAGAACAAAACCCACATGATCTTATCAATAGACACAGAAAAGGCTTTTGATAAAATACAACACAATTTTATGTTTAAGACTCTCAACAAAATGGGTATAGAAGGAAAATATCTCAACATGATAAAGGCCATATATGATAAACCATTAGCTAACATTATATTAAATGGCACTAAACTGAAGGCTTTCCCTCTTAAATCAGGAACAAGACAGGGTTATCCACTCTCTCCACTCTTATTTAATGTGGTACTAGAGGTTCTAACCACAGCAATCAGACAAGACAAAGAAATAAAAGGCATCCATATCGGAAAAGAAGAAGTAAAGGTATCACTTTTTGCAGATGATATGATCCTATACATTAAAAACCCCAAAGAATCCACAAAAAGACTACTAGAAACAGTAAGCCAATACAGTAAGGTCGCAGGATACAAAATTAACATACAGAAGTCAATAGCCTTTCTATATGCCAACAATGAAACAATTGAGAACGAACTCAAAAGAATAATCCCCTTCACAATTGCAACAAAAAAAATAAAATACTTAGGAATAAACATAACAAAGAATGTAAAGGACTAATATAATAAAAACTATAAACCATTGTTAAGGGAAATTGAAAAAGATATAATGAGATGGAAGAATATACCTTGTTCTTGGCTAGGAAGAATAAATATAATCAAGATGGCTATATTACCCAAAGCAATATACAAATTTAATGCAATTCCCATCAAAATTCCAATGACATTTTTTAAAGAAATAGAGCAAAAAATCATCAGATTTATATGGAACTATAAAAAACCCCGAATAGCCAAAGCAATCCTAAAGAAAAAGAATGAAGCTGGGGGCATTACAATACCTGACTTCAAACTATATTATAGGGCCACGACAATCAAAACAGCATGGTATTGGCAGAAAAATAGACACTCAGACCAATGGAACAGAATAGAAAGTCCAGAAATAAAACCACATATATATAGTCAAATAATTTTTGATAAAGGGGCCAACAACACACGATAGAGAAAAGAAAGCCTCTTCAATAAATGGTGCTGGGAAAACTGGAAAGCCACATGCAAAAGAATGAAACTGGACTACAGTTTGTCCCCCTGTACTAAAATTAACTCAAAATGGATCAAAGATCTAAACATAAGACTTGAAACAATTAAGTACATAGAAGAAGACATAGGTACTCAACTCATGGACCTGGGTTTTAAAGAGCATTTTATGAATTTGACTCCACAGGCAAGAGAAGTGAAGGCAAAAATTAATGAATGGGACTACATCAGACTAAGAAGTTTTTGCTCAGCAAGAGAAACTGATAACAAAATAAACAGAAAGCCAACTAAATGGGAAATGATATTTTCAAACAACAGCTCAGATAAGGGCCTAATATCCAAAATATACAAAGAACTCATAAAACTCAACAACAAACAAACAAACAATCCAATAAAAAAATGGGAAGAGGACATGAACAAACACTTCTCCCAGGAAGAAATACCAATGGCCAACAGATATATGAAAAGATGCTCATCTTCTTTAGCTATTAGAGAAATGCAAATCAAAACTGCAATGAGATACCACCTCACACCTGTTCGATTAGCTATTATTAACAAGACAGGTAATAGCAAATGTTGGAGAGGCTGTGGAGAAAAAGGAACCCTCATACACTGTTGGTGGGAATGTAAAGTAGTACAACCATTATGGAAGAAAGTATGGTGGTTCCTCAAAAAACTGAAAATAGAACTACCTTATGACCCAGCAATCCCTCTACTGGGTATATACCCCAAAAACTCAGAAACATTGATACGTAAAGACACATGCAGCCCCATGTTCTTTGCAGCATTGTTCACAGTGGCCAGGACATGGAAACAACCAAAAATCCCATCAACAGATGACTGGATAAAGAAGATGTGGCACATATACACTATGAAATACTACTCAGCCATAAGAAATGATGACATCAGATCATTTACAGCAAAATGGTGGGATTTTGATAACATGATACGAAGCAAAATAAGTAAATCAGAAAAAACCAGGAACTGCATTATTCCATACGTAGGTGGAACATAAAAGTGAAACTAAGAGACATTGATAAGAGTGTGGTTGTTTGGGGGGGATGGGGGAAAGGGAGAGGGAAAGGGGGAGGGGGAGGGGCACAAAGAAAACTAGATAGAAGGTGACAGAGGACAATGTGACTTTGGGTGATGGGTATGCAACATATTTGAACGACAAGATACCCTGGTTATGTTATCTTTGAATATATGTATCCTGATTTATTGATGTCGCCCCATTAAAAAATAAAATTAAAAAAAAATTAAATTAAAAAAAAGAAAAAAATGTTCAAAGTCACTAACCATAAGAGAAATGCAAATTAAAACCACAATGAGATACCACCTCACACCTGTCAGAATAGTGCTCATTAACAAATCAACACACAATAAGTGCTAGAGGGTATGGAGAAAAGGGAACCCTCCTTCACTGCTGGTGGGAATTCAGACTTGTGCAGCCACTGTGGAGAACTGTATAGGAGTTTCCTCAAAAAATTAAAAATGAAACTGCCATTTGACCCAGCTATCCCACTTTTAGGAATATATCCTAAGAATACCAAATCAGTGATTCAAAAGAAGATATGCACCCCCATGTTTATTGCAGCATTGTTTACAATAGCCACTATCTGGAAACAGCTCCAGTGTCTATCAGTGGACGAATGAATTAAAAAGCTGTGGTACATATGCACAATGGAATGCTGCGTGGCCATGAGAAAAAAGAAAATTTTACCTTTAGTGATGCATGAATGGACCTGTAGATTATTATACTAAGTGAAATAATCCAGGCAGAGACAGAAAAATATCATATGATCTCACTTATATGTGGAATCTAATGAACAAGGTGAACTGAGGAACAGAATAGAGGCAGGGTCACAGGGAGCAGAAGGACAGCTGTCAGAGGGAGGGGGATGAGGGGATGGGATCAGAGAAGGTGAAGGGATTAGTGGAAGGGATTAGTGGAATTATATATATATATATATACACACACATACATACACAACACACACACAGATATATATATATATATATATATATATATATATATATATATATATGTCACATAGCTATAGATAATGGGACAGCAAATGCCAGAGGGAAGGGTGGGAGGGAGAGTTAGGAGGAGGCAGATATGTGGGCGTAATGGGGGACACGTGGTTGGAAGGTAAGGGTGTTATATTGAGTGGGACACTTGAATCCTGTAAACACAATAAATTAAAATTAATTTTAAAAGTTGTAAGAGTTTATATTCAGGACCATTGCAATAGGTATGTCAGGGAGGAAAATTTTTCCTCTACCCTCTTAGCTTCAGTGCTTGCTAGCCTGCAAATTAAACTGACAAAAGACAGTGAACTGTAGCAGAATATACCACCCCACAATATGCCACTACAGCACAAAGATTATTTTGAACTGAAGGCAATTGAAAAGAAGCAGATACAAGAAAAATTATCTGCATTCCCATTATTTTCCTAAATTTAGGACCAAAACTTATAAAGGCATTACTCAATTCCTTTTCTACAAAGAAGGACAGATTTTAATCACTTGACTTTTCTCAGCCCACAGAGTGTATCAGAGGAATATAATGAACTTAACAAACTAGCCCTTATTTTTAATGCCCCATATCTTTAGCTTCCCACAATCTGCCATCCTTAGAAACTGAGTCCTTTTCCTTTGTTTTGTTACTTCTCTAAAAATAAATTGTTCTTTTGTTAAGATACTATATATGCTGACCAATTTTTAACAACCCTTTGAACTACTCATCACTGAGTATTCCTATGAGCATGCACAATGCTCACATTGATAAACTTATATTTGTCTTCCTCTTGTCAATGTATCATTTGTCAGTCTAAGTTGCAAAGCCCCAACCAATAAACCTAGGATAAGTAAAGGAAACATATTTGTTTTCCTCCATACAACAAATAGATTAGCAAGAAAAAAAGACAGATTTTTATTCCTATGTGTACATACAGGATTTCATAGAAAAATGCAACTTAAAGAGGTGTTTAGGATTTAGGGCTTACGTACCATCTTAATAGGGGAAGAGACCAGATAGAAGGGCACTTACAGGAAAACAAATGACTTTTGGGAAAGATAAACAGACCCTTAGGAGAACAGAGGAGATATGGTAGTTTTGGCATGGTGTGCAGACTACTCATCTCTCCTGTTTGCTCTTGGAAAGGAGATTTGTGACAATCGAATTCTTTTGGTAGGCTCTGCTTTTAGGCAAACAATATATTTCAGGAACTCAAATGCTTTCTTCTCAAGACAGTTTTTATGCCACAGTGGCTTTTTCTGGACCCCTTCAAGTGTCAAGTATCACAATAGAAGAGAGAGAGTGGGCTCAACTCTGAATACAAGCACAAATGGAGATTTATAGCTAATCAGCAGAATGAGGGGTCAATGGATGAAAAAATAGTAAAGAGAAGACATCAGGGTAGGGTGATTATTGCAAAACCAACTCAACAGGATTCTTACTAAAAGAAAACCAGGGTAATCAGATATCAAGGGTGGAGTAGTCTTCTAAACTGACTTAGCAGGATCCTCGCTACAACTGGACAAGTCAGGCCAAAGAAAGGGCTTAAGGATAAGACCTAGTTGCAAAGAGGTCTCAGAGAAGCCTGACTAAAGTTTGATTAAGGAGAGAGCCTTTGTCACTTCTCAGTTCAACTGAAGCTGACCCTAGTTTTATTAGCTGTCATCTTAACTCCAAAGACACTCTGTAACTATGGCCTGAATGTAGCCAAAGACACAAATGAGGCATTTTTAGCTCCATGTTGTTTTTCTTGCTATACTCACCAAGAAAAAAAAAGGAGAATGTCATTTAACCAAATATGACCCAGACAACCTTCAGAATGGGAGAAAATTATTTAAAAACCATATATCTAAATGGGTTGATATCCAAAATATATTTAAAAACTCATACAATTTAATAGCAAAAAAATCAATCAAATTTAAAAATAGAAAAAGCCCAGGCCAGTAGCTCAATGGATAGAGTGTTGTCCCGGAGAGCTGAGGCCACTGACTCTCTATCTGAGGGTCACTGGCTCAACCCAAAAGTCACCAGTTCAAGCCCCAGTAAGGGCACATATTAGAAGCAATCAATGGGATCAATGGGTACACAACTAAATGGAACAATGAGTTGATGCTTCTCTCTCTCCCTCTCAAAAAAAAATGCTCAACATCTAATCATCAGGAAAATGCATACCAAAACTACAATGATGCATCACCTCACACCTGTTGGGATGGCTATCATCAAGAAGACTAGAGGTAAGTGTTGGCAAGGATGTGGAGAAACGGAACCCTCATATACTGTTGGTAGGAATGTAAATTGATTTAGGCACTATGGAAAACAGTATGGAGGGTCCTCAAAAAATTAAAAATAGAACTATTCTATGATCCAGAAAATCCACTCCTGGTTATATATCTGAAGAAAATAAAAACATATTTTGAAAACATATCTGTACTCCCATGTTTATTGCAGCATTATTCAAAATAACCAATATGTAGAAACAACCTAAGTGCCCATTAACAGATGAATGGATAAAGAAGATATATATATATATATATATATATATATATATATATATATATATATATATATATATATATCATGTAATGGGATAGAAGTATTAGCTTCTACAGTACTGATTATATATGGATATCTATACAAGGGGATATTAGTTATGAGAGAAAGAAGTCCTGTCATTTGCAACAACATAGATGATGCATGAGGACATTATGCTGAGTGAGATAAGTGAGACAAAGAAAGACAAATACTATATGATCTCACATATATGTAAAATCTAAAAAAGCCAAACTCTTAGAAACAGAGAGTAGAGGATGACATCAGAGTAATGGCAGCATGAGAGATACTCCTGATCTCTCCCCTTGAAATTTCAAAAAATTGAACAACTACAAAACAGTGAAAGAACCCAAGCTGGGCTCTCAGGTGTGCCTGAAAGATCCATACACTTAAATGGACTAAAGGTGGGATGGATTGAAAAGGGGGACAGGAAATAAAATGCACTCACAGTCAGCTCTGAGGAGAAAACAAACACGGTGTAACTGGATTTTTTTTTCTCTGATGGACTATTGGGAGGAAAGTTCAGGCTTTTGGGTTTTTTTTAAATTTTTTAAATTCATTTTAGTGAGGAGAGAGAGAGAGAAAAGGGAGGAAGAGCAGGAAGCATCAACTCCTGTAAGTGCCTTGACGCAGCAACCCTGGGATTTCAAACTGGCAACCTCAGCATTCCAGGTTGATGCCACCACACATCAGATGCTGTTCAGATTTTGTCTTTGAAGGGTACAAAGAGGGAACCTTGGAGTGACTCAAGTCTCTTTCTGCTGGTAAAAGCAATGAGATAGAGGGGAAGAGGGAGAGATAAACCAAAGCAACCAGAATACAGGGTCACAGCCAGTGTTTCTACAGTCTCCTGCAGTCTGCACTCAGCAGAGACAGAGAAAAATAAGTGTGGCCCCCAGCTTCTCAGATCCCAAATCCCTCATTTCATGACACTGAGAGAGGCAGAGACAAACCCCACAGTTAGTTCTTGAGAGCCACTCTCTTTCCGTGAAGAACAGAGGTGAGACCTGCGGAGGAGCACCCAGAGGCTTGAGATCACCATTGCTAGAGCCATAAAACAAAAAAGCGAAAGCCATAAACCCAAAGATATAAAGCCCTCTCAACATGCTCCACCCACCAATGCATCTGCAGCCCTGCCTACATCAATGTGACAGGAACATCTCAGGGGAGGACAAACACAGGAACATCACAGAGCTAAAACTTGTAACACAGCAACACCTACTGGAAGAAATCTCTCAAAACCAAAATTTCTTTTTCCTTTTCCCCCCTTTTTTCTTTTATTCATTTTTTTTCTTATTATTCTTTTTTCTTCTTTTACTCCTTTAAATTTTATTTTCTTTAAATTTTATTTTTTAACTCCTTTCTTGTGGGTGTTTTGTTTTTGATTTTTTGTTTTTGATATTTTTTGTGATTTTTCTTCTTATAATAATCTTTTAAATTTTTATATTACTTATTGTATTTCTTATTTTAATGTTATATTTTTAGTAGTTTTTCTGTCAGGGTTCTTAATAATACTACTCTCAAATGCAATCAAGAAAAACAAATAGAATATCATGGCCACACTCGACAGAGATATGGGTCAGAAAGAAAATGAAAAATCTTCAGAAAAAATAAATCTCAATCACATGGAAACCTTGGAGTTCAATGATAGAGAATTCAACACATCATTGATGGCTTTAGACAAATCATTCAAACAGAAAATCAATACAGAAATCTCAGCCTTAAACAACACTTTGGACAAAATGGACATAATAGACATGTATAAAACATTTCATCCCAAAATACCAGATTATACGTTCTTCTCCAGTGTACACAGAATACTCTAAAGAATAGACCATATGTTGTGCCACAAAACTAATATCAACAAAATCAGAAAGTTTGATATTATAGCAAGTATATTTTCTACTTATAAGGCTTTGAAGTTAGAATTCAACTGTAAAAAGGAAGGAAAGAAATGCACAAAAATGTGGAAATTAACCAAAATTCTTCCAAAACATGACTGAGTCAAAGAAGAAATAAAAACAAAAATCAAAAGATACATACAGACAAATGAAAATGACAGTATGACATATCAAAATTTCTGGACAGAGGAGTGACGTCACGGAAATGGCGCCGTGAGCAGCGCGTCCGACAGATCTCCCCTAAATCACAACAAATTTATCAACTAGAAACAGCAAAATTTATCCTCGGAGCATTCCGGAGTTCCACACAAACTGAAAGTGAGAGGACTGTTATCACTTGAATCTGAGAGACGAGGGTGTGGAGGAAGCTACCGCAGCGACGTTCATTCAAGCCGCCAGGGAGTGTGCCTCTGGTGAGTCAGCCCACACTCGGGAGCCGCGAGCAGCCGCGGGCGCACGCCCGGTCCGGTTGCAGAGCGAGCACCGCCCACACTCGGGAGCCGCGAGCAGCCACCGGCGTGCCCGGTCCGGTTGCAGAGCGAGCACCGCCCACACTCCGGAGCGGCGAGCAGCCGCTGGCGCGCACCCAGTATGGTTGCAGAGCGAGCACCGCTAACGTTCCCAGCAGCCCGCGCACTGCGAGTGAGAGTCGCCAGCCACCGGTGCCCGGAGCACCCCATTCGCACGCGTGCCCTGGGCATTCCACACGCCCAGAGCGCCCTACTGGCCCGCACACCCAGGGTGCCCCATTATCCTGCGCCTGGTGCGATCCAGCCGCCAGCGGCAGGGCGAGCGGGAGAGGCACCAGGGTGGTCTTCTACTTGGGAGATTCTCTCCGTGGGCGGGGCACCTCACCCAGCCATTCAAGCTAACAATCAAGCGTTGGGGAAGGGGCGCGCGCAGGCAGCCTAAAATACCTTCGGGAGCACAGCTGCGACCCAATCACTGAAATTAGCTTAACTCATGAAATCTGCGTACCCTCGGTTCTAATTGATAAGATCTCTCTCAGTTCAGCACCCAAGACAAGAGGCGTGATATTTTTTAGTGCCTCTCACTAAAGGGGTGGGGGCAACTTCTGATTGATAGAGCCTCCATATTCAGGGATAAACGCTAACAAGAGGGACTTGGCAGATAATAAGATCTATACTACACTAGTCGCAAGCAGAGACTAGTGCCTCTTCTTCCCAGCCAAAACAGGCTACAAAGTGTGGAAAGCCTGGGTTGAGAGGTCCAACTGAATGCTAGGCGCTGAACAGTCACCTTGACAACAATTGACTCCCACCCCCGCCTGATTACACTGGAGGCCCTGACTGCCAGAGCCTTTCCCAAAGCCTTGCACTGAGTGGGGATAGAGTGGGGATTTCCCAGCTCTTTGAGCCTCTTACTCCCCAGGCAGAAGCAGTTGCAGCCTTATAGCTGGATCACCAGGCTGCTAATTCAGGAAGGGGGGACTAGGAGAGAGAATCCAGGAAAGCAAACTCTCTCATCGTTGGACCCTGCAAACGCCAACAAGCCTTGACTACCAGCAAGACTAAAGCCAATTATATGACATTGCCATAGAATCCCATCAACTGCAAATCCCTACCTAAGTGTGACACAGGGGCAGAGCCTGGGGTACAGAGTCACCGACCAGGAAGAGGGAGAGAAAAGAAAAAGGAAGAAGTTAACCTCTCAAAATCAAGAAAAATCCACAGACTTTACAACTTGTTCCACTAATTTTTTTTTGTTGTTGTTTGTTTCTTCTATCTTATTGCCTTTATTTCCTCCACCTCGGTCCTTCTATTCTCTGCCCATCTTATGCTTCCCTTTTCTTGAACTACACTACCCATAAGTGTAACATTTTATTTCTCTTCTTCATCCTCACCCTCCTTTAAGGTTATACTCCAAAACACTTAACTCTCACTCTCTCCTCTTTTTTTTTTTTATTTGCTTTATTTTGTTTTTTTCTCTTCCTTTTTTATTTCTTCCTTCGTTTTTCTCTTTTTCTTATTTTTTCCTTTCTATTCGTTTTTTCTTTTCTCATTTTACTTTCCTCCCATTTAATCCTCAATCATGAACAAATTAGTTAATTTGGGACTCAAGGCTTTTTTTGGCTTTATTTTTCTTTTTTGCTTTTGTTTTTGTTTTTTTCTTGTTTGTTTATTTTTGTGGCATTTTGGGTCCTCCCAACCCAAGGTCTCCATTGTATTTAGTCTTTGCTCCACTTAATACAACAGATTTTTACTTATTATTTTTATTTTTTTCTTCTTTATTATTCTTTTTTTGGTCCTTTTTTCTGGTTCCCTCTTATCCCTCTCATTATATCTCTTAGTTGACCATCACTTACAAGCAAATCATCTTATGCTTGTCTAAAATTTTCTTCCTTTTTTTTTTTTTTGCATTTAGTAGGTCCCTACTCCCTTTTTTTGCCCCTTGAACTCTTCACCCCAAATCAGGCCCTCCATTATAGGCACGATATTTCCCTGAGGAGGGGAGAGGAGGGAAAGAGAAGAGAGAAAAAAAGGGGGAAATAATAAATTATTACTGTTTTTTTTTGTGGGGTGTTTTACCCTTTTTTTTTTCTTTTTACTCTTTATTAATTCTAATTAGTGCTATCAACAAGACCACCCTCAGATGTCAATAAGAAAGAGGAAATCGAATATTATGGATACAAAAGAAAGAGAGGTAACACAAATAGATGTGGAAAAATCTATGGAGAAAAGACTTAACATATTGGAAGCCTTGGAGCTAAATGACAGAGAATTTAAAATAGAAATCTTAAAAATACTCAGAGATATACAAGAAAACACAGAAAGGCAATATAGAGAGATCAGAAAACAACTCAATGAATACAAAGAATATATTACCAAGGAAATTGAAACTATTAAAACAAATCAAACAGAAATGAAAAACTCAATTCACGAGCTGAAAAACGAGGTAACAAGCTTAGCTAACAGAACAGCCCAGATTGAGGATAGGATTAGTGAAATAGAAGACAAACAACTTGAGGCACAACAGAGAGAAGAAGAAAGAGACTCAAAAATAATAAAAAACGAGAAAGCCCTACAGGAATTGTCTGACTCCATCAGAAAGAATAACATAAGAATAATAGGTATATCAGAGGGAGAAGAGAAAGAAAATGGAATGGAGAATATACTCAAACAAATAATAGATGAGAACTTCCCAAGCCTGTGGAAAGAACTAAAGCCTCAAATTCAAGAAGCAAACAGAACACCAAGTTTTCTTAACCCCAACAAACCCACTCCAAGGCACATCATAATAAAGATGACACAAACCAATGACAAAGAAAAAATTCTCAAGGCAGCCAGGGAAAAGAAGAGTACAACATATAAAGGAAGGCCTATTAGATTATCATCAGACTTCTCAGCAGAAACTCTACAAGCTAGAAGAGAGTGGACCCCAATATTTAAAGCCCTGAAAGAGAGGAACTTTCAGCCAAGAATACTATACCCATCAAAGCTATCCTTCAAGTATGAAGGAGATATAAAAACATTCACAAATACAGAAAAGATGAGAGAATTTATCAACAGAAAGCCCCCACTCCAGGAAATACTAAAGGGGGTTTTCCAACCAGATTCAAAGAACAAAAGAAAACAACACCACAAGTAACAGCTCCACCAAGAACACAATAAAACCAAACTTAAACTGTGACAACAAAGGAAAAAAAGGGGGGAGAGGATGGAGATTAACAGTAGCAAAGGACGATGAAGTGCAGAAATACTTATAAGATAGGGTACTACAATGAATATGGTAGGAACCCTTTTCATTACTTAATGGTAACCACCCTTGAAAAAACCACCACAAAAACACTTGACTTAAAAAAGGTAGCAACAGAGGAAAGAAGTATGGAACACAAACAAACAAAAACAAATGATAGAAAAACAAAAGAGAAGAATCAAACTCGATACAAAACTAACAGAAAGCAATTTATAAAATGGCAGTAGGGAACCCACAAGTGTCAATAATTACACTAAATGTAAATGGATTAAACTTACCAATAAAAAGACACAGAGGAGCAGAATGGATTAAAAAAGAAAATCCAACTATATGCTGCCTACAAGAAACACATCTAAGCAACAAGGATAAAAACAAATTCAAAGTGAAAGGCTGGAAAACAATACTCCAAGCAAACAACACCCAAAAAAAAGCAGGCGTAGCAATACTCATATCTAATAATGCTGACTACAAGACAGAAAAAGTACTCAGAGACAAAAATGGTCATTTCATAATGATTAAGGGGAAGTTGAATCAAGAAGACATAACAATCCTTAATATATATGCACCAAACCAAGGAGCACCAAAATATATAAGACAGCTACTTATTGACCTTAAAACAAACACTAACAAAAATACAATCATACTTGGAGACCTCAATACACCGCTGACGGCTCTAGATCGGTCATCCAAACAGAGAATCAATAAAGATATAGTGGCCTTAAACGAAATACTAGAACACCTGGATATGATAGACATCTACAGGACACTTCATCCCAAAGCGACAGAGTATACATTTTTCTCTAGTGTACATGGAACATTCTCAAGAATTGACCATATGTTGGGCCACAAAGACAATATCAGCAAATTTAGAAAAATTGAAATTGTACCAAGCATATTTCTGATCATAAAGCCTTGAAACTAGAATTCAACTGCAAAAAAGGGGGGAAAACCCACAAAAATGTGGAAACTAAACAACATACTTCTAAAAAATGAATGGGTCAAAGAAGAAATAAGCGCAGAGATCAAAAGATATATACAGACAAATGAAAATGAAAATACGACATATCAGAATCTCTGGGATGCAGCAAAAGCAGTAATAAGAGGAAAGTTCATATCACTTCAGGCCTATATGAACAAACAAGAGAGAGCCGAAGTAAACCACTTAACTTCACACCTTAAGGAACTAGAAAAAGAAGAACAAAGACAACCCAAAACCAGCCGAAGAAAGGAGATAATAAAAATCAGAGCAGAAATAAATGAAATAGAGAACAGAAAAACTATAGAAAAAATCAATAAAACAAGGAGCTGGTTCTTTGAAAAGATCAACAAAATTGACAAACCCTTGGCAAGACTTACCAAGGAAAAAAGGCACAGGACTCACATAAAAAAAATCCAAAATGAAAGAGGAGAGATCACCACAGACATCATAGATATACAAAGAATTATTGTAGAATACTATGAAAAATTATATGCCACCAAACACAACAATCTAGAAGAAATGGATAAATTCCTAGAACAATACAACCTTCCTAGACTGAGTCATGAAGAAGCAGAAAGCCTAAACAGACCAATCAGCAGGGAGGAAATAGAAAAAACTATTAAAAAC
Organism: Saccopteryx bilineata; assembly: GCF_036850765.1. NCBI lineage: Eukaryota > Metazoa > Chordata > Mammalia > Chiroptera > Emballonuridae > Saccopteryx > Saccopteryx bilineata. The sequence goes on along the minus strand of NC_089502.1, from coordinate 100,195,561 downwards.
CTCCCCAAAAATAAAAGTCCAGGCCCAGACGGTTATACTAGTGAATTCTATCAAACATTCAAAGAAGACTTGGTTCCTATTCTACTCAAAGTCTTCCAAAAAATTGAAGAAGAAGCAATACTTCCAAACACATTTTATGAGGCCAACATAACCCTCATACCAAAACCTGGCAAAGATGGCACAAAGAAAGAAAACTGCAGACCAATATCTCTAATGAATACAGATGCTAAAATACTAAACAAAATACTGGCAAACCGAATACAACAACATATTAAAAAAATAATACATCATGATCAAGTGGGATTCATCCCAGAATCTCAAGGATGGTTCAACATACGCAAAACGGTTAACGTAATACACCATATCAACAAAACAAAGAACAAAAACCACAGGATCTTATCAATAGATGCAGAAAAGGCTTTTGATAAAATACAACACAATTTTATGTTTAAGACTCTCAACAAAATGGGTATAGAAGGAAAATATCTCAACATGATAAAGGCCATATATGATAAACCATCAGCCAACATCCTATTAAACGGCATAAAACTGAGGACTTTCTACCTTAAATCAGGAACAAGACAGGGTTGTCCACTCTCTCCACTCTTATTTAACGTGGTGCTAGAAGTTCTGGCCAGAGCAATCAGACAAGACAAAGAAATAAAAGGCATCCATATCGGAAAAGAAGAAGTAAAGGTATCACTTTTTGCTGATGATATGATCCTATACATCGAAAACCCGAAGGACTCCACAAAAAGATTATTAGAAACAATAAACCAATACAGTAAGGTCGCAGGATACAAAATTAACATACAAAAGTCCATAGCCTTTCTATATGCCAACAATGAAATATTAGAAAACGAACTCAAAAAAATAATCCCCTTCACGATTGCAACAAAAAAAATAAAATACCTAGGAATAAACATAACAAAGAATGTAAAGGACCTATATAATGAAAATTACAAAGCATTGTTAAGGGAAATCGAAAAAGACACAATGAGATGGAAAAATATTCCTTGTTCTTGGATAGGAAGAATAAATATAATCAAAATGGCCATATTACCCAAAGCAATATACAAATTTAATGCAATTCCCATCAAAATCCCTATGAGATTTTTTAAAGAAATGGAACAAAAAATCATCAGATTTATATGGAACTATAAAAAACCCCAAATAGCCAAAACAATCCTAAGGAAAAAGAATGAAGCTGGGGGCATTACAATACCTGACTTTATATTATAGGGCCACGATAATCAAAACAGCATGGTATTGGCAGAAAAATAGACACTCAGACCAATGGAACAGAATAGAAAGCCCAGAAATAAAACCACATATATATGGTCAAATAATCTTTGATAAAGGGGCCAACAACATACAATGGAGAAAAGAAAGCCTCTTCAACAAATGGTGTTGGGAAAACTGGAAAGCCACATGCAAAAGAATGAAACTCGACTACAGCCTGTCCCCGTGTTCTAAAATTAATTCAAAATGGATCAAAGACCTAAATATAGGACCTGAAACAATAAAGTACATAGAAGAAGACATAGGTACTAAAATCATGCACCTGGGTTTTAAAGAACATTTTATGAACTTGACTCCAATGGCAAGAGAAGTGAAGGCAAAGATAAATGAATGGGACTACATCAGAATAAAAAGTTTTTGCTCAGCAAGAGAAACTGATATAAAAATAAACAGACAGCCAACTAAATGGGAAATGATATTTTCAAACAACAGCTCAGATAAGGACCTAATATCCAAAATTTACAAAGAACTCATAAAACTCAACAACAAACAAACAATCCCATAAAAAAATGGGAAGAGGACATGAACAAACACTTCTCCCAGGAAGAGATACAAATGGCCAACAGATATATGAAAAGATGCTCAGCTTCATTAGTTATTAGAGAAATGCAAATCAAAACTACGATGAGATACCACCTCACCCCTGTTAGATTAGCTATTATCAACAAGACGGGTAATAGCAAATGTTGGAGAGGCTGTGGAGAAAAAGGAACCCTCGTTCACTGTTGGTGGGACTGTAAAGTAGTACAACCATTATGGAGGAAAGTATGGTGGTTCCTCAAAAAACTGCAAATAGAACTACCTTATGACCCAGCAATCCCTCTACTGGGTATATACCCCAAAACCTCAGAAACATTGATACGTGAAGACACATGTAGCCCCATGTTCATTGCAGCACTGTTCACAGTGGCCAAGACATGGAAACAACCAAAAAGCCCTTCAATAGAAGACTGGATAAAGAAGATGTGGCACATATACACTATGGAATACTACTCAGCCATAAGAAATGATGACATCAGATCATTTACAGCAAAATGGTGGGATCTTGATAACATTATAAGGAGTGAAATAAGTAAATCAGAAAAAAACAAGAACTACATGATTCCATACATTGGTGGAACATAAAAATGAGACTAGGAGACATGGACAAGAGTGTGGTGGTTACCAGGGGTGGGGGGAGGGAGGACATGGGAGGGAGGGAGGGAGAGAGTTAGAGGGAGGGTGAGGGGCACAGAGAACTAGATAGAGGGTGGCGGAGGACAATCTGACTTTGGGCGAGGGGTACGCAACATAATTTAATGACAAAATAACCTAGACATGTTTTCTTTGAATATATGTACCCTGATTTATTAATGTCATCCCATTACCATTAATAAAAATTTATTTTAAAAAAAAATGTCAATTAAAAAACTGCCTATATAACTAAAAAAAAAAAAAAAATTTCTGGACAGCAGCAAAAGCCGTAATAAGAAGGAAGTTTCTATAATTACAGGCTTATATATATAAAAAAAGAGATCCCAAATAAATAACCTAATATCACACCTTAAAGAACTAGAAAAAGAAGAACAAAGACAATGCAAAGTCAGCAGAAGAAAGAAAATAGTAAAAATCAGAGCAGAACTAAATGAAATAGATAAAAACAACTATATAAAAACTTAATACAACAAAGATATGTTTATTTTAAAAGGTCAATAAAATCAACAAACCACTGGCTAGACTCACTAAGGAAAAAAGAGGAAGGACTCATATAAACTAAATCCTAAATAACAGAGGAGAAATTACCACAGACATCATAAATATACAAAGAATCATAGTAAACTATTATAAAATATTATATGCCACCAAATTCAGCAAACTAGAAGAAGTGGATAAATTCCTAAAACTACACACTCTTCCTAAACCGAGTCATGAAGAAGTGGAAAACCTAAATAGACCTATAAGCAGGGAAGAAATAGAAACAACTAACAAACCCCCCCCCCAAAAAAAACAATTCCAGGACCTGATGGCTATACTGGTGAATTCTACCAAACATTCAAAGAAGATTTGGTACCTAGCTTTCTCAAAGTCTTCCAAAAAAAATAGAAGAAGAAGCAAAATTGTCTAACATATTTTATGATGCCAAGATAACCCTGATAGCAAAACCTGGCAAGTACAAACACACACACAGAAAAAACTACAGACCAATATCCCTAATGAATACAGAAACAAAAATCCTAAACAAAATACCAGCAAATCAAATACAACAATGCATAAAAAAAAATAACACGTCACAATCAAGTGGGATTCTTTCAGGAGATGGTTCAATAGACAGAAATAGATAAACATAATACACCACATCAACAAAACAAAGAACAAAAACCATATGATCCTAACAATAGATGCAGAATAGGTGTGTGATAAGATACAACATCCCTTTATGTTTAAAACACTCAATAAAATTGGGTATAGAAGGAAAGTACCTCAACATAATAAAGGCCATATACGACAAACCATCAGCTCATATCATACTAAATGTTGAAAAACTGAAGGCTTTTCCTCTAAAATTAGAGACAAGACCAGGTTGCCCACTCTCTCCACTTTTATGCAATATAAGTTCTGAAAGTTTTAGCCAGAGTGATCAGGCAAGCAAAAGAAAAAAAAAGGCATCCATATTGGGAAAGAAGAAGTAAAGGTATCACTTTTTGCAGATGACATGATCCTATATATAAAAAACCCTAAAGACTCTACCAAAAAACTATTAGAAACAATAATTCAACACAGTAAATTTGTAGGATACAGAATCAATATACAAGTCTATTGGTTTCCTATATGCCAACAACAAAAGTTCAGAAAATGAACTAAAAAAAAAAAAACAATTCTTTTTACAATTGCAACAACTACAAAATACCTAGAAATAAACTTAACAAAGGATGTGGAGGACCTATACACTGAAAACTACAAAACATTATTAAAAGAAATTGAAAAAGACACAATGAAATGGAAAAATATTCCATGTGCACAGATTGGAAGACTCAACGTAATTAAAATGGCCATATTACCCAGAGCAATATACAAATTTAATGCAATTCCCATCAAAATTCCAATGTCATTTTTTAAAGAAATTGAACAAAAATCTACCAGGTTTATAAGGAACTATAAAAAAAAAAACCCAAATAGCCAAAGCAATTCTGAGGAAAAAGAGTGAAGCCAGAGGTATCACACTAGCTGACTTCAAATTATTCTAGAGCCATTATAATCAAAACAGCATAATATTGGTAGAAATACAGACCTATAAAATAGAATTGAGAGCCCAGAAATAAAACCACATATATATAGATAAATCATCTTTGACAAAGAAACCAAAAATGCACAATGGAGCAAAGAAAGGCTCTTCAATAAGTGGTGCTGGGAAAATTGGAAAATGACATGGGAAAGGATGAAACTTGACTGCAGTTAGTCCCCGTGCACAAAAAATAATTCAAAATGGATCAAAGACCTAAATATAAGATTTGAAACAATAAATTTCATAGAAGAAAATATAGGTACTAAGTTCATGGACCTTGGCCATAGAGAACAACTTATTAATTTGACCCCAAAGACAAGGGGAGTAAAGGCAAAATTAAATGAATGGGACTATATCAAACTAAAAAGCTTCTGCATAGCTAAAGAAACTCACAGCAGAACAAATAGGCAGCCAACTGAATGGAAGATTATATTTGCACACTACAACTCTGATAAGGAGTTAATACCCAAAATATATAAATAACTCTCAAAGTTCAGCAACAAACAAGCAAACAGTCCAATTAAAAAATGGGGAGAGGAACTAAATGGATATTTCTCCCAAGAGGATATACAAATGGCCAACAGATATATTAAGAAATGCTCATCTTCACTAGCTATTCAAGAAATGTAAATCAAAACTACAATGAGATACCACCTCACACCTGTTAGCTTGGCTGTTATCAACAAGACAGGCAATAACCACTGTTGGGAAGGTTGTGAAGAAAAAGGAACCCTCATTCACTGCTGGTGGGAATGCAAATTAGTACAACCATTATGGAAGAAAGTATGGTGGTTCCGCAAAAAATTAAAAATAAAATTATCTTTTGACCCAGCACTCCTACTGGGTATCTACCCCAAAAGCTCAAAATCATTGGTACCTAAAGACACATGCACCTCCATGTTCATTGCAGCATTATTCACAGTGGCCAAGACATGGAAATAGCAAAGTGTCCTTCAATAGAGGATTGGATAAAGAAGAAGTGGTACATATATACATTGGAATACTACTCAGCCATAAGGAATGATGACAGTGAAATTTACAACATGGATGGACCTTGAGAACATTATACTGAGTGAAATAAGTAAATCAGAAAAAGCCAAGAACTGTATAATCTCACACATAGGTGGAATATAAAACTGAGACTCATGGACATAGATAATAGTGAAGTGGTTACCAGGGGAAGGGGGACATGGGGAAGGAGGATGAGGAGGGGGTGGGTAGAAGGGTATGAAGAGAGACAAATATAAGTTGATGAAAAATGATTTGACTTTGGGTGATAGGTATACAATATAATCAACAGTTCAAATACTATAGAATTGTTTACCTGAAACCTATGTACTGTCATTGATCAATGTCATCCTGTTAAAGTTAATTTTCTAAATAAAATTTTAAAAAGAGAAAGAAACAGATTGGAATGGTGGTTATAGGGAGCTGGTGGGGGGAGAGGGTACTGGAGAGAAATTGGTCAAAGGATTCATAGTTGCAATCATATAGGATAGATAAGCTCTGGAGAAAGAATGTACAGCATAATGATTACAGGTCAACAATACTGTATTATATAGTTCAAATTGCTATGAGACTAGATCTTAAATATTTTTACCAAAATGTAATTTGGGGATGGGATAGAGATATTAGCTAATGTTACAGTGGTAATCATACTGCTATATATAAATGTATCAAATCAATACATTGTACACCTTAAACTTACACAATGTTTTATGTCAATTATATGTCTTGTTTTTAATAGTCCAATGAGTGTTTATAAAAATCTCCTCAAATCTTAATAAGATTTCTGTAGGAAATCTAAGGTTTCTGTAGGAATTTGTTGGGCAGATAAAATATATTATGCTCACTTTGTTTAAGATGGTGCTGCCCACATGGAAGCTGTTGCCCAGGTGATGTTAATGTGTGTTAGGGGCGGGCTGTGAGCTGGCAGTATCCTTGTATCCTGGGGCTTGGTTTTAGGACTAAGCCTTTCCCACCCTTTTTGATGTAGGGTGGTGCAATCCCATCATGTCTCTGATAAGTGACTTTGTATCAGAGACTTCCCTATTTTGTATATTGGATTAAAGGTTTGGATTTCTACACTATAAAATGGGGGCAGAACGGGAGCTTGCTCTCTTGGTTCCTGAGATAATCATTAGAGGAGAGAGCAGAAAGGAGAGCAGAGAAAGGCCACATGGAGGAGGCCAGGAGAAACAGCCAAGATGGCGGAGTGTTGAGTGAGAAGCCAGTTTGTGCAGAGTTTGTGCAGGGAGAAGGAAGGAGATGGGGAACAGAGGTGAATAAGTCTGGTGAGCTGGAAACCTTTGATTCTAGGAAACGCGGATAAGTCAGTAGCTTTGTGAGCACTGAATGTGAGTGGGTTTTGGAGCCCAGTGTGTGTTTTTCTTGCCCGCCGGGTGCAAGCTAGGATTAAAGATGATGGCCCATCAGTTTGTGGCTCCGTTGTTTCTTTACCGACTGTCCGAATCCAATGCAAACCTGCATGGGCCAGGCTGCTGTGATGGTGGCCTTGGATACTGGCTTTAAAGAATTCTATTATAGAAGAAATTATAAAGGTGATTTTTAATAAAAAATATTTTCTAATAAAAAGAGAAACAGCTTGACCAGGCAGGGGTACAGTGGATAGAGCATTAAACTGGGATGCAGAGGACCCAGGTTTGAAACCTCGAGGTCACCCATTGAGCGCCTGCTCACCAGCTTGAGCATGGGGATGCTGGCTTGAGCATGGGATTGTACACATGACCCCATGGTTGCTGGCTTGAGCCCAAAGATCACTGGCTTGAAGCCCAAGGTTGCTGGTTTGAAGCCCAAGGTCACTGGCTTGAAGCCCAAGGTTGTTGGCTTGAGCAAGGCATCACTCACTCTGCTGTAGCCCCACCCCTCATCACGTCATATATGAGAAAGCAATCAACGAACAACTAAGATACCGCAAGGAATAATTGATGCTTCTCATCTCTCTCCCTTCTTGTCTGTCTGTCCCTATCTGTCCCTCTCTCTGTCTCTCTGTCTCTCTGTCTCTCTCTCTCTGCCTCTGTCACAAAAAAAGAAACAAAGATTCTTGATTTTAATGAGGCTCAAGCTACCTCAAAATATGGCAACATGGCATAGTGAATATTTTAAGCTGAAGGAGTTTGAGAAAACAGCAGAATCAGGAAGGTTACTGTGACCTTCCCTCCCATTCTTTTCTCCTAACAGGTCATAAAATCTTCATGTGAGAGGTGTTCTGTTTATACTAGGAGGAAAGGAGCATTCTTATCTCCAGAGACAAAGAGATAGTGAGAAAAATCCTCACAAACAGGCTTTGCTAAGTTTCCCTGTAGTGGAATAACCCATTGCATGGCCTTGGATGGGAACACAGCCAACAAGAAAAGAATGTTTTGCCAAGAGAATTGTTTTGTGACTTGAAGGTGGGTCACTGAAACAGGTCTATGTGACTGAAGGCAGTTGCTGGGCTTTTTTCTCAGAAAAACATTCTCATAAGATTTCTGTACCTTCCAAGGTTATCCCTTGAGATAAAGAGAAGAATGTTGTGGAAACCATAGAAGCAATAGCAATTAATGCCTTTTGATATTATATTGTTATTAAGCTATCATGCAGGTGTACTCCATGTATCTTTAAGTAAAAATTACGCTTGATATTATGTCAATTTCTCAGTAAACAAGCTTTTTGAAGTCTTGTGAATAAAAGTAGGACACAGCACGAACTTGGGGCCATTTGCCTGAGCGAGAGGTGGTCCTTTACTAGTCCTTGATGATTTCGTCTGCTGATCTCTCTCTCTGCGCCCCCGACTCACAACATTTCCACCAGTTTACTACACTTACCTCATACTTCTTGCTTATCATATAACATTCTTCTACAACTGTTGGGCAGATAAAATATATTATGCTCTGTAAAGCCAGAAGCCACGGCCAGGGCCACTATCACAGCAGCCTTCTGGCCTATGCAGGTTTGCATTGGATTCAGACAGTCGGTAAAGAAACAACGGAGCCACAAACTGATGGGCCATCGTCTTTAATTCTAGCTTGCACCCGGCGGGAAAGTAAAAACACACACTGGGCTCCAAAACCCACTCACATTCAGTGCTCACAAAACCACTGGCTTATTCGAGTTTCCTAGAATCAAAGCTTTCTAGCTCACCAGACTTATTCACCTCTGTTCCCCATCTCCTTCCTTATCCCAGCATCAAACTGCACAAACTGGCTTCTCTCTCAGCACTCCGCCATCTTGGCTGCTTCTCCTGGCCACATGGCCTTTTTCTGATCTCTGCTCTGCTCCCTCTGCTCTCTCATGCTAATCATCCCAGGAACCAAGAGAGCAAGCTCCCGTTCTGCCCGCATTTTATAGTGTAGCTTCACAACCTTTAATCCAATATACAAAACAGGGTAGTCTCTAATACAAAGTCACTTCTCTGAGGCATGATTGGATTGTACCACCCTACATCAAAAAGAGTAGGAAAGGCATAATCCCAAAACCAAGCCCCAGGCTACAACGATCCTGCCTGCCCACAGAGACACACATTAATATCACCTGGGCAACGGCCTCCTCGTGGGCAGCGCCATTTTTAACAAAGTGAGCATAATATATTTTATCTGCCCAACATGCTCACTTTGTTAAAGATGGCGCTGCCCACGTGGAGGCCGTCACCCAGGTGATATTAATATGTGTTGGGGGTGGGCATAGGCAGGCAGAATCCTTGTAGCCTGGGGCTTGGTTTTAGGACTGAGCCTTTCCCACCCTTTTTTTTTTTTTTTTTTTTTGTATCTTTCTGAAGCTGGAAACGGAGAGAGACAGTCAGACAGGCTCCCGCATGCACCCGACCGGGATCCACCTGGCACGCCCACCAGGGGCGACGCTCTGCCCACCAGGGGGCGATGCTCTGCCCCTCCGGGCGTCGCTTTACCGCGACCAGAGCCACTCTAGCGCCTGGGGCAGAGGCCAAGGAGCCATCCCCAGCGCCCGGGCCATCTTTGCTCCAATGGAGCCTTGGCTGCAGGAGGGGAAGAGAGAGACAGAGAGGAGGGAGGGGGAGGGTGTGGAGAAGCAAATGGGCGCTTCTCATATGTGCCCTGGCCGGGAATCAAACCCGGGTCCCCCGCACGCCAGGCCGATGCTCTACCGCTGAGCCAACCAGCCAGGGCCTTTCCTACCCTTTTTGATGTGGGGTGGTACAACCCCATCATGTCCCAGATAAGTGACTTTGTATTAGAGACTTCCCTATTTTGTATATTGGATTAAAGGTTTGGATTTCTACATTATAAAATGAGGGCAGAACAGGAGCTTGCTCTCTTAGTTCCTGAGATTAGCATTAGAGCAGAGAGCAGAGAAGAGAGCAGAGAAGAGAGCAGAGAAAGGCCACCTGGAGGAGGCCAGGAGAAGCAGCCAAGATGGTGGAGTGCTGAGTGAGAAGCCAGTTAGTGCAGAGTTTGTGCAGGAAGAAGGAAGGAGATGGGGAACAGAGGTGAATAAGGCTGGTGAGCTTGAAACCTTTGATTCTAGGAAACTCGGATAAGTCAGTAGCTTTGTGAGCACTGAATGTGAGTGGGTTTTGGAGCCCAGTGTGTGTTTTTACTTGCCCGCCAGGTGCAAGCTAGGATTAAAGATAATGGCCCACCAGTTATTGGCTCCGTTGTTTCTTTACCTACTGTCCGAATCCAATGCAAACCTGCATGAGCTAGGAGGCTGCTGTGATGGCAGCCCTGGCTACTGGATTTACAACAACTATCTGCTCTTCATGAAACCTGGCATAAAAACACTCAAATCTGTTTCTCCAGGTCTTCACCTCCTTCTGAAGGCTCTCATGTCATATGTTTTAAAAAAAGAGAGAAGCAACATACTCAAAATGAAGTCACTTGTACTAAGCCCACATCATCAAACCGAGACTTAATACCTAACCTAATTGCACTTTCTACTAGGAATGTAATCTTAAACCAGTCAATCTGGAATTTCCTTTTTGGCATTAGTGAGGTAGAATTAGACCCCTTCAGCCTGACCAGGCGGTGGTACAGTGGATAGAGCATTGGACTGGGATGCAGAGGACCCAGGTTCGAGACCCCAAGGTCACCAGCTTGAGCGCAGGCTCATCTGGTTTGAGCAAAAGCTCACCAGCTTGGGCCCAAGGTCGCTGGCTGGAGCAAGGGGTTACTCCATCTGCTGAAGGCCAGTGGTCAAGGCACATATGAGAGAGCAATCAATGAACAACTAAGGTCTCACAATGAAAAACTGATGATTGATGCTTCTCATCTCTCTCCGTTCCTGTCTGTCTGTCCCTGTCTATCCCTCTCTCTGACTCTCTCTCTCTCTGTCCCTGTAAAAAAAAAGCATTAGACCCCTTCAATCCCCCAAAGAAAGATGAGGCTCTTTCCTTGTCCTTGCCCTCTTTTACCTGTAAAATCCTTCTGTTAATTATATATTCAAATTTACTCGGTTTAATTTTGTTTTTTAACATATGTAAACTTTTTTATTATTATTAATTATAATTATTATTAATACATATGTTCAGAGAAAACATCTCCAGGTTATTTTGACATTTGATTATATTGCATTCCCATCACCCAAAGTCAAATTGTCTTCTGTCACCTTCTATCTGGTTTTCTTTGTACCTCTCCCTGCCCCCACCCTCTCCTTCTCCCCCCCCACACCATAACCCCCACACTCTTGTCCATATCTCTGAGTCTCATTTTTATGTCTCACCTATGTATGGAATTATAAAGTTCTTAGTTTATTCTGATTTACTTATTTCACTCAGTGTAATGTTATCAAGGTCCATCCATGTTGTTGTAAATGATCCGATGTCATCATTTCTTATGGCTTAGTAGTATTCCATTGTATATATGTACCAAAGCTTTTGAATCCACTCGTCCACTGACAGACACTTGGGCTGTTTCCAGATCTTTGCTATTGTGAACAATGCTGCCATAAACATGGGGGTGCATTTCTCCTTTTTAAACAGTGCTACGGTGTTCTTGGGGTATATTCCTAAAAGTGGGATAGCTGGGTCAAAAGGCAGTTCGAGCCCTGGCCAGTTGGCTCAGTAGTAGAGCGTCAGCCTAGCGTGCGGAGGACCTGGATTCGATTCCCGGCCAGGGCACACAGGAAAAGCGCCCATTTGCTTCTCCACCCCTCCGCCGCGCTTTCCTCTCTGTGTCTCTCTTCCCCTCCCGCAGCCAAGGCTCCATTGGAGCAAAGATGGCCCGGGAGCTGGGGATGCCTCTGTGGCCTCTGCCTCAGGCGCTAGAGTGGCTCTGGTCGCAACATGGCGACGCCCAGGATGGGCAGAGCATCGCCCCCTGGTGGGCGTGCCGGGTGGATCTCGGTCGGGCGCATGCGGGAGTCTGACTGTCTTTCCCTGTTTCCAGCTTCAGAAAAAAAAAAAAAAGGCAGTTCGATTTTTAACTTTTTGAGGAATCTCAATACTGTTTTCCACAGTGGCTGCACCAGTCTGCATTCCCACCAGCAGTGCAGGAGGGTTCCCTTTTCTCCACATCCTGGCCAGCACTTATTCTGTGTTGTTTTGTTGATGAGCGCCATTCTGACTGGTGTGAGGTGATATCTCATTGTGGTTTTAATTTGCATTTCTCTAATGATTAGTGATGTTGAGCATTTTATCATATGCCTATTGGACATCTATATGTCCTCTTTGGAGAAGTATCTATTCATTTCTTTTGCCCATTTTTGATTGGATTGTTTGTCTTTCTGGTGTTGAGTTTTACAAGTTCTTTATAAATTTTGGTTATTAACCCCTTATCAGATGTATTGTCAAATATGTTCTCCTATTGTGTAGTTTGTCTTTTTATTCTGTTCTTACTGTCGTTAGCTGTGCAAAAGCTTTTTAGTTTGATACAGTCCCATTTGTTTATCCTGTCTTTTATTTCACTTGCCCATGGAGATAAATCAGCAAATATATTGCTATGAGAGATGTCGGAGAGCTTACTGCCTATGTTTTCTATTAAGATGCTTATGGTTTCATGGCTTACATTTAAGTCTTTTATCCATTTTGAGTTTATTTTTGCGAATGATGTAAGTTGGTGGTCTAGTTTCATTTTTTTCAGGTAGATGTCCAATTTTCCCAACACCATTTGTTAAAGAGGCTGTCTTTACTCCATTGTATGCTCTTACCTCCTTTGTCAAATATCAGTTGTCCATAAAGATGTGGGTTTATTGCTGGGTTTTCTGTTCTGTTCCATTGATCTATGTGCCTGTTCTTATGCCGGTACCAGGCTGTTTTGAGTATAATGGCCTTGTAGTATAACTTGATATCAGAAAGTGTGATACCTCCTGCTTTATTCTTCCTTTTCAAGATTGCTGAGGCTATTCGTGTTCATTGTTGGTCCTATATAAATTTGTGGAATATGTGTTCTATATCTTTGAAGTATGTCATTGGTATTTTAATTGGTTTTGCATTGAATTTATAAATATCTTTGGGTAATATAAACATTTTAATGATGTTTATTCTTCCTAACCATGAACACGGTATGTGCTTCCACTTGTTTTTATCTTCCTTCATTTCTTTTATCAATGTTTTATAATTTTCCGAGTACAAGTCCTTAATCTCCTTGGTTAAATTTACTCCTATGTACTTTATTGTTTTGGTTGCAATAGTGAAAGGAATTGTTTCCTTAATTTCTCATTCTGACAATTCAGTGTTAGTGTATAAAAATGCCTCTGATTTCTGAGTATCAATTTTATATCCTGCCACCTTGCTGAATTCATTTATCACGTATTTTTTTGACTGAGACTTTAAGGTTTTCTATATACAATATCATATCATCTGCAAATAATGATAGTTTTACTTCTTCTTTTCAAATTTGGATGCCTTTTATTTCTTCTTCTTGTCTGATTGCTGTGGCTAGGACTTCCAGAACTAAGATAAATAAGAGTGTTGAAAGGGGGCACCCCTGCCTTGTTCCTGATCTTAAGGGTATTGCTTTTAATTTTTGTCTATTGAGTATGATGTTGGCTGTGGGTTTGTCATACATGGCCTTTATCATGTTGAGGTTTGTTCCCTGTATTCCCACTTTGCTGAGAGTTTTGATCATGAATGGGTGCTGGATTTTATCAAATGCTTTTTCTGCATCTATTGAAATTATCATATGGTTTTTCTCCTTTTTTTATTTATGTGATGAATCACATCGATTGATTTGCAAATATTGTACCAGCCTTGCCTCCCTAGAATAAATCCCACTTGATCATGGTGTATGATTTTTTTCATGTATTGCTGAATCTGGTTTGCTAATATTTTGTTGAAGATTTTAGCATCTAAATTCATCAGGGATATTGGTCTTTAATTTTCTTTCTTTGTGTTGTCTTTGCCTGGTTTTGGAATCAGAATTATGCTCCCCTCATAAAAGGAGCTTGGAAGTCTTTCTTCCTCTTGAATTTTTTGAAATAGCTTGAGAACGATAGGAGTTAGTTCTTCTTTGAATATTTGGTAGAATTCACTTGTGAAGCCATCAGGCCCAGGACTTTTCTTTTTTGGGAGATTCTTTTATAACAGTTTTGATCTCATTTGTTGTAATCAGTCTGTTTAGGTTTTCTGATTCTTCCAGATTAATTTATGGAAGATTGTATGTTTCAAAGAATTTGTCCATTTCATCTAGGTTGCCTAGTTTTTGGGCATACAGTTCTTCATAATATTTTTTTACAATATTTTGTATTTCTGTTGTGTCGGTTGTTATTTCTCCACTCTCATTTCTAATTTTATTTATCTGAGTCCTCTCTTTTTTTCTTTGTGAGTCTGGTTAAAGGTTCATCAATCTTGTTTACCTTTTCAAAGAACCAGCTCATTGTTTCATTGATCCTCTGAATTGTTTCTTCAGCCTCTATGTCATTTATTTTCACTCTGATCTTTATTATTTCCTTCCTTCTACTACCTCTGGGCTTTACTTGCTGTTCTTTTTCTAGTTCTTTTAGATGCAGGGTCAAGTTGTTTATTTGAGCTTTTTCCAGCTTCTTAAGGTATGCTTGTAATGCTATGAACTTTCCTCTCAGGGTTGCTTTTGCTGTGTCCTATAAATTTTGAGTTGATGTATGCGCATTATCATTCATTTCTGGGAATTTTTTAATTTGTTTTTTGATCTCATTATTAACCCATTTGTTACTTAATAACATGCTATTTAGTATCCAAGTGTTTGAGTATTATTTCAGTTTTTCTGTTGTGGTTGATTTCTAGTTTCATGCCATTGTGATCAGAGAAAATGCTTGATATAATTTCAATCTTCTTAAATATGTTGAGACCACTTTTGTGCCCTAACATGTGGTCTATCCAAGAGAATGTACCATGAACACTTGAAAAAAATGTATATTCTGCTGCTTTAGGGTGAAAGGTTCTGAAGATATCTATTAAAGCCCATTGATCTAGTGTGTCCTTTAAGTCTGCTGTTTCTTTGTTAATTTTTTTTCTTGAGGATCTATCTAGTGATGTTAGTGGGGTATTGCAATCCCCTATTATTATAGTATTGCTTATGATATCGCCCTTTATATCCATCAAAGTCTGCTTTATGTATTTAGGTGCTCCTATATTAGGTGTGTAGATATTTATAATGGTAATATCTTCCTGTTGGATTGCTCCTTTTATCATTATGTAGTGACCTTCTTTATCTCTTATCTTTATCTCTTCATCTTGTTTTAATGTCCATTTCTTCTGATATAAGTATTGCTACCCCAGCTTTTTCTTCATTTTCATTTGCATGAAATATTTTTTTCCATCCTTTTACCTTCAGTCTATGTTCATCTTTTGTTTTAAAGTGTGTCTCTTGTAGACAGCATATGTATGGATCCTGTTTTCTTATCCACGCAGCTACCCTATGTCTTTTGATCAGATCATTTAATCCATTTACATTTAAGGTTATTATTGATATGTAGTTGTTTATTGCCATTTTATTCTTCAAAGCTGTATTCTTCTTTTGCTATATTCTTTTTCTCCTTTGATCTGTTTACAACAGGCCCCTTAGCATTTCTTGAAGCATTGATTTGGTTGTAGTGAATTTATTGAGTTGTTTGTTGTTTGGGTTTTTTTGTTTGGGAAACTTTTTATTTCTCCTTCAATTTTAAACAATAGCCTTGCTGGATAAAGTAGTCTTGGTTGTAGGCTCTTGTTCTTCATTACTTTGAATATTTCTTGCCATTCCCTTCTGGCCTCAAGTGTTTCTGTTGAGAAGTCGGATGTCATCCTTATGGGGTGTTCAGGTATGAGTGTTGCCGGTGCCAACCTACTGGGGCTGTTGCTGCGGTTTCTGTCTCTCCTCCACGGGAGGGCCTGTGATCATGTGCCTGGGTCTACAAGCCTCAGTGGCCTCAGCCTTCGCCCTGCCTCCACAGGAGGAGCCTGTTCAGGTCAGCTGCAAGCCTTGGTTCTGCAGGCTAGGCAAGGCTGCACACCCTTGTGCCCCTGCTCAGTGGTGGGTCTCCACCCCTTCTGGGCCTCCCACCTTTCCCCAGCAGGCGGGATTGCAGGTGGCCCACAGTTGGGCCTGACCACTTTTGCACATCCCCTCTGCCCCCACGGGGCAAGACTGAGCTCTCAGGGCAAGACTGAGCTCTCACCCAGGCCTCAGTCATGGCAGGCTGGCTTCTGCCCTTGCCACTGGAACCACGCTTCTGCATCCCACTGCGCGTGCCCTCCAGCAAGCCCTCAGCCATGTGGGTGGGGATGCTGCAGTTCAGACCCTAACACTCCGTACTGTAGTCCTGAAGGCTGTCTTCTTCTAAGCAGCTCTGCTCTGAGTGCCATGGGAGAGCTTGTTTGGCTGGTTTCCTGCTTCCCTTTGCTGGTATTGCTGTTTCCAGTGAAAATATTTGCTTCAGATTTGGGGAATGACTCAGCCCAGAGGTTAGGGTGGCTGTCCCTCAAAGTGTTTCTCCCTGTGCCTCCTAGATTACACTCTCTTCCCACTGCTCCAGTCCTCTCCTCTCTCTCATCCCCCAGATCCCCGGGTGAGTGGTTGTGAGAGAGGTTTTCTGCGCGGTCCCTTTAAGAAGAATCCTGAGTCTGAGAAATCTGTCTCTTTCTCACAAACAGTATCCTGACTTGTTTCACAGCTGTGTACTGTTCATACACCTCTTCTAGGCTCTGGGGCTGCAGGGTGGGGCTTTGTTCTTGGGGCTCAGGCCCCTCCCCTCTCTGCTAAACTCACTTCCTGCCACGCAAGTCTCTCCAGGCTGCCATTCACTCTGGGGAGCTGGGCAGCCCTCTCCACATTTTTGCTTTTCCTACCAGTCTCAGTGTGGCTTCTTCAGTGTTTATTGGTTGAAGAGTCCTCTTAGTTTAGTCCAAAGTTGGTTTTTCTAAATTATGGTTCTTTTTTTTTTTTTACAACTTCTTTATTTATTTATTTTATTCATTTTAGAGAGGAGAGGGAGAGACAGAGGGAGAGAGAGAGAGGAGAGACAGAGAGAGAGAAGGGGGGAGGAGCTGGAAGCATCAACTCCCATATGTGCCTTGACCAGGCAAGCCCAGGGTTTCAAACCGGCGACCTCAGCATTTCCAGGTCGACGCTTTATCCACTGCGCCACCACAGGTCAGGCTAAATTATGGTTCTTAAATTTAAGTTGTAATTCACTTTGGTTCTGGGAGGTGAAAGTTGGTACATCCGCCTACTCCACTGCCATCTTGCCACCCTTCAACATATATAAACCTATATTAAATAAATTTGAATTTGTTTGTTTTTCTCCAATTAATCCATTTATCAGTTTAATTTTCAGACTCAGCCAGGGACCCTAACAAGGTTGGGGAAAACTTTTTCTTAACTTATAACTGCATTCAGGAGGGTTTTGAGCAAAATTAGCATAGGTACATTCTAGCAAGAGTGGAATTTTGGCTCCTATTTCCTGACTAAACCATTGATTGTAATGGGCCTTCCTAGCTCTCTTGTCTTTTATATCTCCCCCAACATCCCCACTGTCCCCCAAACCATGCTTACTTATATTCCCATTCTTTATTTTACCTTCTTATGCCCCCCTAGGGTCCCCATCTATGTAACTTGGTCCCTCTGTTCCAGCAGATGATCGGTGAAGTTCTGGCCACTTCTTTTGACTCATCAGAGCAAAGCTGTAGCCATTAAAATTATGAAGAAAAACAGATGTATGCAATTTTTCCTCAGAAAGAAAATGTTCTGAGGAGAAAATTGAAAAGCAGTACAGTTATTTAAAAAATAAAAGCCAATGCAAAAAGATAAAATATACCAAATTTCTCATCTTCATCCTTTTTCCCAATCCCTCCCACACACAGTTCAAAGCTATCCATAGTTTTCAAAAACTCATAATGAACAACTTCAGAGAAGACTTGGCCCAGTGAAAAGATCTGTACCCACAGGAACTAGAAGCAGCTAGCATCAGCTTATAAAAACCCTAGTAATTAAGATCAAATATGCACACACAGGAACTCCATGCATTAAAGATTTAGAGAATATAAAATCAAACCTTCTCTTTTACTCTGAAAAAATTACTGCATCTCATGCTGATCATATTTCAAGTTCAACCAACTGGGTTAACTTTTTGTTACTTTCTCACTCTTCCTAAATTTCTACGCCTTAACTTCCCTGCCTTTCACCCCTCCATTCATCTTGCTAGAAGCTCTTTGTAGAGAAATATTTGCTTCAGTGGAAAACTGTATCCAGTAGTTTTCAACCGTAGGTCCACAGACCAGTGCTGGTCCACCAGAAATTACATGCTGGTCCATGAAAGAGTTCACCACCATTAACCTAGCGGTTGAAACCACTATTAAGTATGTCCTTCTGGGCTCTAGCCCTGTTCATTGCCTTTGAGCTACTTGCAGTTCTTGGCAAGCTGTAAGAAATTGATAGATATGTAAATTTTGTCTTGTTTGGTAGTATTTCTAAGTAACTTTCTCTCCTTTGTGACAAATCCATTTTTGTGAACATTTGCAATTCATCTCAACATTCTTTGACTTCATAGAAATTTGTGCTGTTTTTTTACTTTTCCTTTGAATCTGTTTAACATCAGCCCAGTTCTCTCCTATCATGGAAGCTACAAAGACTCTCCCCTTGACCAAACTTTAGTCAGGCTTCTGTGAGATCTCTTCTCAACTAGCCATTGACTTTAGCCCCACATCCTTGGGGCAAGGGGAGCTGTCTAGCACAGTTGAAGCAAGAATCCCTCACCCTTGATATCTGATCAGTGGGGCCTGGTTTCAGCAAGAATCTCCCTTATGTTGATGTCTCTTCTTAATAATTTTCCATCCACTGAGCTGGCTCCTTCTGTTTCCAGGCTATAAATCCCCAACTGTCATTGTTGTATTCAGAATTGAACTCATTACTACACTGAGGTCTCCACCTTGTGGACCCTTAGAAGAAAGATTCACTTGATGTAAACTCTGAGAAGAACTTTATCTGCTAAGATTGACTCCCCATATAGCCCAAATTGTATGAATGATAGAAGTCTAATGTCCATTTGCTGACAGAGGCCAAACACATACTCTGTATACCAGGAAGAACCTCAGACTGAACTCTCAGCTTCCTGCACTATGCCCTAACCTAAGTCAACCACTACAGGCAAGCCCTAGTTCACATTACTACCAAGGGACTGACACCTACCCCATCCAACAAGAACTGCATAATTTGGATACCTCATTTACATAAAATGGACCTAATTGAGAATTTAGGTCAGAACTTTCACTGTAAAAGATGGCCTCCCCTGTGTCTCAATAGAACACAATTTAGGTTGCTATTTGAATCTGTGTTTCCCGGCCTGCAGCTCTTTTTTGTTTAATTAAACGCTTTTTTATTTTTATTACAGTCTAAAATTAATTTAGTTTATAATCCCTAATGCAATAGTTCCTGAATAAAGTCTGTTTTTACTGCTTTAACTATTGTCAGGCTCTGGTTCTCTTTAGTAGAAGTAAAATTAACTCTCTAACATTTGTTTATTTTTATATGAGAGTCATGGTTTTACCTTTTTCTGCAAATGATATTTTATCAGCCTTCTCCTTCTCTCACCAAATGATATCTGTCATCTGTCACTTCTTCAAAGAAAAATTGATTCCATACCTATTTTTTCCAGGAAATCTTTATCATGTGTTCCTTCAGTGCTGAACCACTTTGTATGTGGTGAATGTGTGATGTATTGCTTTGTTCTTGAGAGGTTTTACTATACAAAATTAGATTGAGTCCCCAGGAATCAAGAGAGTCATGTGTTTTCTTTGATATTCCCAAAGCAGGACCTTGTGCAAGACTCTGGTAGAATTTATGTTCACAGTGATATCATTCTGGGGTGTCTATCTGACACCCATTTCTAAAAAGGTGGGTGGCAGAAATCATCCAAGCAAAGTAATAGAGCTCATAAACAGCCATTAACACAGCCTGTGCCCTAAAGCTGAACTGTTTCGTTGCCCTGGGCCCTCATTCAGACTTGGAATTTCTCCTCACACTTACTAACAAGCTTGTTTGTCTAGTCACATTCTACAACAGATTAGAAGCAATGACCTAAAAGTGGGCCATTATAAACAGACATGGTAAAAGAAGGATAAGGATAGCTGCTCTGTAATTGTGGGAAGAGATTTTTTAAAGGAGTAAACCAAACAAAAATAAATGGATATATTGCAGGATAGTTTTTAAAAATATAAGTCTATAGAAAAGAGTTTAGAACTGTTTTATCTCTTGCTAATCTGTCTTTTGTCAGTTTAATTCACAAGCTCCCTGGTACTGAACTAAGAAGCCAAAGTTTTTTCTTCCCTACAACAAAACTAGCAAAAATTTTTTTTCTTCCTTCACAGTTTCATGAATAAAAGATTTGTTCTTTTTGTTCAAAATTTTTTTGTATTTTTCTTAAGTTGGAAATGGAGAGGCAGTCAGACAGACTCCCGCATGCGCCCGACCAGGGTCCACCCGGCACGCCCACCAGGGGGCGATGCTCGGCCCCTCTGGGGTGTTGCTCTGTTGTGACCAGAGCCATTCTAGCGCCTGAGGCAGAGGCCACAGAGCCATCCTCAGCACCCGGGCCAACTTTGTTCCAATGGAGCCTTGGCTGCAGGAGGGGAAGAGAGAGACAGAGAGGAAGGAGAGGGGGAGGGGTGGAGAAGAAGATGTGCGCTTCTCCTGTGTGTCCTGGCCAGGAATCAAACCCAGGACTCCTGCATGCCAGGCCGATGCTTTACCACTGAGCCAACCGGCCAGGGCCTTTTTTCAAATTTTTAATTGACTTTGAGAGAGAAGGAGACAGGCAAGGAGAGAGAGAGAGGAGAAAGAGTGAGAAGCAACTCATAGTTGTTTACTTTAGTTGTTCGTTGATTATTTATCATATATGCCTTGACTTGGAGTCTCAAGCTGAGCCAGTGACCCCTTGCTCAAGCCAGCAACATTGGGCTTCAAGCCTGCAACCTTTGGGCTCAAGCCAGAGACCTTGGGATCATGTTGATTATCCCTCACTCAAGCCGAAACCCCACATTCAAGCCAGAAACCTTGCACTCAAGCTGGCGACCTCGGGGTTTGAATATGGGACCTCAGCATTCCAGGTCAATGCTCTATGCACTGTGCCAACACTGGTCAAGCTAAAAGACTTGTTCTTGCTGTAGATCTTAGCAATCTCAGCATACATTTTTTTCTTTCTTTATTAAGTCAAGAAGTTTCACTTTTTCATTTAGGAAGCTCTTTACAGCTTCTCTTTGGCATGTCTGAATTGCCAGCAGCAATGCTACTCTTATGCTATGGGGCCATTACTCAGTAAAATAAAGTTTACTTGAACACAAGCACTCTGATGCCTAACCAGGCAGTGGGGCAGTGGATAGAGTGTTGGCCTGGGATGCAGAGGATCCAGGTTCAAAATCCCAAGGTCGCCAGCTTGAGTGTGGGCTCATCCAGCTTGAGCACAGGCTCCCTATTATGGCAGTAGATTTGCAGACAAGCACTGTGATATCATGACAGACAATCTGATAACCAGGATGGCTATTAAGCAATATAGCAATATACAGTGTGCGTTTATTGGACAAATGAATGATTCACATCCTAAGTGAACAGAATGGAATGGCACAGAATTTCATCATAGTACTCAGAACAGCACACAGTTTAAACTTACTAATCGTTTATTTTGGAATTTTCCATTTAGTATTTTCACATCTCAGTTGACCACAGGTAACTGAAACTGAGTGAAGCAAAATTACAGATAAGAAGGACTACTTATGTTCATTACTCTCTAGTGATAGATAATCTCATTTTATAGGTGAAATACTTAGGAACCTTGTATAAAGTATATATTTCCATTAAAGCAAAAAAAATCTTTGTTATATTGACCCATAAAATTTTGGCAAAATTTAATGGACTAATGATCCTTGAAAATTAAAATCATCCCAATTTTTAGAAGAGTTTACTCTTCCCTATCTTAAAAATCTATCCATTAGCTCAAATTATAATGTGATCTTCATCTCAAAGTCCTCAGAAGCCCTCCTCATATAAAATGGTTCTAGGAATACTTGTGAGACTGCAGTGATTCCTCCTTTATCAGGCTTTATCACCTTTTTTAACACTTCAAGCTTGTAAAATATTGTCAAAAATTGCATCATATGCTCAACACATGCAAGCTACATTCTCAAAGAGAGTATCACCAGAAACAATTTTATGTGATTTGCAGTCAGAAGACTAGGGTTACTGGAAAGAGATACCAATGGAAGTCTTCCTTAGAATTGAACTGGAAAGGACCATTTCAGGTCCTTTTAACTGTAAGTACTGCATTTAAACTCCAGGGTGAAATTCAGCCAGTTCCTACCGGTTCTGCAGAACCAATACCTAATTTTCGGTTGAGGTTGGCAAACCGATTGTTAAAACGGCACTTGTAATCAGGGTTCTCTCTAAGGTGGGCACCTAGGAAGCTGCCCAATGTGGAAATCACAAATTTACATTCTTTACTCTTTTTTAATGTTCATCTGCGCAACAGTATATTCTAAGTACCTGTAGTAATTTTCATTCCATCTATAAGTGAAAAAAAATTGCAAGTGGGGACACCAATCAAGAAGCAATATGGAAATATTTTAAATAATAGTTTTATTGTTTTTTGTCAGGTATTAATATTTTTCATTAATATTTTAAAACTCATAACATAATCTACTTTTGTGTACCTCTTTTATTGTTCTTATTTAAGTATTAAATGCATGAAATAATAAACTATTGTACCTTTTGGCATATTGTTTTTTTATACTTAAAATGGTCATTAGAGCAGAGAACCAGTTGTTAACTTATTTGAATCCCACCACTGTGTACATCCATGGGTACATGAAAGCCAGTGCCAATGATACCATAAATAACACATTTTTGCCTTGTCAATGTGCACCCCTGGGATTTTCTTTTGGTGTAATCATCAATCAAGTGAATTTATTATGCTTGCCACATTAAAATATGCTGTACACTTTGGGTATACTCATTCAACCTAAGTATTCAAAACAGAACTTCCCATGCTCTTGTTTTGTTAATATTTTGACATGTTATCTTAATAGGAGGTATCCAAGACACTATTTCACTAATTTGTGCAAGAATTTATACTGTCTAGGAGTTCCTAAACTATATCATGTTGTCCATAATTTATATCAGACTCTAGCTCAAATGGCAAAAGAAATAGTTCAAGCATTAGAAGTACAACAGACAAGCATAAATTTATCATATAGAAGTTTCAATTGCTTGCCAGCCAAGTTGGACTCTGCACAATATGTAACACATCTTATTGTTCCTGAATAAATACTTTAGGAGAAATGGAACAATCGATTAATAGGGGAAGCGGAACAATCAATCAATTAATTAAACAGTCATTTGCTTACCTAATATTGTTCAAACTAATCCTTGTGAATTACTCCTTTAGTTGGGCTTGAGCAAAGTAAGGAATTAGACATGAAGTGGATTCCAATATTTCTTATTTTTATAATTATCTTTAGGTTTTTGCCCTCATTGTGTAAATATTGCTACACATCCATAGTCCTAAAACAACAGTAAATTCATGATCAGCCTGGGAAGGAATCTGCAGCTCTCATGATCTAACCATTTTGATTGCTGAGTGATCGAGAGGGGTAGTTGAGAAATTCTGGGAAAGATGCTAGTGCAGGGCTGGCAGAGCTGTGATGGAAGTGCTAACTGAAGACAATGACAGATGAAGCATAGGCACAGCCTGTCCTGCATTGCTCAGATTTAAACTTCTGGGGAATCCATAAACAACTTAATTTGTTTTCTTGAGGACATAGTCTGCTGCCCAAAGACAAAACACACCATTTGGTCCTTTGCTGGTTGTTAGTTCACCCAACAAGAGGAAAGCAAAGTTTGCCATTTCCAAATATGGCTGCTGTGATTTTCCTTCTTTCCTCACGCATCTTTCTTTTAGATAAATCCTTTGTTAGA
The DNA here is from genome assembly GCF_036850765.1 of Saccopteryx bilineata. Lineage (NCBI taxonomy): Eukaryota > Metazoa > Chordata > Mammalia > Chiroptera > Emballonuridae > Saccopteryx > Saccopteryx bilineata. The sequence goes on along the minus strand of NC_089502.1, from coordinate 100,171,666 downwards.
TAAAATCAGCTCTTAGTGTTTTGTATTCCAGTAAATCAGTGTGATAATTAACAATATGTATTTGGGTTGTTCTTTGACACATGTTACCTAATCTTATAAAATAGAAATGCCCAATACGAAAGTAAGTGAAATCACAACAATGTCAGTGCCCAGCGCTGCATCAGGCACATATGCAGAAAAAGTGCCTTTGCAGATGAAATTGGCAATGATGGCATTCAATCTCAGTTAATAGGCATTACAAGCTTTACAAGTAGGAAGGAGCTTAGGTAAAATGCTTGGCAGAATCCTAATCAATCAGTTAAATGTATGTATGTGTTAAACTCCCTGCTTTGAGAAGAAGAAAGTACAGACAATCTCCCTTCCTTTGGCCCTGGCCAGTGACTCAGTGACTAGGGCATCGGCCCAGCTAATGAATGTCCTGCATTTGATTCCCAGTCAGGGAACACAGGAGAAGCGACCATCTGCTTCTTGCCCTCCTCCCCTTTCTCTTCCTCTTCCCATCCCACAGCAAAAGCTCCATTGGTTTGAGCCCCAGGAGCTGAGGATAGCTCCACTAGAGCATATTAGCCTCAGGTGCTAAAAATAGCTTGGTAGTCCAGCATTGGCCTTAGATGGGGTTGCCAGGTGGATTCCGGTTGAGGCACATGCAGGAGTCTACCTCACTATCTCCCCTCTTTTCATCTAAAAAAATCCTTTCTTTCAGGAAACAGAAGATGAGTTGAGGAGACAAAATACACACAAGAACCAATACTTCAAGAACATGACCATGGTGGAAATTAACAATTTGAGTAAACTGTGGAAAGGCAAAGGAGTGTGAGGATACTTAATGCAAGAATACAGGAAGGTATAAAGAAGTAAACTCAGCCTGACCAGGCAGAGGCACAGTGGATAGAGCATTGGACTAGGACGCAGAAGACCCAGGTTCAAAACCCCAAGGTCACCAGCTTGAGCGTGGGGTCACTGGCTTGAGCATGGGATCATAGACATGACCCCATGGTCACTGGCTTGAGCAAGGGGTACTTGCTCCACTGTAGCCTCCCCCCTCCCCAGTCAAGACACATATGAGAAAGTAGTCAATGAACAACTAAGGTGCCACAAAGAAGAATTGATGCTTCTCATCTCTCCCTTTTCCTGTCTGTCCCCATCTGTCCCTTTCTCTGTCTCTCTCTGTCTCTGTCTCTCTCTCTCTCTCTCTCTCTCTCTCTCTGTCACAAAAAAAGAAGCAAACTCATACCAACCAGATGATCAGAAATCTCCATCTTAGCTCCTTCTGGTGACCAACAGAGTTCCTCAGCACAAGGTGTTACATACAGGTCAATACCCTAGATTGAAACCTTGAGTTATCTAAACTCTCTGTGCCTTGGTTTCCTCGCCTATAAAATAGGAATACCAATACCTACATCAGAAAGTTGTGTGCTTTAAATGTGATAATGGGTAAAAAGCACTTAGCAAAGTGTCAATATAAAGTAGGCAATATATATGGTAGTTGTTATCATTGTGATTTTGGTTATCTATCATTGACATTGCCCTTCTAGACTTCATTTGCCCTCAGCCCCTCTTGCAGCCATGTTACAAAACACTGCTATATTCCAGTTTCATAAACATTCTTTGCTCTTTCTGGCTTCCACCTTTGTTTACACTGAATGTACCATAACTCCTTCCCCTGATTCACACCCCTCCTAAGCACATGCAGAACTCATTTACCTGTCACAGTATTTCTCTGCTTTCAAAGTCTATCTTAAATCAGAAACATATTCCCAGATTTATTCTTCCACTACTCAACTGCATGTTTTTTACCTTTATAAAACACTCTTCACAAACAGCATTGTGTTATAATTGCAAAAGCCTCTAATTGATTTATAAAGCAAGTACACCACTTTTTTAACCTTTGACTTCTCTAATGCCAATCAAAACAAGGCATATAGTAGGCCAGTTAGACCCCAAAAGTTAGATTCTTGATTTGGGCTCTCCAAGATAGAGGCCAAGAAGCTTTTAGAGTATGCTTGGATTCTGCACTGCATGACAGGGTGTAAGAGGAACTGATCTAGGACTGAGAATCAACAATCTGACTATCTCTGTTAAAGTTGTGAGTCCTTACAACATTTTGAACAATAAACATTTTTGATGACTGAAACTCCTGACGATGGTAATTTGTAATTCCTAGATTGTGTGTGTTCTGGTGTGCATCTGTGTGTGTGCACGTGCATAGGTGTATAAGACCAAATGCCACAAATATCTGTTTTGGGTGGATTTATGCATGTTTTTCAAGGTTTCAAAACTTACACTAACCAGAGCATATTCATCTTTAGCCTGGGCTGACATAAGAGTTTTCATTATATGGGAACATATGGGGATTATTTTTTAACAAAAGCCAAGTGTTCCCTTTAGATGAATTGAATTCCTCAAATCTCATAGTGAAATACTACATCTGTCAGTTTTGATTTATTGATTCTTTGAACATCACATCTTCCTCTGCGTGTTTATTAGTTTCATTAAAGATATTCTGTTCATCTTTTTCATGGCCACCTGTTAAAGGTGAAGAAGGGCATAGTTAGGGGCCTTCATAGCCTTCTGTAGAGTTTTCTTCTTCTCTGCTGCTTTATTGGCTGCACCAAAAAATATTACCCAGCTTTTGCTATGGAGTTTAGAAAACACATATTAAATCTATTAACTTTGGTTATGTTATCCAAGCTTCAGTTGTAGTAAATGGCTTACCTTGCTGACAAACGTGCTTTGTGAGGATCACCCCTTACCTTGGACAATGGGCAAGATAAATATGTAGGACAATCCAAAAGACCCCTTTGCAGTCACAGGAATCTGGAGACAGCTGGTCAGGGTAAAAATAAATCCGTAATAAAGCTTGCATGAAACTCCAGGGGTTCCAAGACTGAATTAATGTTACTCGGATTGAACAGTAGAGGAAACTGGCAACAAAGACCATTGAAATGACTCTAATTAATACACAGGGAGCAAAGAGCTTTAAGAGTGAAATGCTTTTTACTGTCTGGTGCTAAACCTCAGACAACAATTTGAAAGTCCCCCAGCTTCTTAAAGATAAATCAAAGCATGTACTGATTAGAGGGTGTTGGGGAAAAAGCTGTGTTAGGCTTGCTCGCTGGTTTAATAGCTGCAAGCACTTTGCTTGATTAGTGTGTATTGTCTAAGTAAGGCTATGGGGGACTTGTGCTCAGGGAAGATTGCAGATTGCAGATTGTGGATTGTGAATTGCCTGCCTGCCACCATGAGGGACCAATTTGCTGTTTGTTTGCCATGAGAAGCAGTTTTCCCCTGCCTATTTGCTCATCTGCCATTGTGAGTTTCCATTAGACAGAAATGGCCGAATGCTTTCTAGCTCCACAGTTTCTCTACCATCTGTCTGAGTCCAGTGTGAACCTTCCCAGCCTCAGCCACCAGCATTACATCTGGCATTGTGGGCAGGATTTGGATCAGATTGGTATGGAGCCACCCACACCCTTGAAGGGTAGGATAGAGTGGCTATTCCCCATGGCTGTCCTTTTGGGGCCTGTGGGCTGGGTGTTTTTTACAGCCCTGAAAGCAGAAACTAAAAGCTCTGTGTGAGAGGCTGCCCAAGTTTGAAACCTCCAGGATGAGCTGCATACTGAACACCAACAGTAGTAGGAACTGCAATATTGCTGGAAAAAGAGGCCAACTGCTCTCAAGAGCTGCAGTGTGAGATGCATGCTGAACACCAGTGGTGCCTGGAACTGGAATGGTTTCTGGAGAAGGAATTATAGTTTTATGAGCTGCAGTTTCCCCTGGAAGCTGAAGGTTGTCAGAGACAGTTGTTGGAGCAACAACTGCAGGTTCAAGATCTCAAGTTCCAGCTTCAGGCCAAGAGCTGGCAGCTGCAGGAGCCAAAGTGGGCGCTAAACATGAAGCTGCATCCATGTCAGCAGAGTGTCTCTGAGTTTGTGGTTGTAGTCATCTCTGACTCTTCTGAGGAGGAGAAGGTTTAGGATGAAACTGCAGTAGGCAGACTCAGAGCCCAGCTGATAGTCTCCCAGAAGGTAAAAACCCAGCAGCCAAGAGCATCTTAGGGGCAGGCATAATCCTCTCTGCAGGTAGTGGAGTATTCTGTGGTCCAGTCCTACACCCAGGCAGAGCTGATGGAGTTGGGGATGAAATTCAGGCAGAAACCCACTGAGCCCCTGGCAGCCTGATTGCTGTACTTGTAGAACATAGGGGGTGGGTGGCATCATGTTCTCTCGAAAAGAGATGGAGAAATTGGCTGCCATTACCACATACTCCTCCCTGAGGTAGTGTCTTCAGAACTGCCATGGCAACCCAGGAAACCATAACTGGTTATGGCTGCCATTCATACAGTCTGGCAGAATGCTGGAAACTTACTGGAGGCAGTGAGTCGGTGACAGTGCTATAGTGAACTTCCCTGGGTCCTTCAGTAACTAAGTATGAAGAATGCTGCTTTCAACCCGAGGTCCTGTGGGCCAGATGAGGAAGTGTTTATGGCAGGGATGAGGGACCTTATTCTCTGTATCATCCTGTCAGCCCTTTTTGGGTCACTAGTGGCTATCTTGGGCCCCTATGTGGGGCAGCCCATCAATGTGGTTACACAGATGGTAGCAGATTTGGGAGAGCTGGAAGCTGCACAGAATCATAAGGCTGTGGGGGCCGCTGCCCATGTTTTCCCCCCTCCCAACTAACAAGAGAAATGGCCTGTAAGGGTTACCCAAACACAGGTGTGGGTAGATTTGATTACAGCCAGAGCAGATAGAAAGGAATTAGATGGCAGATCTAATAAAGTCCTGTTGGAGCTTTGGTGGAAGCTGAAACCACAACAGAAGTTCAGGCCACTGAAAAAATTGGGAAAGCTGGCAGCCCTGGCAGCTGCCAAGAATATGACTGGTGTTCAGGTTGCACAGTTGCAGGATTACTTGTTGGAGACAGCTGAGGGAGAGGAGGATCCCCAAGACCCGTTGTCCCAGTTTGAATAGGGGGTGCCTAGGGACCCATCTAATAGGACAGGCAGCAATCCACTAGCAATCCACTAGTCCCCTTCAAATGTGCAGCAGGTGTTGGCCTTAAAGGTAATAGGTGCTTCTTTGCAGCAGCAGCAAAGAAAACTGTCAAGGCGGCACAGGTCTTGAGTGTGCTTGACCCTGCCAAGCCCTGTAAGCTTGCTGAGGGGTTCGGATTGGGCTTGTGACAATGGAAAGAGCACTTATGGAAAGGAGCTGAGATCTGTTAATAAAGTGCTATATGGCTAGTTGCCTGTAATGGGCATTTAACTTGGTGATTTGCAGACAGCTGGGCTGTCTATCATGGACTGATCATTGAGCGATATAATGGACTCTTGGATTGCATCCAGAGGGGAGCACCAGCTCCCTTCCTGGATGGACACACCGCTTGTGGACAGTACTGTAAGAGACCTTGTAGGGGGGCTAATGCACCTGTGGAGGCCCTTCCGCACTGGAAGCTATTCCCATACAGTTGCAGAGATGCACCAAGGACACTTTGTGGTTTCAATAGACATAGCCCTGGACTATATAGACCCTCTCACCTACCATGGGGTAGGGAGCTAGAGATGGGTCTCTAGTTAACTGCTTGGGTAGAGACTTCATGAAGGGCACCTTTGTAATTATTGTATAACTTGTGCTATTGCTGTAGTTTCGGTTTGTTTATGTGATGTACCTCACTCCTCGCACAGGGACCATCACAGAAGATACCTGTCACATAAATTGTGAAGTAAGCAACCCTAAAGGGGTGAAATATTGGGAAAACAGCTGTGTTGAGCTTACTCACTGATTTAATAGCTGCAAGCACTTTGTTTGATTAGTGTCTGAGCACATGTCAGTGCCACATGTGTATAGTCTATGTAAAGCTACGGGTACTTGTGGTCAGGATGGATCGTGAATTGTGGATTGCCTGCCCACCACTGTGAGGGGGCATTTTGCTGTTGGTTTGCTGTGAGAAGCAGTTTTCCTTGCCTGTTTGCTCACCCGCCATTGTGAGTCTCTATTAAATGGGAATGGTCCAATGCTTTCTGGCTTCCCAGTTTCTTCACCATCTGCCGGAGTTCACTGTGAACCTACCTAGCCTTGGCCACTGGATTACAGAGGGTAAGCTCTAGTCTGGTACAGAAACATAACAAAACAAAACAAAACAAAATAGAAATGTCTTTTATTGGGCACATAACAAACCAGAGGACTCAGCTAAGCAGAATTATTTGGTGTATTGTGTTAATAAAGCCAGTGCCTGATAAACTTCTCTGAGAATTTTGTGTGGACTCACTATTTTACATATGCTTAGGGTTCCAGACTTAGCAAATCATAATTATGCAATATTTGGAACACAGTTATACTAAAAATTGTTTGTTGTTTATTTGAAATTCAAATTTAACTGGGCAGCCATATTTTATCTGGCAACTCTCCCGTGGAAATAAACAAAGTCACCCAAATGAGAACAAAAAGAGGCTTTGTTAATAACCAGCAAGTCTACTGCTGTTGGTTTCCTGGGCAGCAAGTCATCAGCTGCCATCACTTGTGTTTGGCAGACATTCAAAGGAAGACAGGGAAATGGGAAAGGTTTATAGTGAAAAAAACAGAAGGCTTCAGATGGACCCTATGGAAATAAACAAAAACCAACAAAATGAAAAAAGCAAAAGTTATTTATTCTGAGCTTGCTATAGCAAGGAAGTCAGCTATCGTCACTTATGTTTGACAGAGACTAACAGGCAGGTAGGGGAGTAGAAAAAAGTGAAAGCCTTTAGGTGTGCCCTAATTGGAGGCTGCTGGTATAGGAAATCTGGAGGTGGGCTAATTAGAATCAGGGCATCCTATGTGATTGATTAGGGGAGTAGATTTGTCTGTCTCCTATTGGTACAAGGTGGAAGGAAGCAGAGACAAAAACTAGGGAAGCTGTCAGTTATTAATCAAGTTCTTGCCATTTGGGGCTGATTGTCACAGAAATTATATTTTAGCTCTCTGGATTGTCAATAGAGATAGCAATTTGGCTTCCTGCAAGTCTGGCTTATAGCAGTCTGGTTCCTGGGATGTTCATTGTGAATAAGTTGTTGGTTTCCTGGGGAAGTTGCTGCAGGTTGTGGGTCAAAGTCCATTTCTATATTCAGTCTCAGGCCTGATTAGAGGCTTTTGGCAGGGGAAGCTAGAGGTGAGCTAATTAAAAATGGGGCACATTATGTGATTAGTTTGAAATATGTTTGTCTTTCTATGGACAGTCTGGAGTTGGAAGCTGGGGCCAAAAATAAGGAAGCTGATAGACATGGATGAAGTCCTGATGGTTTGAGGCCAATTGCTATAAAGCATTAATTATGGTTCAACAGTTCAAAAACTAGAGAAACATTTACCTGAAACCTATGTACTCTTATTGATCAATGTTAACCTGTTAAATTTAATATACTAAATAAGATTTTTTTAAAGAAAGAAACTGATACAGCGAGAAGACTGACAGTTGTCAGAAAAGAGAAAGATTGAGGAATTTTTGAGAACGGTGGTACAGCATAGGGAATATCATGATATATGTACATAATATCAAGATAACTATGTATGGAGTCAAGTAGGTATTTGAAACAACAGGTGAACCACTCTATAAAGTACATGATTTTCTAACTACTTTGCTGTACATCTGAAATTAATACAGAAAAACATTAAATGTAAACTTTTATTGAAAACATAAAAATTTTTTATTTTTAAAAATTTATGTTTAATAATTAGATTTTTATCAAGTAATATAGTTATAAAGTTATAAAATCAAATGGTACTTATTACAAGGCTTTTTAGGAAAGCAATGTCTGAAAGAAAGAAAGAAAGAAAGAAAGAGAAAGAAAGAAGAAAGAAAAGAAAGAAAGAAAGAAAGAGAAAGAAAGAAGAAAGAAAAGAAAGAAAGAAAGAAAGAAAGAAGAAAGAAAGAAAGAAAGAAAGCAAGCAATGTCTTGCTCTACCCTTCCCCATCTCTGATTCTCATTTCCCAGAGGCAACCACACTCAACTCTTAAATTTTTTTTATTTTAATTTATTGATTGATATTAGAGAGAGAGAAATGGAGAAACGATTTGTTCTTCCACTTAATCATGCATTCATTGGTTGATTTTTCTATGTGTCCGGGGATCAGACCTGCAACATTGGTGTGTTGGGATGATACTCTACCCAACTGAGCTACCCAGCCAGGGAACTCTTTTAACTATTTTCTTAAATTTTTTACTTCTATTTGTCTCTATGATATTATATTGATATTTCTTATTTTCAATATGAAATTATGTATTATCCTGCTATGGAAGATAAAACTCTACCTCTCTTCTTGAAGCATTCTCCGCACAAAAGTTTCCCTTCCCAAATCTTCCCAGCAGAGGTATATCATGATTTGGGGTTAAAGCAATATTTAGTGTTAGTTTGGCCCTGGCTGGTTTGCTCAGTGGATAGAGCATCAGCCTTGGTATATAGCTGTCATGAGTCTGATTCCCAATCAGGGTACACAGGAGAAGGGACCATCTGCCTCTCTCCCCCTTCCTCTCCCCTTCCTTCCCCTCTTCCCCTCCCCTAGCCAGTGGTTTAATTGGTTCATGTGTTGGCCCCAGGTGCTGAGGATAGCTCATTGGTCAGAGTGTTAGCCTCAGGTGCTGAAAATAGATCAGTTGATTTGAGCATCAGCCCCAAACAGGGGTTGCCAGGTGAATTCTGGTCAGGACACATGCACAAGTCTATCTCACTATCTCCCCTCCTCTCACTTAAAAAAAATTCAGTGTTAATCAAATACTTATGACTATGTAAGTGTAATAAAATGACAGACTTAAACTATAATATATCAATAATATTATAATATAAATACAAAATGCTAATGAGGATGTTGAGAAACTGGAGAAGAGTCAAGGTAGAGTAAATACCAAGAGGTGTCATGAGAGAGCTTTTTTGTGGTGATGGACCAGTTTTGTATGTTGATTTTGGTAGTGACATAAAACTACACACACACACACACACACAAACAATTATAGTTTTTTTTAATGATGAAAACTAAGTGAGATCCATAGTCTAATTAGGAGTAATGTAACTCCAATAAGGAGTTAATATTCAAATTTTATAAAGAGCTCATACAACTCAACACCAAAAAAAATCCAAGTAATAAGAGGACAGAGGACCTGGATAGACATTTGTCCAATGAGAACATACAGATGACCAGTGGACATATGAAAAGTTGTTCAATATCACTAATCATCAGAGAAATGCAAATTAAAATCACAATGAGCCTGACCAGGCAGTGGCACAGTGGATAGAGCATCAGACTGGGATACGGAGGGCCCAGATTCAAAACCCAAGGTTGCCAGCTTGAGTGCAGGCTCATCCAGCTTGAGTCCGGGGTCACTGGCTTGAACATGGGATCATAGACATGACCTCATGAACACAGGCTTGAGCCCAACATTGCTGGCTTGAGCAAGGGGTCACTGGCTCAGCCCTGGTCGAGGCATGTACAAGAAGCAACCAATGCATAACTAAAGTAAAAGCAGCTATGGTTGATGCTTCTCACCCTCTTTCTCCCTTCTTCTCTTTCTCAAAAAAAAAATTTTTTTTAATGAAACTGCCTTATGACCCAACAATTCCACTTCTGGGTATATCTAAAGAAACCAAAAACACTAGTTCAAAAGAATGTATATATACCTATGTTCACTACAGCATTATTTACAATAGCCAGGATATGGGAGCAACCCAAGTGCCCATCAGTAGATGAGGGGTTAAAAAAACGTGGCCCATTTACACAATGAAATACTACTCAGTCATAAGAAAGTATGAAATCTTACCACGTGTGACAGCATGGATTGACCAGAGGATATTATACTCAGTGAAATAAGTCAGACAGAGAAAGACAAATTCCATATGATTTCACTTTTATACAGAATCTAAAGAACAAAATAAACAAAAGAGACAGAAATGGCACCGTGAGAAGCGAGTCTGACAGCTCTCCCCTAAATCACAATAAATTTATCAACTAGAAACAGAAAAATTTATCCTCGGAGCATTCCGGAGTTCCACACAAACTGAAAGCAAAAGGACTGTTATCACTTGAATCTGAGAGACGAGGGTATGGAGGAAGCTACCGCAGCGACGCTAATTCAAGCCGCCAGGGAGTGCGCCCGTGTGCTATCAATAAGACCACCCTCAGATGCCGATAAGAAAGAGGAAATCGAATATTATGGATACAAAAGAAAGAGAGGTAACACAAATAGATGTGGAAAAATCTATGGAGAAAAGACTTAACATATTGGAAGCCTTGGAGCTAAATGACAGAGAATTTAAACTAGAAATCTTAAAAATACTCAGAGATATACAAGAAAACACAGAAAGGCAATATAGGGAGATCAGAAAACAACTCAATGAACACAAAGAATATATTACCAAGGAAATTGAAACTATAAAAACAAATCAAACAGAAATGAAAAACTCAATTCACGAGCTGAAAAACGAGGTAACAAGCTTAGCTAACAGAACAGCCCAGATTGAAGATAGGATTAGTGAAATAGAAGACAAACAACTTGAGGCACAACAGAGAGAAGAAGAAAGAGACTCAAAAATAATAAAAAATGAGAAAGCCCTACAGGAATTGTCTGACTCCATCAGAAAGAATAACATAAGAATAATAGGTATATCAGAGGGAGAAGAGAAAGAAAATGGAATGGAGAATATACTCAAACAAATAATAGACGAGAACTTCCCAAGCCTGTGCAAGGAACTAAAGCCTCAAATTCAAGAAGCAAACAGAACACCAAGTTTTCTTAACCCCAACAAACCCACTCCAAGGCACATCATAATAAAGATGACACAAACCAATGACAAAGAAAAAATTCTCAAGGCAGCCAGGGAAAAGAAGAGTACAACATATAAAGGAAGGCCTATTAGATTATCATCAGATTTCTCAGCAGAAACTCTACAAGCTAGAAGAGAGTGGACCCCAATATTTAAAGCCCTGAAAGAGAGGAACTTTCAGCCAAGAATACTATACCCATCAAAGCTATCCTTCAAGTATGAAGGAGATATAAAAACATTCACAAATACAGAAAAGATGAGAGAATTTATCAACAGAAAGCCCCCACTCCAGGAAATACTAAGGGGGGTTTTCCAACCAGATTCAAAGAACAAAAGAAAACAACACCACAAGTAACAGCTCCACCAAGAACACAATAAAACTAAACTTAAACTGTGACAACAAAGGAAAAAAAGGCGGGAGAGGATGGAAATTAACAGTAGCAAAAGATGATGAAGTGCAGAAATACTTATAAGATAGGGTACTACAATGAATATGGTAGGTACCCTTTTCATTACTTAATGGTAACCACCCTTAAAAAAACCACCACAAAAACACTTGACTTAAAAAAGGTAGCAACAGAGGAAAGAAGTATGGAACACAAACAAACAAAAACAAATGATAGAAAAACAAAAGAGAAGAATCAAACTAGATACAAAACTAACAGAAAGCAATTTATAAAATGGCAGTAGGGAACCCACAAGTGTCAATAATTACACTAAATGTAAATGGATTAAACTTACCAATAAAAAGACACAGAGTAGCAGAATGGATTAAAAAAGAAAATCCATCTATATGCTGCCTACAAGAAACACATCTAAGCAACAAGGATAAAAACAAATTCAAAGTGAAAGGCTGGAAAACAATACTCCAAGCAAATAACACCCAAAAAAAAGCAGGTGTAGCAATACTCATATCTAATAATGCTGACTACAAGACAGAAAAAGTACTCAGAGACAAAAATGGTCATTTCATAATGATTAAGGGGAAGTTGAATCAAGAAGACATAACAATCCTTAATATATATGCACCAAACCAAGGAGCACCAAAATATATAAGACAGCTACTTATTGACCTTAAAACAAAAACTAACAAAAATACAATCATACTTGGAGACCTCAATACACCGCTGACGGCTCTAGATCGGTCATCCAAACAGAGAATCAATAAAGATATAGTGGCCTTAAACGAAATACTAGAACACCTGGATATGATAGACATCTACAGGACACTTCATCCCAAAGCGACAGAGTATACATTTTTCTCTAGTGTACATGGAACATTCTCAAGAATTGACCATATGTTGAGCCACAAAGACAATATCAGCAAATTTAGAAAAATTGAAATTGTACCAAGCATATTTTCTGATCATAAAGCCTTGAAACTAGAATTCAACTGCAAAAAAGAGGGGGAAAAACCCACAAAAATGTGGAAACTAAACAACATACTTCTAAAAAATGAATGGGTCAAAGAAGAAATAAGTGCAGAAATCAAAAGATATATACAGACTAATGAAAATGAAAATACGACATATCAGAATCTCTGGGATGCAGCAAAAGCAGTAATAAGAGGAAAGTTCATATCACTTCAGGCCTATATGAACAAACAAGAGAGAGCCGAAGTAAACCACTTAACTTCACACCTTAAGGAACTAGAAAAAGAAGAACAAAGACAACCCAAAACCAGCCGAAGAAAGGAGATAATAAAAATCAGAGCAGAAATAAATGAAATAGAGAACAGAAAAACTATAGAAAAAATCAATAAAACAAGGAGCTGGTTCTTTGAAAAGATTAACAAAATTGACAAACCCTTGGCAAGACTCACCAAGGAAAAAAGACACAGGACTCAAATAAATAAAATCCAAAATGAAAGAGGAGAGATCACCACAGACATCATAGAAATACAAAGAATTATTGTAGAATACTATGAAAAATTATATGCCACCAAATACAACAATCTAGAAGAAATGGATAAATTCCTAGAACAATACAACCTTCCTAGACTGAGTCATGAAGAAGCAGAAAGCCTAAACAGACCAATCAGCAGGGAGGAAATAGAAAAAACTATTAAAAATCTCCCCAAAAATAAAAGTCCAGGCCCAGACGGTTATACTAGTGAATTCTATCAAACATTCAAAGAAGACTTGGTTCCTATTCTACTCAAAGTCTTCCAAAAAATTGAAGAAGAAGCAATACTTCCAAACACATTTTATGAGGCCAACATAACCCTCATACCAAAACCTGGCAAGGATGGCACAAAGAAAGAAAACTACAGACCAATATCTCTAATGAATACAGATGCTAAAATACTAAACAAAATACTGGCAAACCGAATACAACAACATATTAAAAAAATAATACATCATGATCAAGTGGGATTCATCCCAGAATCTCAAGGATGGTTCAACATACGCAAAACGGTTAACGTAATACACCATATCAACAAAACAAAGAACAAAAACCACATGATCTTATCAATAGATGCAGAAAAGGCTTTTGATAAAATACAACACAATTTTATGTTTAAGACTCTCAACAAAATGGGTATAGAAGGAAAATATCTCAACATGATAAAGGCCATATATGATAAACCATCAGCCAAAATCCTATTAAACGGCATAAAACTGAGGACTTTCTACCTTAAATCAGGAACAAGACAGGGTTGTCCACTCTCTCCACTCTTATTCAACGTGGTGCTAGAAGTTCTGGCCAGAGCAATCAGACAAGACAAAGAAATAAAAGGCATCCATATCGGAAAAGAAGAAGTAAAGCTATCACTTTTTGCTGATGATATGATCCTATACATCGAAAACCCGAAGGACTCCACAAAAAGATTATTAGAAACAATAAACCAATACAGTAAGGTCGCAGGATACAAAATTAACATACAAAAGTCCATAGCCTTTCTATATGCCAACAATGAAATATTAGAAAACGAACTCAAAAAAATAATCCCCTTCACGATTGCAACAAAAAAAATAAAATACCTAGGAATAAACATAACAAAGAACGTAAAGGACCTATATAATGAAAATTACAAAGCATTGTTAAGGAAAATCGAAAAAGATACAATGAGATGGAAAAATATTCCTTGTTCTTGGATAGGAAGAATAAATATAATCAAAATGGCCATATTACCCAAAGCAATATACAAATTTAATGCAATTCCCATCAAAATCCCTATGAGATTTTTTAAAGAAATGGAACAAAAAATTATCAGATTTATATGGAACTATAAAAAACCCCGAATAGCCAAAACAATCCTAAGGAAAAAGAATGAAGCTGGGGGCATTACAATACCTGACTTTAAACTATATTATAGGGCCACGATAATCAAAACAGCATGGTTTTGGCAAAAAAATAGACACTCAGACCAATGGAACAGAATAGAAAGCCCAGAAATAAAACCACATATATATGGTCAAATAATCTTTGATAAAGGGGCCAACAACACACAATGGAGAAAAGAAAGCCTCTTCAACAAATGGTGTTGGGAAAACTGGAAAGCCACATGCAAAAAAATGAAACTCGACTACAGCCTGTCCCCGTGTACTAAAATTAATTCAAAATGGATCAAAGACCTAAATATAAGACCTGAAACAATAAAGTACATAGAAGAAGACATAGGTACTAAAATCATGGACCTGGGTTTTAAAGAACATTTTATGAACTTGACTCCAATGGCAAGAGAAGTGAAGGCAAAGATAAATGAATGGGACTACATCAGAATTAAAAGTTTTTGCTCAGCAAGAGAAACTGATATCAAAATAAACAGACAGCCAACTATATGGGAACTGATATTTTCAAACGACAGCTCAGATAAGGGCCTAATATCCAAAATTTACAAAGAACTCATAAAACTCAACAACAAACAAACAAACAATCCAATAAAAAAATGGGAAGAGGACATGAACAGACACTTCTCCCAGGAAGAGATACAAATGGCCAACAGATATATGAAAAGATGCTCAGCTTCATTAGTTATTAGAGAAATGCAAATCAAAACTACAATGAGATACCACCTCACTCCTGTTAGATTAGCTATTATCAACAAGACGGGTAATAGCAAATGTTGGAGAGGCTGTGGAGAAAAAGGAACCCTCATTCACTGTTGGTGGGACTGTAAAGTAGTACAACCATTATGGAGGAAAGTATGGTGGTTCCTCAAAAAACTGCAAATAGAACTACCTTATGACCCAGCAATCCCTCTACTGGGTATATACCCCAAAACCTCAGAAACATTGATACGTGAAGACACATGTAGCCCCATGTTCATTGCAGCACTGTTCACAGTGGCCAAGACATGGAAACAACCAAAAAGCCCTTCAATAGAAGACTGGATAAAGAAGATGTGGCACATATACACTATGGAATACTACTCAGCCATAAGAAATGATGACATCAGATCATTTACAGCAAAATGGTGGGATCTTGATAACATTATAAGGAGTGAAATAAGCAAAGCAGAAAAAAACAAGAACTACATGATTCCATACATTGGTGGAACATAAAATTGAGACTAAGAGACATGGACAAGAGTGTGGTGGTTACCAAGGGTGGGGGGGGAGGGAGGACATGGGAGGGAGGGAGGGAGAGTTAGGGGGAGGGGGAGGGGTACAGAGAACTAGATAGAGGGTGACAGAGGACAATCTGACTTTGGGCGAGGGGTTTGCAACATAATTTGATGACAAAATAACCTAGACATGTTTTCTTTGAATATATGTACCCTGATTTATTAATGTCATCCCATTACCATTAATAAAAATTTATAAAAAAATAAATAAATAAACAAAAGAGAAACAGAGTCATAGATACAAAGAACAAACTGATGCTTGTCAGAGAAGGGGATGAGGGATTAAGAAGTACAAATTGGCAGTTACAAAACAGTCATGAAAATGTCAAGTACAACATAGGGATTTTAGTCAATAATATTGTAATAACTATGTTATGATGCCATGTGGGTACTTGAAATATTGGGTAGAGCACTTTGCAAACTATATGATTGCTAACCACTATGATATACACCTGAAACTAAGATAAAATAATATTAAATGTCAACTGTAGCCTGACCAGGCAGTGGCACAGTAAATAGAGCATCAGACTACTATGCAGAGGACCCAGGTTCAAAACCCAAGGTCGCCAGCTTGAGTGCGTGCTCATCCGGCTTGAGTGAGGGGTCGGTGACTTAAAGGCCAAGGTCACTGGCTTGAGCAAGGCGTCACTTGCTCTACTGTAGCCCACCAATCAAGGCAAATATGAGAAAGCAATCACTGAATGACTAAGGAGTTGCAACAAAGAATTGATGCTTCTCATCCCTCTCCCTTCCTGTCTATCTGTCCCTATCTGTCCCTCTCTCTGACTCTATCTCTGTAAAAAAAAAAAAGTCAACTATAATTGAAAAGTTAATTTTTGACTGGATAAAGAAGATGTGGCACATATACACTATGGAATACTACTCAGCCATAAGAAATGATGACATCGGAACATTTACAGCAAAATGGTGGGATCTTGATAACATGATACAAAGTGAAATAAGTAAATCAGAAAAAACCAGGAACTGCATTATTCCATACGTAGGTGGGACATAACAGTGAAACTGAGAGACATTGATAAGGGTGTGGTGGTTACGGGGGGGGGGGGGGAGGGGGGAATGGGAGAGGGAAAGGGGAGGGGGAGGGGCACAGAGAGAACAAGATAGAGGGTGACGGAGGACAATCTGACTTTGGGTGATGGGTATGCAATATGATTGAACGACAAGATATCCTGGACTTGTTATCTTTGAATATATGTATCCTGATTTATTGATGTCACCCCATTAAAAAAATAAAATTAAAAAAAAAAGAAAAGTTAATTTTTAAAAAGTAATGTATCAATAAATAAAGTTATATATCAATGTCAATTTCTTAGATTTTTTTATTATTATTAATTTTACTAGGGTGACACCAATAAATCAGGGTACATATGTTCAAAGAAAACATGTCCAGGTTATCTTGTCGATCAATTATGTTGCATACCCATCCCCCAAAGTCAGATTGTCCTCTATCACCTTCTATCTAGTTTTCTTTGTGCCCCTCCCCCTCCCCCTTTTCCTCTCCCTCCCCCCCCCCCCATAACCACCACACTCTTGTCCATGTCTCTTAGTCTTCTTTTTATGTCCCACCTACGTATGGAATAATGCAGTTCTTGGTTTTCTCTGATTTACTTATTTCACTCCGTATAATGTTATCAAGATCCCATCATTTTGTTGTAAATGATCCGATGTCATCATTTCTTATGGCTGAGTAGTATTACATACAGTATCTTCTTTATCCAGTCTTCTATTGAAGGGCTTTTTGGTTGTTTCCATGTCTTGGCCACTGTGAACAATGCTGCAATGAACATGGGGCTGCATGTGTCTTTACATATCAATGTTTCTGAGTTTTGGGGGTATATACCCAGTAGAGGGATTGCTGGGTCATAAGGTAGTTCTATTTGCAGTTTTTTGAGGAACCACCATACTTTCTTCCATAATGGTTGTACTACTTTACATTCTCACCAACAGTGAATGAGGGTTCCTTTTTCTCCACAGCCTCTCCAACATTTGCTATTACCTGTCTTGTTAATAATAGCTAATCTAACAAGTGTGAGGTGGTATCTAATTGCAGTTTTGATTTGCATTTCTCTAATAACTAATGAAGATGAGCATCTTTTCATATATCTGTTGGCCATTGGTATTTCTTCCTGGGAGAAGTGTCTGTTCATGTCCTCTTCCCATTTTTTTATTGGATTGTTTGTTTGTTTGTTGTTGAGTTTTATGAGTTCTTTGTATATTT
Source organism: Saccopteryx bilineata (assembly GCF_036850765.1). NCBI lineage: Eukaryota > Metazoa > Chordata > Mammalia > Chiroptera > Emballonuridae > Saccopteryx > Saccopteryx bilineata. The sequence goes on along the minus strand of NC_089502.1, from coordinate 100,154,068 downwards.
TGGATATTAGGCCCTTATCTGAGCTGTTGTTTGAAAATATCATTTCCCATTTAGTTGGCTGTCTGTTTATTTTGTTGTCAGTTTCTCTTGCTGAGCAAAAACTTCTTAGTCTAATGTAGTCTCATTCATTTATTTTTGCCTTCACTTCCCTTGCCTTTGGAGTCAAATTCATAAAATGCTCTTTAAAACCAAGGTCTATGAGTTTAGAGCCTCTGTCTTCTTCTATGTACTTTATTGTTTCAGGTCTTATATTTAGGTCTTTGATCCATTTTGAATTAATTTTAGTACAAGGGGACAAACTCTAGTCGAGTTTCATTCTTTTACTTTCCAGTTTTCCCAGCAACATTTGTTGAAGAGGCTTTCTTTTCTCCATTGTGTGTTGTTGGCCCCTTTATCAAAAATTATTTGACCATATATCTGTGGTTTTATTTCTAGACTTTCTATTCTGTTCCATTGGTCTGAGTGTCTATTTTTCTGCCAATACCATGCTGTTTTGATTGTCGTGGCTCTATAATATAGTTTGAAGTCAGGTATTGTGATGCCCCCAGCTTCATTCTTTTTCTTTAGGATTGCTTTGGCTATTCGGGGTTTTTTATAGTTCCATATAAATCTGATGATTTTTTGTTCCATTTCTTTAAAAAATGTCATTGGAATTTTGATGGGAATTGCATTAAATTTGCATATTGCTTTGGATAATATGGCCATCTTGATTATATTTATTCTTCCTACCCAAGAACAAGGAATATTCTTTCATCTCATTGTATCTTTTTTGATTTCCCTTAACAATGGTTTGTAGTTTTCATTATATAGGTCCTTTAAATTCTTTGTTTATTCCTAGGTATTTTGTTGTTGTTGTTGTTGCAATAGTGAAGGGGATTATTTTTTTTAGTTTGTTCTCAAATGTTTCATTGTTGGCATATAGAAAGGCTATGGACTTTTGTATGTTAATTTTGTATTCTGCGACCTTACTGTGTTGACTTATTGTTTCTAGTAGTCTTTTTGTAGATTCTTTGGGGTTTTTGATGTATAGGATCATATCATCTGCAAAAAGTGATACCTTTACTTCTTTTTTTCCGATAAGGATGCTTTTTATTTCTTTGTCTTGTCTGATTACTCTGGCTAGAACCTCTAGCACCACATTAAATAAGAGTGGAGAGAGTGGACAACCCTGTCTTGTTCCTGATTTAAGGGGGAAAGCCTTCAGTTTTGTGCTATTTAATATGATGTTAGCTGATGGTTTATCATATATGGCCTTTATCATGTTGAGATATTTTCCTTCTATACCCATTTTGTTGAGAGTCTTAAACATAAAATTGTGTTGTATTTTATTGAATGCCTTTTCTGCATCTATTGATAAGATCGTGTGGTTTTTGTTCTTTGTTTTGTTGATATGGTGTATTACGTTAACCGTTTTACGTATGTTGAACCATCTTTGAGAATGGTTCATCCAGGATGAATCCCACTTAATCATGATGTATTATTTTTTTAATATGTTGTTGTATTCGACTTGCTAGTATTTTGATTACTATTTTAGCATCTGTATTCATTAGAGATATTGGTCTATAGTTTTCTTTTTTTGTGCTGTCCTTGCCTGGTTTCAGTATGAGGGTTATGTTGGCCTCATAAAATGTGTTTGGAAGTATTGCTTCTTCTTCAATTTTTTGGAAGACTTTGAGTAGAATAGGAACCAAGTCTTCTTTGAATGTTTGATAGAATTCACTAGTATAACTGTCTGGGGCTGGACTTTTATTTTTGGGGAGGTTTTTAACAATTTTTTCTATTTCTTCCCTAGTAATTAGTCTGTTTAGGCTTTCTGCTTCTTCTTGACTCAGTCTAGGAAGGTTGTATTGTTCTAGGAATTTATCTATTTCTTCTAGATTGTTGAATTTAGTGTCATAAAGTTTTTCATAGTATTCTACAATAATTCTTTGCATATCTATGATATCCGTGGTATTTCTCCTTTTTCATTTTGGATTTTGTTTATATGAGTCCTTTCTCTTTTTTCCTTGGTAAGTCTTGCCAAGGGTTTGTCAATTTTGTTGATCTTTTCAGAGAACCAGCTCCTTGTTCTATTAATTTTTTCTATAGTTTTTCTGTTCTCTATTTTATTTATTTTTGCTCTGATTTTTATTATCTCCTTTTTTTGGCTGGTTCTGGGTTGTCTTTGTTCTTCTTTTTCCGGTTCCTTAAGGTGTGAAGTTAAGTGGTTCACTTGGGCTCTCTCTTGTTTGTTCATATAGGCCTAAGTGATATGAACTTCCCTCTTATCACTGCTTTTGCTGCATCCCAGAGATTCTGATATGTCGTATTGTCATTTTCATTTTTCTGTATATATCTTTTGATCTCTGCGATTATTTCTTCTTTGACCCATTCATTTTTTTAAAGTATGTTGTTTAGTTTCCACATTTTTGTGGGGTTTTCTTCCTCTTTTTTGCAGTTAAATTCTAGTCTCAAGGCTTTATGATCAGAAAATATGCTTGGTACAACTTCGATTTTTCTGAATTTGCTGATGTTATTTTTGTGGCCCAACATATGGTCAATTCTTGAGAATGATCCATGTACACTGGAGAAAAATGTATACTCTGTCACTTTGGGATGAAATGTCCTGTAGATGTCTATCATATCCAGGTGCTCTAGTGTTTTGTTTAAGGCCAATATATTTTTATTGATTCTCTGTTTGGATGACTGATCTAGAGCCGTCAGCAGTGTATTGAGGTCTCCAAGTATGATTGTATTTTTGTCAGTTTTTGTTTTAAGGTCAATAAGTAGCTGTCATATATTTTGGTGCTCCTTGGTTTGGTGCATATATAGTAAAAATTGTTATGTCTTCTTGATTTAGTGTCCCCTTAATCATAATGAAATGACCATTTTTGTCTCTGAGTACTTTTGCTGTCTTGTAGTCAGCATGATCAGATATGAGTAATGCTACGCCTGCTTTTTTTTTGGATGTTATTTGCTTGGAGTATTGTTTTCCAGCCTTTCACTTTGAATTTGTTTTTATCCTTGTTGCTTAGATGTGTTTCTTGTAGGCAGCATACAGTTGGATTTTTTTTAATCCATTCTGCTACTCTGTGCCTTTTTATTGGTGAGTTTAATCCATTTACATTTAGTATAATTATTGACACTTGTTGGTTCCCTATTGCCATTTTATACATTCCTTTCTGTTAGTTTTGTGCATTGTTTGATTCTTCTCTTTTGTTTTTCTATCCTTCGTTTTTGTTTGGTTGTATTTCCATACTATTTCTTTCCTCTGTTGCTATCTTTTTTAAATCATGTGCTTCTGTGGTGGTTATTTCAAGGGTGGTTACCATTAAGTAATGAAAAGGGTTCTTATGCTGTTCATTGTAGTGCACTATCCTGTGAGTACTTTTGCACTCCATTGTCCTCTGCTACTGTTAATCTCCATCCTCTTCCCCTTTTTTTTTTGTTGTTGTCACAGTTTAAATTTGGTTTTATTGTGTTCTTGGTGGAGCTTTTACTTGTGGTTTTGTTTTGTTTTGTTCTTTGGATCTGGTTGGAGAACCCCCTTTAGTAATTCCTGGAGTGGGGGTTTTCTGATGATAAATTCCTTCATCTTTTCTGTATCTGTGAATGTTTTTATTTCTCCTTTGTATTTGAAGGATAGCTCTGATGGGTATAGTATTCATGGCTGAAAGTTCCTCTCTTTCAGGACTTTAAATATTGGTGTTCCCTCTCTCCTAGCTTGTAGAGTTTCTGTTGAGAAATCTGATGATAATCTAATGGGCCTTCCTTTATATGTTGTATTCTCCTTTTCCCTAGCTGCCTTGAGAAATTTTTCTTTGTCGTTGGTCTGTGCCAATTTCATTATCATGTGCCTTAGAGTAAGGTTGTTGGGGTTAAGAAAACTCAGAGTTCTGTTTGCTTCTCAAATTTGAGGCTTTAGTCCTTTCCACAGGCTTGGGAAGTTCTCATCTATTATTTGTTTGAATATGTTCTCCATTCCATTTTCTCTCTCTTCTCCCTCTGATATACCTATTATTCTTATGTTATTCTTTTTGATTGAGTCAGACAATTCCTGTAGGGCTTTCTCTTTTTTTTTTAATTTTTGAGTCTCTTTCTTCTTCTCTCTGTTGTGCCTCAAGTTGCTTGTCTTCTATTTCACTAATCCTACCTTCTATCTGGCCTGTTTTATTAGCTAAGCTTGTTACCTCTTTTTTCAGCTCGTAAATTGAGTTTTTCATCTCTGACTTGTTTTTATAGTTTCAATTTCCTTGGTAATATATTCTTTGTGTTCATTGAGTTGTTTTCTGAGCTCCCTAAATTGCCTTTCTGTGTTTTCTTATATATCTCTGAGTATTTTTAGGATTTCTATTTTAAGTTCTCTGTCACTTAGCTCCAAGGTTTCCAATATATTAAATTTTTTCTGCATAGATTTTTCCTCATCTATCTGTGCTTCCTCTCTGTCTTTTGTATCCATGATATTTGATTTCCTTTTCCTTAATGGCATCTAAGGGTGGTTTTGTTGATAGTACTAATGAGAATTAATAAGAATAAAAAGTTAGGCTCTGGCTGGTTGGCTCAGTGGTAGAGCGTCGTCCTGGCATGCAGGAGTCCCAGGTTCGATTCCTAGCCAGGGCACACAGGAGAAGTGCCCATCTGCTTCTCCACTCCTCCTCCTCTCCTTCCTCTCTGTCTCTCTCTTCCCCTCCCACAGCCAAGGCTCCATTGGAGCAAAGTTGGCCTGGGCACTGAGGATGGCTCCATGACCTCTGCCTCAGGTGCTAGAATGGCTCTGGTTACAACAGAGCAGCGCCTCAGATGGGCGGAGCATCACCCCCTGATGAGCATGCCGGGTGGATCCCAGTTGGGTGCATGCGGGAGTCTGTCTGACTGCCTCCCCATTTCCAATTTCAGAAAAATACAAAAGGGAAAAAAAGGAATAAAAATTTAAAAAAATTAAAAAAGCATAAAAAAATTATTATTTCCCCCTTTTTTTTCCCTCTCCTCTCCTCTCCCCTCCTTCTTGAGAAAATTTTGTGGTGAATCATGAATTATATTGTGCTAAATAGAACAAAAACTACCTATAATGGAGGGCCTGAGTTGGGGAGAAGTGATAAAGGGGCAAAAAAAAAAGGGTATGGACCCACAAAATGCAAAAACAGAAAAAATTTGGGTCAAAAATGAAATGATTTGCTTTTAGGTGATGGTTGACTAAGAGATATAATAAGAGGAATAAGAGGGAAACAGAAAAAAGGGAAAAAAATTAAAAATTACTATTGTATTTAGTGGAGCAAAAACTATATAAAATGGAGAGCCAGGGTTGGGAGCTCTGCTAGTGAGTTAAAAAAGTGAAATAAAAAAAACCCAAAGTGCCACAAAGAAAAATTTGAGTCCCAAATAAAATAATTTGTTCATGATTGAGGATTGAATGAGAGGAAAAGTAAAGGAGAAAAGAAGAAACTAATATAGAGGGAGAAAAAAAGAAACAGGAAAACACAAAAAAAAAGATAAAAGAAAAAAGAACAAAAGGAGAGAGAGAGAGAGAGTTAAGGGTTTTGGAGTGCAACCCTCATAGAGAGAAAGGAAGAAGAAAGGAAAAATACTAGGAGATGTAACACTTAGTTACAGGGTACTGTAGTTCAAGGAGAGGAGAGAGTAAGACCTGCAGAGAATTAAAGGACCAAATTGGAAGAGGAAGAAAATAATCAAGACAAGAAGATAAGAGAAACAAACGAACAAATATAATAAAATGGGATAGGTTATAAAGTCTGTGGATTATTCTTGATTTTGAGAGGTTATCTTCTTGCTTTTTCTTTTCTCTCCCTCTTTATGGTCGGTGACTCTGTACCCCGGTGTCTGCCCCTGTGGCACACTTAGGTAGAGGTTTGCAGTTGATAAGTCTCTATGGCGATGTCATATATTGGGCTTCAGTCTCGTTGGCAGTCGAGGCTCATTAGCATTTGCAGGCTCCGATAATGAGAGAGTCTGTTTTCCCGGAGCCTCTCTCCTAGTCTTTCCTTCCTGAATTAGCAGCCTGATGATCCAGCTATGGGGTTGCTGCTGCCTCTGCCTGAGATAGATCTTGTCAGTTAGGGTTGCATAGGTCAGTTGGGAGGTGAGCAGACTGTGGGTTAAGCTAATCCTTCATGAGTCTGTTAGCTTGTATGGCTGGGTGAGGTGCCCCACCCACCTGGAGAAGTTCGAGCGTAGGGAATCTCACTTTCACGCACCGCTCTTCATGGCACAGGGGCGACCCCAAGACTCAAGTTTCAGCCCATGCAAAGGCCTCTGACTCTGCCCCTCTGTCCGGGAACACAGGTGCCCACTCCCAGGGGAATGTCTTGCCCACTATCCGTGCTCGCCGACCAGGATATCAGGCCAGCCACCTCTCACTCCGGGTGAGGCGCCCCACCCACAGGGAGAAGTTTGAGCGTAGGGAATTTTGTTCCCACTCACTCCCCACGTGCCACTATGTGCTTTTCAGGGCACAGGGGCGACCCTGAGACTCCGGTTTCAGCCCACACAAAGGCCTCTGACTCTGCCCCTCTGTCTGGTAACACGGGCGCCCACTCCTGGCGCTCTAGGAGGAATCTCTTGCACACTATCTGCACTCGCCAACCAGGAGATCAGGGACAATGGCTGCCCCACTTGCCTTTCTTTGTCTGGATTTGATGCAAGCATTAGCTTGTGTTGACTGGGTTGCTATAAGCAGTTTTTCCTCGGCTTGGATGTCCATGCCACAGCCTGGTTCGGATGTTTGTGCCACAGCCTGGTTCTATTCACACCCTATGCCTGCCTTAGTTTCTATACTCTTAGTTCCCAGTGAAAGCAGCCCTTATTTAGGTTAGTGAGGAAGGCGGAGTGTTTCTTCCTCCGTCTTATTTCCTTCGGGGTTGATTATATATTTAGTCAATTTTTCACTCAATCATACCTTCACATTTAGTGTGGAACTTCTAGAGGCTCCAAGGATAGATTTTTCTGTCTCTGGTTGAAGATCTTGTTGAATTTGGGGGGAGATTTATCGGTATCACTCCTTACGGTGTCATTTCTCTGACATCACTGTCAATTCCTTAGGTTTTTTTGGTGTTGTTTTTTTTTTTTCAGAGACAGAGAGTGAGTCAGAGAGAGGGATAGACAGGGACAGACAGACAGGAATGGAGAGAGATGAGAAGCATCAATCATTAGTTTTTCATTGTGCATTACAACACCTTAGTTGTTCATTGATTGCTTTCTCATATGTGCCTTGACCGTGGGCCTTCAGCAGACCAAGTAACCCCTTGCTGGAGCCAGCGACCTTGGGCTCAAGCTGGTGGAATTTTGCTCAAACCAGATGAGCCTGCACTCAAGCTGGTGACCTCGGGGTCTCGAACCTGGGTCTTCTGCATCCTAGTCCGATGCTCTATCCACTGCACCACCGCCTGGTCAGGCCTTTAGTTTTGATATTACATTATAGCTATGTAAAATGTCATCATTGGGGAAAGCTGGGCCAAGGATAAAACTACTATTTTTGCAAAAAAATTTTAAGCTACAATTATTTCAAAATAAAAACTTTTATAAAGTTTAACAAATATGTCTCAGAAAGTCTTTTTGATCTTTAAAAGTATAGTGTTAAAATTCAAATATCTCTGAGGACAGAAATTTCCTTAAGCAATTGTTTCCTGGCTACTGCTTTATCCAGCTCAACTGTCTAAGCCATTTCTTGCCCTCAGAGCATGTTGAATTGTATCATGGATGCTTGGAAAAACAGATGGAGGAAGCCCCAGGGGAATAGGGAAGACCTCACAAAGAGGGGTGAATGTGCCAACCACCATCTTTTTTCCAATCCTTATCCAACATTAGCCAGCCCTGTCTCAGTATCTTGGCCAAGACCTATTGGCCTCATCCACACAGAGAAGTAACAAGTCAAAAATCAGCCTACAATTTACAAAGTTTGCTTTGCCCACACATCTGCCTGATGCTACAGGAGTCATGTCATTGTGCTGTGATACCTTGAAATAAATGGGCTAAAAAAGAATTAAAAAGTATTATAATAGCAAGTTTCTGTTATTATAACAGCTTGGGATTTCTGAGGGATAAAGGGTTAGAGATTTTAACAGATATACTTCTGAATTGAAGATAGGGTCTCTAAATTTTTCAGCACTCAGCATGCTCCTTCTGTCAGTCTGGTCTCTTCCTCCTATGACACAGTGTATCAGGAGTCACTGAGAGACTACCAGACAGAAGCACATAGCAAATATCATCCCATTTTCCTTGAGGGCTACCTGTGAATTGTCCAAAATCAAGGCAGAAGAAACCACTACTCAGAAGAATTTCAGTTCTGACAACAGCAGGCCGTTAATTTGAAAACAGAGACCACTGTTACAAACAAATGCCAAAAGTGAGGAAAATGTCAGTCTAGCTGCTGATACACTCAGTCATCTTATTTACTGTTGTCTAATACCAGTCCACACAGAGTTTGGGGAGGAAACAAGAGTTTGTCTGGGAGATCAAAGGATTACAGGTTGAGGAAAGGAAAATAAATGTGTATTGTGATTAGAAAGAACTTTTTGGTGAGCAATGTTTCTTACATTCAAACTGCTCTGTGTTTTATAGAACCTGGTCATGAATGGATTCTGTACATGAAAAGGCAGCAAAGCATCTGTGAAATAGAACAAGAACCTCTGAGACAGAAGGTATTAAATGTGGCCCAGAGAGACATACTTACTTGTTGACAACTTGGTGGATGCTTAGATGTTATGGCCCCTTCCTTTAACACTAACTTCAAAGGCAGTGGCATTAAGGAAAGGACAGAAGAGAGGTAATTGTGACAAATATTATTTTTTAAAAATAGAAAGGATACTATCATAGTAAAGCCCTGAAGTGAGAATAGCCACAGAGAATCATTATTAGTTTGTTGAAGCTAATGACAGGTTGGCTCTCAGAAACTAATGGGAATGGGGCTCCTGGTAGAAAGAAAAGCACACAGTTTCTTGTTATACAACCCTTGTCCCCCAGAAACAACTAAAATGTCCTACTATGGTTGAATTTATGCTACAGTACACAAATGTTTTAATGATACAGTACTTGTTCATGACACTACTGACATAATAAGTTTGTATGGGGTTACATTTTAATTTCTGCCTTTGGGTTGGCTTACAGACTATGCTTTTTGGTAAAATGGCATAATTTGTCAAGGTGTGAACATGAATTCTGTCCAGATGTATTAAGTGCCAGTGTCCTTGGAGGGCTTACTCCATGAGGCCATTGAGACAAAGCCATCTTGCCCAAGGATAGTAGACTTGAAGAAAGAAGCATGAATAGCTCCTGAAGTAAAAAGGTACTCAGGAGAGAGGGAAAATACAAACAGAGAAGGAAAGGCCCCAATACATGCCAGGCTGCACAATATGGGTGCCAGAATTTAGCATCCACTGATATGCAGACATGGAAATTCACCGTCTTTCCCAGGGCTCACACTGTAGGTTCTATAGCCTGGGTCAAGGAGAACACAAAGGGAACATTGTGAACAAACTCTTGCTGAGATATGACTCAGCATGATTCTTTACCCCCACCCCCATCCCCACTCTCACCTTTAAATTCTAAAGGAAGATGCTGAAGTGAGCAATGTATAACCTAAAGAGGTTGAGGTCTAGGCAAATAAGAAATGCAGCCCCTTAATCTACCTGATCCCTAAAATGGACATCTGACTATGATTGTTCCATCTCAGAGTCCCTTTGTCCTGCCTTGATAAGAGAACCTCTTTATCCTGCACAGAACTAATTATCCTTGCAGTTTGGTAGGAGCTGAAACCATTTGCCCTTCCTGGCCATAAGGCTGGACCTCCTGTGACCTAAGGTGGCCAATCAGCATCAATTTTCCTCTTAGGCATTGTGCTTGGATGAAGGGGGCGCATATTATACAAATCAACCAGTCAGAGTCCTCTTCGGGATCATTTTTGCCAACCAAGGAAGATATGGTGAGGGAGCCTTGATAATGCTATTTGAGTCCCTAGATCCAGCTATGCCTCAAAGCATAGAACACTACATTTCCTAGTTTAAAAAGCCAATAAATTCCATTAAAAACTTTGGTGTATGATAGGGAGGATCCAAAAGATAATAATTACTAACTATAGTTTTTGCCTTGTTATTGTATCCTTCTATCCATGTCACTCTGAGACTTTGAAAACATAGGATAGAAATTGAGCCACATCCATTGGAACACTTAGGTGGAAATAAAGATGGTGCAGATAACATCAGCATAACGTTTGGGTGTGGAAACTTTCTATGAATGCCTGAAATTACACCATAAAGAAATCTACCCACCCTGTGCAGATATGTTGCCTCTCTGCCAGTGAAATTCATTTCTGCTTAAGTTGAATATAATAAACATATAATACAAAGAGGCAGAGGTAAGATCATAGTCAGAAGTTAGGTCAACTTTCCCATGTACCACAGAAGAGAATTTTAGACAAATGCAACCCAGAGATGAATCAAGTAAAAAGTATATAACTGGAAAAGAATACCCATATGGAAGGTGACTGTCTTTTGACAACAAGGTAGCCTAATTTGCCTAAGTGACTCCCACAGGATGATGTTAGCCATGTGGCTTTCTTTGTAACGTGGCAGGATAGACCATTATCTCTAAAGCCTGACATCAGAATATCCAGGTAAATGAGCCTCTGTTGGCTATCTCCCAGGACATGGCAGTGTAAGTTCAATTAAGATAAGCTAGAGCCTGAAAGTAGATTCACTGAGCCCTTCTCACAAGCAAGCTGGCTCAACTTCAGAAGTAGAAGCAAGATGAATATAATGCCCAGCAACTTTGGGAACAAATGCCAGATGGCAGTCCAGGTCAGTAGTTAGGTGAGTTGGGTGAGAGGGCAGAGGAAGCTCCAATTTGAGGTGCCAAGAATTTTAGCTAGCTCTCAGAGTATGGTGGCAGGGTATCACATCAATGGTGATTCTTGGAAGTTTAAGCAGCTTGGCAGTCAGCCTTAGGGGCATCTTACAGTAGGGTGGAAGACTAAGGGAACTGGACTGGCCTTTGGGAGCCAACACTTGGCTCCACAGGTAGTCAGATTGAGGAACAATGTTAGGATATATGGGAAATATGCAAGCACAGAGTTCTAATCTAAAAGCATAGGGTACATTATTGTCATGGCAGATACCCAGGCTGAAAAAACAAGACAAGCCCAGTTCTCTGAAATGGGCTATAAAGACCCAAGAGCAATGTAGAAGCAAGCAGACCCAACACTGAGCACCAGAATGTTAAGACAGAGCTCCAGAATTTCTGCTAAGAACAGACAGTATTTCTTGTAGAGGCAAGACTTAGCCTCTAGGTAGGAATTAAGAGGACCCTTTCAGAAAAAAAAAAATAATAGTCATTGGGAAGTGTACATGGTTGATAATGTCTAAATTTTACCTTTCCCAAGAATGTGTCTATTATGAAAACTATCAGAGTCTTTAACCAAAGGAAGGAGAGTATAAAATTAGAAACTTAAGACTTTCTAGATGGAGCTATGGGATTAGCACATCGAAGCCACAACATGAATAAATTTCAAAATAATTATGCTGAGTGAATGAAGCCAGACAAAAAACACTATGTACTACATGATTCCATTTATATAAAACTCTAGAAAATACAAACAGAAAGTTGACAGTGATTGCGTGGGGATGGGACAGTAGGAGGAATGGGGGGGAGGGGGAATCACAAAAGGCAGGAGGAAACTGTTGGGGACGATGCATATGTTCACTATCTTGATTGTGGCGTGGATGGTTCCATGGGTGTATATATACATATATGCCAAAAATCATCAAATTTCCTACACTTTAAATATGCACAATTTATTGAATGTCAGTTATAGCTCAATAAAGTTATAGAAAAATTAAGCTTACAGTATCTTTCTTAAAAAGAGAGAGAGAGCACTCATTTTGCTCTGGCCAGCTAACTCAGTTGGTTGGAGCATCATCCTGAAGCGTGGAGGTTGTCAGTTCGATCCCCGGTTAGGGCGCATACAGGAACAGATCAATGTTCTTGTCACTCTGTTCTTTCCTCTGTTTCTAAAATCAATAAAATAAACATTTAAAAATAAATAATAAATAATATTAAGAAGAGTATTTGTACAATACCAAAGGGAAGTAAAATTTATAAGTTATAAGGATTGCAAAGCAAAATTATGTCCTAAAAATATATTGTTCTAAGCTTCATCATAACTGAAAAATTAATCTGTATTTACATGGCAACAGTGAAAAAAATCTAGTAATTATTGCTATAGCTTAATAAGACTGAAGTGAACCTTGGGTTGCAGTTTGGAGTAATTTCTTCCTTTCTTGAGGCTTACATTGTTCTCTTCTAAACCCAAAATCAGTTCCAAAGCTCGTCCCACTCCAGTCTACTCTGTACCCTGTTCTCAGATTCCCAGAGGTCAAGGTATTATGAGAGGGCCTTGAAGAGCTAGATGCATATGGGGACCTGAACAGGACAAAGGCTTCTCTTTCTTATACCACCTAGGTGAGAGCCCAGTTGTCTTAAAATAAAGCTGTATGATAGCCCACAGATTTTATCCAGGATGTTGAGTAACAGAAGGAACAAGAGAGTTGTCACTGAAGGGCTGGCAAATATACCATTCTCAATTCTGCCACAAAGGGTTCAACATGAAAGTGGAGAGGCTGAGGGACTCTGCTCACACTTGAGGTCTATATATTTGTGTGAGGCTCAGACAGGGCTCAGGGTAGGGGTACTGGAACACCCTCACTAAGATGAGGTAAGGAGGAATGGCTTTTTTCCCTCTGTGTTTGTACAAGTATGCCTACAAATGGCATGTTGGTCTGGAGTACCCTGGTCTAGGGAAAGAAATCTCTCTCCCCAAGTATCTTGTGAAGTGTAACAGGGCCTACAATGTAACAAGATCTGACATTCAAGTGTTGCTATTGCTAACAGATGCCATTGAAATGCACACCATCCAACCCATACACATACAGGATGGGATGCAGGTATAGCTGCCAACAACTGCAAATAAAATCAGAAATACAGTCCATGCTATTGCCACTTCTAGAGTTGAGATTAATCAGACTTCTGATCAACCAGCAGAGCAAGCCTTCCATCCTGTGGGGTTTGTGAGACCCCAAGGAAACTCCAGAAACCAAGTCCAACTCGCAAAAACCCCAAGTCACCAACTGACTCTGCCTGAAATTCCTTTAGAAAGGAATAAGGTGATTTTCTTCTTTCACTCCACAGCTGGTACTATGGGTTGTCCAGGCAGTCCAGAACTTCTTGTACTAATTACGATAGAAGACAAGAGAGTTAAGAGCTTTGGGGCAAAACTGTGAATTAATATTTTTGTCCATTCTGTGTGACTGTAAACTGCTTCTGATCTTATTTTCTGATAGGGATAAAAGAGAATGCTTTCAACAAACCAAGGGCCATGTATCATGTACCTGAAGCCATGTTAATCTTCTCTAGCAATGATACTACATCTGCTTGCCGCTGGGACTGCGTTCATTTGGTTGAACTTTTGGCAGTACACTCTCAACCTTCAGAATCTAGTCATTTTCTGCAAGAGCCAGACTGGCAAATTAGAGCTATGACAGTAGATCACCATTTCTAGATCCTTTAGATCCTTCAAGGTGGCACTAATCTTGTCCATACACTCAAGGTACAATATTACGTTTAATTTATCACCTTCACTGAGTGAACAAGGTTAGGATTATGAGTCAAACTGTGTCCACCTAAAATTCATATGTTGAAGTCCTAACCTCCAGGACTTCAGAGTGTGACCTTATGTGGGAATAGGGTCATTGCAGGTATAAGTAGTTAACATGTGGTCATATTGGAGTAGGATAGGCCCCTAATCTAATATGACTGGTATTCTTATGAAAAGAAGAAGTTTGAACACACACGTGTATATATACACACAGAGAGAATGCCATGTGAATCTGAAGGCAGAGATTGGGATGTTGCAGTAAAAGTTAAGGAATGCCACAGACTGTAAGCACACCCCCAGAACTAGGAGGTAGGCACAGAACAGATTCTCCTTCGCAGTCCTCAGAAGAAACCAACCCTGCCAACACCTTGATCTCAGACCTCTAGACCTTTATACTTAAGCCACCAGTTTACTGTCCTTTGTTACAGAAACCTCAGGAAACTAATGTAGGTAGTTCCAGAACTTTCCACTTAACTGTCCTCACTTTTTCTTTTTTCTTTTTTTTCCCGCATTTTTCTGAAGCTGGAAACAGGGAGAGACAGTCAGACAGACTCCCGCATGCGCCCGACCGGGATCCACCCGGCACGCCCACCAGGGGGCGACGCTCTGCCCACCAGGGGGCGATGCTCTGCCCATCCTGGGCGTCGCCATGTTGCGACCAGAGCCACTCTAGCGCCTGGGGCAGAGGCCACAGAGCCATCCCCAGCGCCCGGGCCATCTTTGCTCCAATGGAGCCTTGGCTGCAGGAGGGGAAGAGAGAAACAGAGAGGAAGGTGCAGCGGAGGGGTGGAGAAGCAAATGTGCGCTTCTCCTGTGTGCCCTGGCCGGGAATCGAACCTGGGTCCTCCACACGCTAGGCCGACGCTCTACCGCTGAGCCAACCGGCCAGGGCAACTGTCCTCACTTTTATAGCCAAGGACCCAATGTGCCAACTGTTCATTATATCAATCTCAACTATATATTCAAAGACTGGCAAGATGACCACCTGTTGAGACCATGAACCCTGTGCCCCACTATATGCTAGACAAAGTCACTCTGTAAGCTAGACTTGGGCCAGGACTCCATTCATTAGCTGGTCCTTGTACACCCACACACTAATGGTGGAGCCACAATGACACTTCAGGTCTCCAGATATCAGTATTAACTCAGAACCTGTGTCCAACAGCCCTTGAAAAGTCTGGATGTTTCCATTCTTAAGTGCAGTTGTCCAAGACCAGTTGCAATGGCAGGGGCTATCATTTATCTTGCTGATCTCCCTTTTCTGAATTACACTTCAGAAGAAAATCCCAACAGAATTTTGGAAGACCAGCTCTGCAATCATATGTGGGGAAGCTGGTCCATGTGGCATAAGGGGCAGGCTGTGCAGACACAAACATTGGCCGCCCAGGCCCCCTTCCAGCTCCTTCAGGGTCTGCCTCAGCCTGAGAGAGCCACCAGACCTGAGGTATGGCCTTCTGAGGAAAACCCCCAAGCAGTGACAGAGAGTTAGGGAGGATAAAGTCCCTACCAGCTCAGTCCAACACAAGACATGATAAGAAATATTTACTGTAATGGCCTTGGCCACTTGGCTCATTAGATAGAGTGTCAGCTCAGTGTGCAGACATCCCAGGTTCAATCTCCAGTCAGGGCACACATTAAAAGCAATCATCTGCTTATCTTCCTTTCCCTCACCCCCTTCTCTCTCCTCTTCATCTCCTGGAGTAAGTGGCTTGATTGGTTCGAGCGTGGCCCCAGCCAGTGAGGATAGTTCAGTTGATTCAAGCATCAGCCTCAGACAGGGGTTGCCAGGTGAATCCCAGTTGGGGGAAATATGGGAGTCTGTCTCTCTATCTCCCTTCATCTCACTTTAAAAATAAGAAAAGAGGTCTTGGCTGATGGCTCAGTGAATAGAGCATATGCCTGGCATATGGACATCCTGGGCTTGACTCCCAGTCAGCGCACACAGAAGAAGCGACCATCTGCTTCTCTTCTCCACCCTCTCCCCCTTCTCTCATTCTTCCCCTCCTACAGCCAGTGGCTCTATTGGTTTTAGCATGGCCCCAGGTGCTGAGGATAACTCCATTGGAGCATATCAACCTTGGGCACTAAAAATAGCTTGGTACTTGAGCATCATCCCTAGATGGATCTGCCAGGTGGATCCTGGTCAGGGCACATGTGGGAGTCTACCTCATTATATCCCCTCCTCTCACCTAAAAATGTAAAGAAAGAAAGAAAGAAAGAAAGAAAGAAAGAAAGAAAGAAAGAAAGAAAGAAAGAAAGAAAGAAAGAAGAGAGAGAGAGAGAAGGAAGGAAGGAAGGAAGGAAGGAAGGAAGGAAGGAAGGAAGGAAGGAAGGAAGGAAGGAAGGAAGGAAGGAAAAGGAAAGAAAGAAAAGAAAAGAAAAGAAAAGAAAAGAAAAGAAGAAATATTTACTGCAATGGATTGAATCTTTGTGCCCATCCCAAATATATTCATATATTTATGAATTAGAGTTGCAACTCTAATCCCAGTGTGATGGTGTTTGGAGATGGGCCTGTGGGAAGTAAATAGGTCATGATGGTGGAGCTCTCATGAGTGGGATTAGTGGCCTTATAAAGGAGGCCAGAGACCTAGCTTGCTCTTTCCATCATATGAAGATACAGTAAGCAGTCAGTAGTCTGCAACCTGGAAGAGGAGTCTCAAAAGAACACAGCCATGCTGGCACCCTAATCTCAAACTTCCAACCTCCATAACCGTGAAAAATAAATATTTATTGTTTAACCCCCCCCCAGTCTATGGTAATTTTGTATAGTAGCTTGAGCTAACTAAGACACTCACTCCAGAGTTCCCAGCCGTATTGGCTGGCTGAGGCATTGTTGGGCTCTCTATTGTAGTTCTACTTCTCTCTCTCTCTACCCTGTTCCACTACTGTCCCTTTACTTTCACAGGTGGTGGTCCTTAATAAATGTCTTGCCCCAAAACTGTCTCCAGAGAATGCATCATGTGACACATGTGTTCATTCTATATTTGTATTAAGAGCCATGTTTTTAACTTTTCACAAACTGTACTTTAACAGGGACTTCACAGGCACTATAGGAATGTTACAAGCACAAACCCCTAGTTAGGAAAAAGAACAAGTTCTTTATTAAGAGCTGTGTCCTGTCAACTGATGTCTTTACTATTACCTTAAGAAAAACTGTTATTTTCTGGGTTATTTTCCTTGGAACCATGTGGAAGCTGGTGTAAAGCTACATTAAAAAGTGTAAAGGGGAGGCCTGACCTGTGGTGGCGCAGTGGATAAAGCGTCAACCTGGAAATGCTGAGGTCGCCGGTTCGAAACCCTGGGCTTGCCTGGTCAAGGCACATATGGGAGTTGATGCTTCCAGCTCCTCCCCCACCTTCTCTCTCTCTGTCTCTCCTCTCTGTCTCTCCCTCTCCTCTCTAAAATGAATAAATAAATTAAAAAAAGTGTAAAGGGGAGAGAACCTTTCAGTAACATTGTAAAATGTGTTGTGTTCCCTCGGGTCCTTCCCTTCATCCTTTTAGAACCCCCTCTGTACCCTCCTTCTTCTCCTCCATGAACCATGTGAACCCAGAAGAACTTCAGGAACTTTTATCCCATCAAACTCCCCTGCCCATTAAAAGTGACCCATTCTTATTACCTCTGTAGATCACATCCCCTCAGTAATGCTCTAATTGATTAAGTAATCTGATCAACTAGAATATTATTAGTAGCTGCTAATAGCAGTATAAACAGTCCCATTTTTATACTATTTCCAGAAGGGGATAACAAGGAAAATTTAGAGCCATGTTTGGCCCAGTAGGGCAGATAGTCATTAAGTAAAGACAGTCACAGATCATGGCTTCTCAGTAGCCACTTTGATATGGAAAGGTGAGAATGAGATTCTAAGAAAGGGTTAATGACATGTACCACACTTAGTTATGACCCTCAGCAACCAGAAACAGTGACCTAGGCTACTCAAGTGCTGGAGAAATGGTGAAGCGGCCACGGAGGAAACAAGATGCTCCAGCCACCTTCTTACCAAGTCTGGCTCATATTCTGAGGCAGTTCCAGACATGTAACCAATTTAAAAAGACTTATTCCACTGTGCATTTATCCTAGAGAAATTGGCTTCGGGTAAACGCCAGTGCCCTTATTACAACAAACTGGAAGCATTAAGAAGTCTTGACAAAAAGAAAAGAAAGTTGAATTGAATATTGAAGGCTGTGTAGATGGAGCTCTTTTCCTGTATGGTGAACAGTGGTGGGATTCAGCCAGTTCGCATCAGTTCGGAGGAACTGACACCTAATTTTTGTTGAGTTCAGTGAACCTGTTGTTAAAATGGCACTTGTAATCAGAGTTCTCTCTAAGAGAGAGCCGCCTAATGTAGAAATTACAAATTTACATTCCTTACTTTTTTTCTTTACATTCATCTACACAACAGCAACCAGGGGGTTACAAGCTGTCATTTGCTTCAGCTTTGTGTTATGCCCAAAATTTCCCCCAGATATTATGAGTGTGCTGGTGTTCCCCAAACGGTGAAACCAATAGGAAGCTAGGACAAAATGAACCAATAGAAATATAGATTTCAAGGGTTATCTTATCATCCATTTCAGAAGCTGTAGAGGTATTAAATGCATAAAATAGTAAACTAGCCCTGGCCGGTTGGCTCAGCGGTAGAGCGTCGGCCTGGTGTGCGGGGGACCCGGGTTCGATTCCCGGCCAGGGCACATAGGAGAAGCGCCCATTTGCTTCTCCACTCCCCCCCTCCTTCCTCTCTGTCTCTCTCTTCCCCTCCCGCAGCCAAGGCTCCATTGGAGTAAAGATGGCCCGGGCGCTGGGGATGGCTCCTTGGCCTCTGTCCCAGGCGCTAGAGTGGCTCTGGTCGCAGCAGAGCGATGCCCCGGAGGGGCAGAACATCGCCCCCTGGTGGGCAGAGCATCGCCCCTGGTGGGCGTGCCGGGTGGATCCCAGTCGGGCGCATGCGGAAGTCTGTCTGACTGTCTCTCTCCGTTTCCAGCTTCAGAAAAATAAAAAAATAAAAAAAATAGTAAACTACCTTTCGGTATATCTTTTTTTATACTTAAAATGGTCATTAGGGCAGAGATCTGGTTGTTAAATTATTTGAATCCCTGGTGATGACCAATAAATACTGACAAAACCAAAGAATGTGATCTGAAAAAATACTTTTCTCTGTACATTATTACTTCAATCAAGAGTTAAGTTCAGCCTGACCAGGCGGTGGCGCAGTGGATAGAGCGTTGAACTGGGATGTGGAAGACCCAGGTTCGAGACCCCGAGGTCGCCAGCTTGAGCCGCGGGCTCATCTGGTTTGAGCAAAAAGCTCACTAGCTTGGACCCAAGGTCTCTGGCTAGAGCAAGGGGTTACTCGGTCTGCTGAAGGCCCACGGTCAAGGCACATATGAAAGCAATCAATGAACAACTAAGGTGTGCAATGAAAAACTGATGGTTGATGCTTCTCATCTCTCTCCGTTCCTGTCTGTCTATCCCTTTCTCTCTCTCTGTCTCTGTAAAAAAAAAAAAAAGAGAGAGAGTTAAGTTCATTTGTGTATGCTTTTATTCATGTTTGGGGTTTGCGTTTTCCTCCCATACTTTTACATTTACTTTTATTTTTTGACTGTAGCTTTCCCCATGTTCTTATGCACTGCAAGAGGAAATGGTGAAATATATGCTACCAACACAAGTGTTCATTGTTGCCTTTAAATAAAGATTTATGTTTTGTTTTAAAAATAAGATTGCAGTACAGTTTCGAGATAAAACAGGTCCTGGCTGGTAAATGTATGTCTGGGATTACAAAAAGAAAATCTACATGGTCATAACCCAGGTCATTGGATTGAAAACCTACATGGGAAAATAGTTCATCGAAAAAGCGGCAACTATTAGAGACTGCGTTTGCCTACGGAATTCTGTTCTGTGGTCCTGCGTACAAGACCTCTCCACCAAGGCAGGATTTCTGATGAATAAAGTGAATTCCGTGAAATTTTGCAAAATCTCCGACGATGCAATTTTAGAAATGGAGGGAATGCATGAATGCATGCACTTAAAAGGAGGCAGAAGTACTTGCTGGCCTGTATCTGAGTTTAGGGTTGAATGGGGCACATCAGACTGCTCACACAACGTCGGCCCCGTTACCGCGACATTTAAGAGGCACAGCATAGCTATGAACCAGTGAATTCTGCTACAGGAGTACCGTCTACAATCCTTTGACAAGTGAACATATTGAGGCTCGTAGTAAGATTCAAACCCGTTCTCCATCCCAAAAGCCCCGCCGCCACAGCACATAACTGTTGCCAAGCAACCATTGCGCCTTGCACCAAACCAGTATCCAATAGGGGTTCGGGGCGCGACTTCTGCGCATCTTCTGCCGGAAGAAAAGCTTGGAAAGGCGAAAGCTCGCGTTATCCAATCAGATCTAAAAGCAAGGCTTAAGGCCCGCCCCCTCTCCTTGGATCCAATCGCTTGCCCCTGCACGCGCAAGCCACTGATTCAAAATCACAGAATCTTGAAGAGCAGAAGCTGTGAAGCTGCAACTGAAGTCTAGGGAAGGTGGAGATCAGAGTCCAATAGTTGGTGCATGCTTGAGATTCTAATGGGAACTGGGTGGATGAGTGGGAGCTGCAGCCTGTCAAGATAATGCCATTCTTGCCCCATCAGGGGTTTGTGTGAAGACCCCCTTCGTAGAGGATGGCAATAGCCCTTAGTGACCCCCCCCAACCCACACAGTGGTTTGTTCCAAAATAGGCATCCCTACTCAGTGGTACTTCCCAGAGCAAACTGCTCCCTCTCTGCCTCCTGCAGTGGTATAACCTGGGAGGACAGTTCTATGCTAGGACTTTCATCCCTTACTCCCATAGGCCCTCTAGTGGTGTGATTGAGGAAGCTTTGATGCGAATGCCCTGTGCACCGTTCCTTCTCAGCCTCCTCCCACTCCCTCTACATTTCCATCCGCGTCTCTCCCCACTCCAAACCCACATCCCCAAATGGACCATCCTAGGCCCTGACTCTGAGATCTTGCAGAGCCAAAGCCAAGAAGTCCATTCAACCTGCCTCAAAGCTCCCTCCCCAGGAGTGGGCTGAAGACGTCAGTAATTGAACAACATTGTAGCAGCATCTATCAAAATAAAAACTAGAAACGTCTGCCACTTGAATGTCATCTCCACCAAAACAAGAATGTGTGGCTTTCTGGTTCTTTGACACCCCACAGAGCACCTCCTGAACATGATATAAAGTGAATGGGACCTGTATGTCCCTGCAGAGGTGAGGAAGAATGCCTTCTACAAGACAGAATGTTAACAGGGACAAACAAGCAGAACATATGTCTATGCAGAAAAAAAAAGTGTCCAACTCCTGATCCCTGTGGAAGGAGTGGGGACGGGGCTGTGTTCACCTTAAATGTGGCCCCACACCACTCCCAGAGCTACCTCAGATGAATGGGCTTGGGGAGGACTGGCTCAGGAGACTGCGAGAAGATAAGCCATTCCTTTCAGCTTCGTTCATTCATTCACAAATGCAATGGGCTAATTGTTTACCTTTATGACTTGGATGAAGATATCAATACAATGAAAATCTCATCCAGACTGACAGTGAGAGGACAAGGATCCCCAGATCCACAGTCTGGGGAGAGTCAGGCCTCCTGGAGTAACCTTCAAGGTGCCCAGAGTGAGGCCCTGACACCCAGCTGGGCCCTTATGTGACAGGGAAAGGGGGTTCCCTGTTAGTTTGGGAAAGGGCCTTTGGGAACAACAGGGAAATCTTGGAGCCTGGAACCACATTAACAGGAGAGCCATCCAGAATGGAAGAGGGGCAGGCCCCCTGATGAGAAATGAGGACTTAGCCTTTAGGACCACACTTTAAGAAAGATGAAATGAAATAAGCAAAATAAACTTTAAAGGATAGTGCTGTTATTATTTCCACTTCACATGTAAGTGGACCATTATATCTTCTTCCCCTGTATCTTTTCTTCAGCTTCCATGGGCTGTACTTATAATTCAATGCTTTAAAACTTTTTTTAGGCCCTGGCAGGTTGGCTCAGCGGTAGAGCGTCGGCCTGGCGTGCGGGGGACCTGGGTTCGATTCCCGGCCAGGGCACACAGGAGAAGCGCCCATTTGCTTCTCCACCCCCCCCTCCTCTCTGTCTCTCTCTTCCCCTCCCGCAGCCAAGGCTCCATTGGAGCAAAGATGGCCCGGGCGCTGGGGATGGCTCTGTGGCCTCTGCCCCAGGCGCTAGAGTGGCTCTGGTCTCGGCAGAGCGACGCCCCGGAGGGGCAGAGCATCGCCCCTGGTGGGCATGCCAGGTGGATCCCGGTTG
The DNA here is from genome assembly GCF_036850765.1 of Saccopteryx bilineata. Classification (NCBI taxonomy): domain Eukaryota; kingdom Metazoa; phylum Chordata; class Mammalia; order Chiroptera; family Emballonuridae; genus Saccopteryx; species Saccopteryx bilineata. Next base: position 100,132,142 of record NC_089502.1, on the reverse strand, counting down.
GGCGCATGCAGGAGTCTGTCTGACTGTCTCTCCCCGTTTCCAGCTTCAGAAAAATACAAAAAAAAAACCAAAACTTTTTTTATTAGCAAGCACTTACTGAAAATGTATTATATATCAGGATCTGTTCTAAATTCTTTACAAATATTAACTCATATAATAGTCCTCACAACAAGCTAATGAGGTAGGTAATGTTGTTTTCTCCATTTTACATATAAGACACTCAGAGAGGTTTAGTAACCTGCCAGAGGTCACACAGCTAGATCATGGAGACAGGATTCGAACCATGGCCATCTGGATCCAGAGTTTCATCCTTGTAACCACATACTGAGGTAGTTTCCTTTTTCTTTTGTTGCGCTGTGTTTGTGTTTGGCCTTCCTCACCAGACTATGTAAAATCTGAGGGTTTGTGTGATGTTTGTGTGATAGCCAGGTTTCCAGCAGTCAGGATCTACCTGACATTGTGGGCATCCCTGAATGGATGCTTTAATTGGTAAATCAAGCACTCCCTTCCATCCTGGAGTGGGCATCTAAAGTGCCCTCAATGTGGGCACCATGCAATGTGAATTTCTATGTACCTCACCCAGAAAGATCCTCTTAGAAGATGGGAGAAGCTGAGGTACCAAAACTCAATTCAGACTAGTATGGTCATCTCAAATCTTCCATTAGATCAAATCATTTCTGTTATTAAATGAAAAAAATTTTTTTGTATTTTTCTGAAGCTGGAAACGGGGAGAGACAGACAGACTCCTGCATGCGCTCGACCGGGATCCACCCGGCACGCCCACCAGGGGGCGACGCTCTGCCCATCAGGGGGCGATGCTCTGCCCCTCCGGGGCATCGCTATGCTGCGACCAGAGCCACTCTAGCACCTGGGGCAAAGGCCAAGGAGCCATCCCCAGCGCCCAGGCCATCTTTGCTCCAATGGAGCCTCGCTGCGGGAGGGGAAGAGAGAGACAGAAAGGAAGGGGAAGGGGAGGGGTGGAGAGGCAGATGGGCACCTCTCCTTTGTGCCCTGGCCGGGAATCGAACCCGGGACTTCTGCACGCCAGGCCGACGCTCTACCACTGAGCCAACCGGCCAGGGCCTAAATGAAATATTTTAAAAAGAAAAAATATATATCACTACACAAAATTAGAAACAATAGATTTCCACAGAAGGCAAATGTAAAAATAAACAATGAAAAATAGCATATTTTTATCAACTCTAAAATACCCTTTTTTTACATTTCAGCATATCAGAAATGCATCTTATAGTTACTGAGATGAGAAGGCAACATTCTTTCTTTCTTAAGGGTTACCTAAAATAATGGTGTCACACATGATCTATATAGCATCTGAGATTTGATGAGATATGGTAAAAAGTTATGAAACTTTAAAATTTAAATTTAAAGAATAATTTTGTTTTAGGTAATCGTAGATCTATGTAATTTGCAGTGTCCTAAGCACTTCTCTTTTTTTCCCAATACCAAGACATCGGTCTATGTAATGTTGACTGAAGAAGATGAAATTGGAAACTTTTACATAAGTATCTAAGGAGAAATTGATCATAGACCAAAGTAAGAGATGCTGATAATTATAAGTGAGTGGACTGCAAAAGCAGGAAATAAAGCAGAATCAAATGTCAGAAAATTTTGACTAGGGATCAGAAATGGAACAGGAGATGGCTGGTGGGTTTTTTGTGAAGTCAACAATTTTTCCATCCCAAACACATGTTTCAAACAACAAAACAGATGACTGTGTATGTGGACATCAGCAGATGGCCAATATAGAAATCAAATAGACTATGTAATTGGAAGCAGGAGATGGAGAAGCTGGATTCTCTCTGCCAAGACAAGATCGGGAGCAGATTGTGGTGCTGATTATGAACTGTTAATACCAAAAAGTAGAGTGAATCATGAGTACAAAGTAAATACATCTCACATAGTTAAAATTATTTCTCATGATGAGAACTTTTAAGAGTACTCTTTGCAATTTTCAAATACATAATACAGTATTGTTAACTATAGTCACCATGCTGTAATTAGCTCTCCAGAACTTATTTATCTTATAACTGGAAGTTTGAACCTTTTGAACCCCTTCACCCATTCGCCAGTCCCCACCCCACTCTCCTGCTCTGGTAATTACCAATCTGTTTTCTGTTTCTATGAGTTGTTTTTTTAGAATTCACGTATAAGTAAAATCATACAATATTTGTCTTTGTCTGATTTATTTCACTTAGCAAAATGCCCTCAAAAATCCATCCATTTTGTTGCAAATAGCAAGATTTTCTTCTTTTTTTATGACTGATCTCAAACACTTTTTAGGTGCTGTTTCACTTTACCCTCACTAGGCCCCTTGGAAGAAAACCCTGTCACCCCTGTCACCGATGAGGACAGTCAAGCCCAAAGAAAGCAAGTAACTGGCTTGGGTCATCCAGCCAGGGCTAGGATGCCAAAGCCCATGAGGAGAGCTGCTGGGGCACTCCTCATATTCACGCTTTCCTGTCCCTCCCAGGGTCCCTTCCTTGTGTTCACTGACCCAGCCCCACACAAAATCATCCCAACTCCTGACAAGATGTTTACCTAAGCTCCTCCTCTCAGAAACCTTCTTTCTCCAGTCCATGGGGAGTCGCCCTGGACTCAGTTTGGGTTGGGAGTTTCATATGGATCCTGGAGATTTTCCATTCTGCCCTAACAGGGACTTTATGAAGACCCTTATGTCAGGGCAAGAGTGGGATCTCTCCTTCACAATGTTCTGTGCTTTCAGGGAAGGTCCTGAGGGGGTCCTCTGAGGCTGGGTTGTATGCTGAGTAAGAAGCCACAAACGGGGGTGAAAGGGTATAATTAGCCCAATGAGTAGAGCTGAAGGAGGGCTACAGAGGTTCCTGGGGTGGGAGGGCAGGCCTGGTGGCTGGATGCTTAAATGAAACCTTCACTCTCCCTGGCTGCCTCCTGCTCACCCACAACAACTAAGGCCATATTAATGGGGGCAAGGTTGCAGACCTTTGTATAAGGCATGCCCACAGAGGTGGATTAAGGTTGGTTGAGGCCCCAGGCACAGAATAAAATATTGGGCCCCTTAAAAAGAAAGAGAGAGAGAGAGAAGGGGAAAATAAAAATACATGTTAACCATATTTTTAAATAAATAAAAAATATTATGTACTATTAATGTTAAAATTACACATATGAAACCAAACTTGGTGTCATTAGAAAAAAGTATAAAGTGGGGTTTTGCGGGGCCCTTCAGAAGTCGGGGCCCAGGGCGTGCACCCAGTGCGCCCACCATTAAATCCGCCTCTGCATGCCCATGTGTGTTGAGGGTCATAATCCCAATTTATGTAGATTAAACCACACATAGAAGATACCATGCTGTGTGTGTGTGAAGAGAGAGAGTGAGTGAGAGAGACAGAAACAGAAAAAGATAGAGAAAGAGAAATAGAGAGGGAGGGAAGAAGGGAAGAGAGAGAGATTATCAGTCAGAAACAGAGTGAGGTGGAGCTAAACAGCCTTTCTATAGGTCCATAAATGGTAGTTATTTGGTCACTAACAAACCTTAAAATCCAGCCTACAGGTCTAGCTTTATAAATGGTCCATTCTGAGGAAGCCTCCTCTGGCCCTTTTGAGAGTCATTGTCATAACTTGAGGCAGTAGTTAGGGGCACAGGCTGTGGAGAAAGTCCAAGTTCTAATCCTGGCTCCTCCACTACTTCCCATCTGTGTGACATTGTGCCTCATCCTTTCACTTGTGAAGTGGGGATATTGGCACCTATAATCCATGCAAAGCACTGGCATATGCAAGCCTAGAGTAAATGTTAAGTTATGATCAACATTGTTGGTACTGTTATTCCTAGTGGCCATTGACTGTTGTATTTCCCATTTTTGTGGGATGAGGATCTTGCTACTCTCAGAGATAAGGCCGATCTGTTCACCTCTGTGGACCAATGTGGGGACAGTAACAGTCAACACAAAGGACTGGGAGAGGGAAAGGAGGTATGATACACAGAATAATGACCCCCTAAAAGAAAAATAAAATGTCTGCACTCTAATCCGCAGAACCTATGAATGTCACCTTACATAGCAAAAGAGACTTTGCGGTTGTAATTAAACTAAGCATTTTGAGATGGGGAGATTACCCTGGATTATCTAGTGGCCCCTGTGTAGGATCAGAAAGATCTCTCTATAAGTGAAAGAAGGAGAAAGGAGAATCATTGTCCATATAACCATATACTGGGTCATAACAAAATCTTAAATTTAAAAGAACTAAAATATGTGCATTATGTTTTCTGGCCATAATGGAACTCAACTAGAAACAAATAACAAAAAAAAATCTGGAAAACTCCCAAATGATTGAAATTTAAAGCCACTTATAACCTATGCGCGCAGCAAGGAGTAAGTTACAAAGCAAATCAGCAAATATTTTAATTAAATGACACTGAAAACACAACAAAAATATAGTATACAGCTAAAGCAGTGCTTAGAGGGAAAATACTAAATGTTTATGTTAGAAAAGAAAATTGTAGGAAAGGAATAAGATTTTCTTGATCCTCTTAGTGTGTTTGGCTGGGTCTGAAAATTAAACTAAAAAAGACAAATTAATAGAAGAAAAACATGCAAATTTATTTTAATATAAGTTTTACGTGACACAGGAGCCTTCATAAAGAAGTGAAAACTTAAAGAAACAGTGAGACCTAAGTAGTTTTAAGCTTGGTTTGATAAAGAATGTACAATTATGGAGAAATACAATAGATTAGAGAGTATGAAGTAAGTGTAGTCAACTGGGTAAACTTAGAAAAGCCTGATCATTAGAATTTTTCTCAGTGTCCCTTTGTCTTAAGATATAAGGAAGTTCCTGTCCTCTGGGTGTAAAGAAGACACCTCTCATATGAGTATCATCTTTTAAATTTTATTTATTAATTTAAGAGAGAAACAAAGAAAGAGAGACAGACAGAAACATTGATCTGTTCCTTTATGTGCCCTGACCAGGGATCAAACCACAACTTTTGCATATAAGAATGATGATCTAGGGCCCTGGGCAGTTGGCTCAGCGGTAGAGTGTATACCCAGTATGTAGAAGTCCTGGGTTCGATTCCCAGCCATGTCACATAAGAGAGGCACCCATCTGCTTCTCCACGCTTCCCCCCCTCCTTTCTCTTTATCTCTCTCTTCCCTTCCCACAGCCAAGGCTCCATTGGAGCAAAAGTTGGCCCAGGTGCTGAGGATGGCTCAGTGGCCTCCACCTCAGGCACTAGAATGGCTCCAGTTGCAATGAAGAAACGGCCCAGATGGACAGAGCATCATCCCCTAGTAGGCATGGAACTCAACTAGAAACAAATAACCCCAAAAATCTGGAAAACTCCCAGGTGGATCCCAGTAGGCACATGCAGGAGTCTGTCTGTCTGCTTCCCTGCTTCTCACTTCAGAAAAATACACACACACACACACACACACACAAAAAAAAAAAAAAAAAAAAAAAAAAACCATGCTCTAATCAACCAAGCTATCTGTCCAGAACACTCACATGAGGATCTTATGACCTGTCAGAATGGAAGAATCAGGAGAAGGTCACAGTGACCTTCTTGCTTCTGCCATTTTCTCAAACTCCTTTAGCTTAAATTTCTCAATATGCCAAGATGCCATATTTGGGTGTAGCACGTCCTGAACTCCATCAAGGCCTCACATCGATGATCTAAGCCTCAACCTTATGAAATTATAAAAACAAAAACCTAAATCAAGTGAAAGAAAGAAATAATAAAGATAAGTAAAGAAACCAAGAAAATAAATTAAAAATTAGTAAAATAATGGGTAAAAATCGATGAAACCAAAAGCTAATTCCTTAAAAATATCAACAAAATTGATAAACCTCTAGGCAGACTGACCAAAACACAGACAAAAAACAAAGAGAAGACAAATTACTAATATGAGAAGTGAAAGAGGGAGACATAGGGAGAAATGGGGAGTCAGTGTTTAATGGGTTCAGAGGTTCAGTGTTTGTTTTGTTTGTTTGTTTGTTGTTTTAGGTGAGAGAAGAGAACATATTAAGGCAGGCTTCTACATGCTCCTCAACCAGGAACCATCTGTCAACCCCATCTAGGGTTGATGCTCCAGTACCAACCTATTATTAGCACCTGAGGCTGATGCACTCCAACGGAGCTATAATCGGTGCCATGGGCCATTTGAACCAATCGAACCACTGGCTTCTGGAGGGGAAAAGGGAGAGAAGGAGGAGAAGGAGGGGAACGAAGCAGATGGTCACTTCTCCTGTGTTCCCTGACTGGGAATAGAACCTGGAACATCCACACACTGGACCGACACTCTATCCACTGAGCCACCAGCCAGGGCCCAGAGGTTCAGTTTTAAAAAATGAAAAACACTTCTGAAGATGAATGATAGTGATGGTTCACAACAACATAAATGTCACAGAATTGTACAATTAAAAATGGTTAAAATGGTAACATTTATGTTAGGTAAATTTTATCACAATTTAAAAATAAATAATTTTTTAAACTAAAAATGGCTGTTACCAGTACCACAAAAACAGACTGTTTCTGTGATAAAGGAAGAGACACCTTATCCACAACTACTGCAAATATTTTTCCTGTGTGTCCTGGAATTCCAGGTGTGCCTGGCCCTGAATCACCTGAGGTTTCTGGGATTGAGCAACCAGAAGGACTGATGCTTCTTTTTGGAATTTACCTCAGGATTCTCAGTCTCATGTTGCTCAGCAGATGCACCTGGTGGTCTCTAGTCTTCCTGAGGCCTTTGTCCTCATGACACAAACCAATTTATGCAATTATTTATCTTACCTGGGATGACGATCCCAGCAGCCTAGATAAGTATCTTTTCTCCTAGGTGCCCTTGCTAAAGGGGCTGACAGCAATCTTCAGCATGGCTTCTGACCCAGGCACACAGCTCCTGACAAAGGTCTACAATCCAGTGTCTTCCAATAGAAAGACATTCCAAGCACCTTTAATGGGAAGACTCGAGTCTAAAATTACCAGGCATCAGGGATTCATATTTTTCTGTAGGAAAACAAAATCCCCTCACCTTTCCTCATTACCCACATTGTCTGTCTTCCCTTTGAGTGCCTCCTCACCCTAATTTCTGAATCAAAAGCAGTCATCATGTGACTTGGAGGAAAAGCAGAGATCAGCCAGTTTTTCCTGGCTTTCATTTTGCCCCATGTTTAGCTTAGCTCAATGAAATTTGACTCCAACCAAAATCAACACAACCTAAGAATTCCTGCTCCTCATATACTATCTTTTGTCCTTGTCAAAAGCATTATCAGCTTGGGGGGCCGTGAGGGCTTGTAAGTCTGTGGACAACATACAACTATAGTGCTCTGTAACCTTTTCCACTAAAGAGGGAAAGAATGAATTTCTAATATTTTGCAGTAAGTTGAGATACTATTGGTATCAGAACCCAGCAAGTAGCCCTTAATGGGGCAAGCTGTATAATTATGTTTTAGGCCTCCTTTAATATGAAAAAGTAGAAAAGAAGATTTTTTTAGCATTTTAACTTTTTGAAAATTTTATAGAAGTAAAAGAAAAGTAGATTTTTTAAATTAAATATCTCTTGGAAATCAAGTAGCTAATAAAAAACATTCCTTAGCCTGACCTGTGGTGGCTCAGTGGACAGAGCGTCAACCTGGAATGCTGAGGTTGCCTGTTCAAAACCCCGGGCTTGCCTGGTCAAGGCACATACAGGAAGCAACTACTAAGAGTAAATGCTTCCTGCTTCTCTCCCCTTTTCCTCACTGTCTTTCTCTCTCTTTTTCTCTCTCTTTCTCTCTCTCTCTCTCCTCTCTCTCCAAAAATCAATAAATAAAATCTGAAAAAAAAGCATTCAGTGAAAGAATTGAAAAAACAAACAAGTTGAGCAAATCTTCCAGAAAGTTGAATAAACAAAAGAAGTGAAACAATAAAACAATAAAGCCTTAATAGAGGTGGTCGCACAATTAGATTAAAAAAATTTTCAGATACTGAGAACAGAGAATATATGCTCATCGTGTTGAAATGCAAAGTAAAACCCCAACAAGATACCACTGCACACCTTTTAGAATGACTAAAAGTAAAAAAAAAAAAAAACTGACTATCCCATGTATTCATGAGGATGCAAATCAACTAAAACGCTCATACATTGATGGAAATGCTAAATTGTACAGTCACTTTGAAAATATTTTGGCAGCTTGGAAATAAAGTTTTTTGGTTTTTTTTTCTTTTTTTCTTTTTTTTATTCTGAAGCTGGAAACGGGGAGAGACAGTCAGACAGACTCCCGCATGCGCCCGACCGGGATCCACCCGGCATGCCCACCAGGGGCAACGCTCTGCCCACCAGGGGGCGATGCTCTGCCCATCCGGGGCATCGCTCTGCCTCGACCAGAGCCACTCTAGCGCCTGGGGCAGAGGCCAAGGAGCCATCCCCAGCGCCTGGGCCATCTTTGCTCCAATGGAGCCTTGGCTGCTGGAGGGGAAGAGAGAGACAGAGAGGAAGGAGGGGGTGGGGGTGGAGAAGCAAATGGGAGCTTTTCCTATGTTCCCTGACTGGGAATCGAACCCCAGTCCCCCACATGCCAGGCCGACGCTCTACCGCTGAGCCAACCGGCCAGGGCGGAAATAAAGTTTTTTAAAAATCTAGATAAATTAAAGAAAAATAACTGAGGGGGCAAACAGAGCAAAGTACACGTGGTGAATGTGAATTAAGATGAGACAATATTGTCCTGGCTGGTTGGCTCAGTGGTAGAGCATTGGCCCAGCGTGTGGATGTCCTGGGTTCAATTCCCAGCCAGGGCACACAGGAGAAGCACCCATCTGCTTCTCCACCCTTCTCCCTCTCCTTTCTCTCTATCTCTATCTTCCTCTCCCACAGCCAAGGCTCCATTGGAGCAAAGTTGGCCTGGGCGCTGAGGATGGCTCTGTGGCCTCTGCCTCAGGCGCTAGAATGGCTCCAGTTGCAATGGAGCAACACCCCAGATGGGCAGAGCATCACCCCATAGTGGGCTTGCCTGGTGGATCCCGGTCAGGTACATGCAAGAGTCTGTCTCTCTGCCTCCCCACTTCTCACTGCCAAAAAATACAAAAAAAAAAAATTAAATTAAATTAAAAAGAGACAATATTAAAAGCAAAAAAAAATTAGTTATAATGAGAAACACACAGGGGTTCTAAGAGTACTGGCTTGAAAACCATCTGCACCAGATACTAGTAATTTGACTTTAATGAATATTCATCTTCTCTTATTCCCAATTACCTCATCTATAAAAAATAATTAAGTAGTGAGATTATTTTTAATGAAAAGAGAGATATTGAACAGAGCAGTTGAAATGTATTTATACTGAAGTAATACCGAGAGCACATACATCATGCCCTGGGAGAAGCTATTTCTGACCGCCTGGGTTACAGAGCTCTCCTGTGTTCTGAGCATCCCCTGGCTCATGCCTGCCACAGCTGTCCCCACACTTGTTCCATCATCATCTTCTGGATGGTTCTCTGCTCATTACTCGTATCTCCCTGAGAACCTAAATACTGCCTGAATCATTCCTATGCCCTCAGAGCCTGCGTAGACCAGAGGCTGGAGCCTAATTCCCAGTAGGTCCTCAAACAAAGTTTCTTTGGTTTCTGTTCGTTTTGTTTTGTCTGAATGGTGATGACACATGCTACTCACTTAACCAACTATAGCCAATGACTGAGTTCAGGACACACTACCCCAAAATATGTTACTTTAGTATATTAAATACTTTAATCTGAAGAAATTTGAGAAACGTCAGGTGCAGGAAGGATTTTTCTGACCTTCCTCTGAAGCAGCAGGTCTTAAGACCCTCCCTCACGTGAGAGGTGCTCTCCTTGTGCACAGAGGAAAGGAGCATCCTCATCTAAAAAGACACAGGGACACTGACAGGATTCTGAATGAACAAGCTTTGCTGTTTACTATACTTAGCTCACACTCTTTTTTGTCTTATCACATTTTGCCATGGCTGTCTATTCTTCATCAAATCTAGCATAAAAAATGCTCAGGTTTGTGGCGGCACAGTGGATAAAGCATCGACCTGGTATGCTGAAGTCGCCTGTTCGAAAACCTGCACTTGTCTGGTCAAGGCACATAGGGGAATTTTTTTTTTTTTTTTTTTTTTTTTTGTATTTTTCTGAAGCTGGAAATGGGGAGAGACAGTCAGACAGACTCCCGCATGCGCCCGACGGGGACCCACCCGGCATGCCCACCAGGGGGCGTCGCTCTGCCACGACCAGAGCCACTCTAGCGCCTGGGGCAGAGGCCAAGGAGCCATCCCCAGCGCCCGGGCCATCTTTGCTCCAATGGAGCCCTGGCTGCGGGAGGGGAAGAGAGAGACAGAGAGGAAGGGGGGGTGGAGAAGCAAATGAGCGCTTCTCCTGTGTGCCCTAGCCGGGAATCGAACCCGGGTCCCCCGCACGCCAGGCTGACGCTCTACCGCTGAGCCAACCGGCCAGGGCCCACATAGGGGAATTGATGCTTCCTGCTCCCCCCTTTCTCACTCTCTCTCTGTCTCCTCTTTAAAATGAATTTTAAAATTTTAAATGCTCGGATTTAACCACTTCTTTTGGTCATTTAAAACTTATTATATCTAATAAATTTGTATGCTTTTCTCTTGTTAGTCTATCTTTTGTTACAGGGCCCCAACTAAGAACTTAGAATGGTAAAAGAAAAATATTTTCCCCTTCCTATACCATTATGAAACCAGCAGTTTGTTTACTGGAAATAATACATTTTAAATGAGATCATAGGAGATCTCTCTTTGCAAACTTGTGTTCTCTTAAAAGAAGGGCGTGAAGGAAAAGGTTAACTCATCAGGCTTAGGTTGCTCAAATAATGCACAATCCAAAGAAAAGCCTGTCTCCAGGACTGGCCTTTGGCTGGCTCTTAAGAGATAACCTCTGATCCCTTGGGATATTTTCCCTGATGGAACGTTCCAGTGGGACCAGGTAAGTTTATCCTAACAATGTGCTTTGTGATGAATGTCTAATTTTGCTCTGGAGAGATGGATTCTGAGTAGCTGTGTTCAGTCATACAAGCTCTGCATGTCTATGTGGCTGATTCCCATTAAAAACTGTGGATATGAGCTTCCCTGGTTGGCAACACTTCACATGTGTTGTCACACATTAGTGTTGCAAGAATATAAAAGTGTGTCCCCATGCAAGACTACTGGGAAGGGACGCCTGGAAAAATAATTTTGTACTTGATTTGTCCTGGACTTAACCCATGTGCCTTTTCTCCTTGTTGATTCTAATCCTTTATTCCTTCACTGTAATAAACCAACCCATGAGTATAACAGTTCTGGGTCCTGTGAGTCTTTCTAGCTGGTTATCAAGCCTGGCAGTGGTCTTGGGGATCTCTAGCACAAGAATATTTTGCCCTTTACCGCCACACTTTTGCCAGAAACATCTAGTACCAGTGTATTGACTACTTTTATATATATAATGAATCTTGGTCACTGCTACTTTCTCAGATCAGCCCTTAGGCAAGAGCTGCATTGGCTAATTCACTAAAATCTTCTCATATACAAAAGGGGCTGATGAACAGACTAGACTCTCAATATTTTTTAAATAAATGCAACACTGCCAAGTTAGTTATTTTAGTTTTAAATATGAGGAAGCATAGCTCTCCCTCTGCCTTATATCAACAGAATTGCCTGTAGTGGCACAGTGGATGAAATGGTGACGTGGAACACTAAGGTCGCCAGTTCAAAACCCTGGGCTTGCCTGGTCAAGACACATACAGAAGTTGATGCTTCCTGCTCCTCCCCCTTCTCTCTCTCTCTCTCTCTCTCTCTCTCTCTCTCTCTCCCTCCCTCCCTCCTCTCCTCTCTAAAATGAATAAATTAAAAAATCTAAAAAATATCAAGTATGTGAACCCAGTGATCAGTGGATTTGGGATGTCCAGTTGACCTCTTTCATGAGTTTCATTTCTTTGTTTTCCTCCTGTTTCATGGCCACTCCATTCACTGCTTTTTTTTTTTCTAGGTCCCCTCCCTGTGCTCCTCCTTTGCACTTCAACTGCTCCTCTGTTTGTCTGTCTGCCATACCAGTGTGACATCCCCCATAGCAAGCATCATATGTATCTGTATGTTATCTCACTTACTCATCATAGTTATCATTCAGTGTGAATATTGTCATTCTTTAGAAATGGGGAAACAGTCCCAAAGAATGTAAAGGCCTCTACCACCATCACACAGTGTATCTCAAAGCCAGGATTGAAATCCATGACTATTTCATGCCATAGGAAACAAAGGAGGTGGAATCCAATTCATTTTGCCTCAGCAAGTTTCCTGGGTTTCTTTACCTCTTCTACATAGGTTCTAATCCTTTCAGCTAGCTCTATGCCTAGGGATTTTCGACGTTTTGTGACAAATTGGGATACACTACATTTAGTCTCACTTTTTATTTGAACAATAGATTTCTAGTCATCTTGGGTAAGGGAATTGTAAAAGGGAGAAGTAATTTATGTTTATAGAATCGTGCCATTCTGAGTAGGGTCTTCTTTTTTTTTTCAGAACTCTTTCTATGCTGTGTTAACATGCAAATGGGGACTCAGAAATGTAACTTGCTGTCTTTGTGTAGCGATAGGAGTACAAGGCTATAATCAGGCAATTATGGGGGTTTTGAATGAGATCTAGTGACTGTCTGGCCAATAGATGATTTTGTAGAAGAAATAGAGATTTGTGGCTGCTCCTTCCCCACTTCTGAATAACTTTGAAAAACAAGTGTGTTTGCAAGGGGTGTTGTGGCTGTGGCATTTTGCCATAAGCTGGTGGCATAAGTTCTTTTCTTTGTCTCCCCAAAAACTGTCCCAAATAGCTTATATAGTTATAAACTATAGTCCCAAATAGCTTCTAGTTATATTTTTCTGTAACACAATAGAAGCGTGTTATTATTTTCAAATGTTTGTTTTTGTATCAGTGATTTCATCTGAGACACCATGTGAGATCTGCATTCCAGATATTGAGAAACTCTTCCTTCAAGAGAAAAGCAAAACCTTTTAAGGTGTGTGTGTGTCTGTGTGTGTGTTTGTGTGTGTATACAAATTTTATAAAATATACATATTTTATAAAAATATCAGATCATGGCCTGACCTGTGGTGACGCAGTGGATAGAGTACCAACCTGGAACACTAACGTTGCTGGTTCGAAACCCTGGGCTTGCCTAGTCAAGGCACATATGACAAGCAACCAATCAACAGCTAGAGTGAAGCAACTACTTCTTGTTCCTCCACTCTTTCTCTCTCTGTAAAATCAATAAATAAAAATAATTTTGGGAAGGTTTTTTTGTGGGGGTTTTTTTGTGTATTTTTCTGAAGCTAGAAACGGGGAGAGACGGTCAGACAGACTCCCGCATGCGCCCGACCGGGATCCACCCAGCACGCCCACCAGGGGTGACGCTCTGCCCACCAGTGGGCGATGCTCTGCCCATCCGGGGCATCGCTCTGCCGCAACCAGAGCCACTCTAGCGCCTAGGGCAGAGGCCAAGGAGCCATCCCCAGCGCCCGGGCCATCTTTGCTCCAATGGAGCCTCGGCTGCGGGAGGGGAAGAGAGAGACAGAGAGGAAGGAGAGGGGGAGGGGTGGAGAAGCAGATGGGTGCCTCTCCTGTGTGCCCTGGCCGGGAATCGAACCCGGGACTTCCGCACGCCAGGCCGACGCTCTACCACTGAGCCAACCGGCCAGGGCCTGTTTTTTTTTATATAAATAAATTTTTATTTTAATGGGGTGACATCAATAAATCAGTGTACATATATTCAAAGAAAACATGTCCAGGTTATCTTGTCAATCAATTCTGTTGCATACCCATCACCCAAAGTCAGATTGTCCTCTGTCACCTTCTATCTAGTTTTCTTTGTGCCCCTCCCCTTCTCCCTCCTTCCCTGCCCCCGCTCCCCGTAACCACCACACTCTTGTCCATGTCTCTTGGTCTCATTTTTATGTCCCACCAATGTATGGAATCCTGCAGTTCTTGTTTTTTTCTGATTTACTTATTTCACTCCGTATAATGTTATCAAGATCCCACCATTTTGTTGTAAGTGATCCGATGTCATCATTTCTTATGGCTGAATAGTATACCATGGTGTATATGTGCCACATATTCTTTATCTAGTCTTCTATTCTTTTTTTTTACAGTGATTAAAGCCTTTAAGCAAACTCTTGGCCAATACAGCAAGAATCCATAAAAGAGTAGTGTCCTTAATATGTTCACCAAGTCCAAGTTGGCCCCAACACCATTTCAAATCCCTGCAAATGCAACCCAACCCCAGTTCAGTCTGTTAGGAGCTGTCACAAGGAGCAGGAGTCCAGGAAAAGTCCACATCCAGGAAAAGTCCGCATGGCACTGGAATTGTTGTGCAAAACTGTTTTAACAGGTGTATTTAACAGGTGTATTTATGCCTAACAGTAGTCTTGTTTGCTTTTGAGCTATATATGAAGGGAATCCTATAGTGTGTCTTCTCTTATATCTGATTTCTTTCACTTAACTCTTGTCTATGTGTGGTTTAGTTCATTCTATCTCATAGTGTAGTATTCCATGGTTTCAGTATAACACAATGTATTTCCTGGTGATGTATATTTGGTATATTTGGGCTGTTCCCAGATTTTTGCTACTACAAATAGTTTTACTATATGAACATTCCTGTATCTCTCCCAGGTTTACATGTATGCACAAGAATGTTCACCACAACTAGTTTAGGATGGCAAAAAAGTAAATAACCATCCAATAGGAGAATGACTGAATAAACTATGGCTAAAATAAACAATGACACATTCTCAAAACCATTTCATAATGTGGGAGCCACAGTTTTGCTAAGTCATACCAGTGTTCACAGGGGCTGGTGTGATGACTCATGGCTTTAAGGACTCCAGAATTGTCGCAGTAACCTTTGGAGCATTGAGCTCATCTAAGAGCTCCCTGTGGGCAGAGATGAGGACAAACATGAAGGACTCAGTGACACAAGCAACTGGCCATCCCAAAGCACTACAGAGAGGACCTCAACTTGCCCCTGGCTCATGGCTCTGATCTCAGAGCTTCCCCACCTGCCTGACTGCCCTGAGCACTTCCAGGAAGACAGATCTGGGCTGTGCCTGAGGTAGCTAAATTCATTCCTTTCCCACCAACTCAGACCTGCTTTTTTTTTTCTTTTGGGCCAAAACTGCTTTCTCATTGACTCAGATCTCTCTCCATTTATGATCACCCCCTGCCTTGTGGGAGTGTAATTTTGCCCATTGTGCAAGTGAGCAGACAGGGTCAGAGAAGGCAGGAGCTGGGCCTGTAGCAGCACAACAAGTGAGTGGGCAGATTGTGGACTGGCTTTTCTTGCTCCACAGCCATGCATACCTTCAAACCATAGGGAGCTTTTCTGATGCTTCCTTTTATAGACCTGTGTTCCCTCCAGACCAGCAGCCCAATGCATCTACTCCCCCCAGCTAGGGGTTTTAGATCTAACATTCTGGCTCCTGGAAGAGACTGGGTGGAAGCAGAGCTGGAAGCTGGCCAGGATCTGAATGGGGATGGTGGCCTTTCCTTAAATCCCAGGTTCTGCTGGGGTTTCCCCCAGTGCCTTCAGGATCCAGTGTTGTGCTTTCAGGCCAGCCTGAGCTGTAGCCCAACCTGCCCTGTGATTCCGGCCCCAGAACCAGTCCATCTTGTGAAGAAAAAGCATATATAATGCAACTTTTCCATGAGAATAAGAAAATTAAAAGTATGAACCCTTCCTTTTAACTGCAGAAATGAGCTTCTAGTAAAAGGAACAAGAGCAGGAGAGAGAAGAAGACCATCTGCAGAACCCTATGAACACCATTGACTAGGACCAGGGTCCTCCTGGAATAAGAGCAGGATTGACCCTAGGTTGCCCCCAGCTGTCTACACGAGGACAGGGAGACTCTGAGTGGCACCAGAAATGGGACTAAGGCACCCAGAGGCCTGGGACAGCCTCAGGTGTAAATGTTTAAGCCCTTGTCCCTCCTCTGTCTTCTCTGAGGCCTTCTCAATCTTGGAGATGTAGCACCCCCTGCTGGAAAAAATGGGTATTGCTGTAACATGGACAGTCCATAGTTGAGCTGTGCCTGGTGACACCAAGATCTCACCATCGGGCCAAGGCTTCAGTCAGGCTTGCCTGAATGAAAGGGAAAAGTCACTTTGACATAGCAGAAATCTTGGGTTTGGACCTGGACTCACCTTGGACCACAGACACTCAGAACGGGAAGTGGAGGTGTTGTAGGATATGGTCAGGTGACAGCCAGGCTGAGGGATGAGAGCTGAGGGCAGAGAGCAGAAGCCACAGTGAGATCAAAATACTGAGCCTAGTGAGAAGGAAGAGAAAGGAGAGGAAGACCAGGAAGGCTCTGCAAAGGACTGTGCAGGGCTGCTAAGAACATAAAAGGCACCCAGGGCCTTAGTTTCCTCACCTGTACACTAATGGTAGAAGTCCAGTTGACATCTCGTGGAGTTGTAAGAAAAGCACGATTCATGTAAAGTGATGACCCAGTGCCTAGCGCAAAATACCATATTTTTTGTTCCATAAGATGCACCTGACCATAAGATACACTTAGAGTTTTAAGGAGGAAAATAAGAAAAAAAATATTCTGAGCCAAATGGTGTTAAAATATTAAATAAAATACTGTATTTTTTGCTCCATAAGATGCACTTTTTTCCCCCAAAAGTGGAGGGGGAAATGACTGTGTGTCTTATGGAGTGAAAAATATGGTAATTCAGAGGTAAATGCTGATGGTGTTGCTATTGTTACTGTTACAAGAATGGTTCAATCTTAACTGGTGACATGCTGTTCTCCCCCACAGGATGGATGCCTTGTTCCCTTCGAGGTTAAGCCCCATCTGTCTACTTCTGTGGCCCCAGTGTGGAGACCATGGCAGTCACCACAGAGGCCTGGTGAGGGAGAGGGTGTTTGATAGGCAGAATAATAGCCCCCAAAAAGATGTCAACATCCTAAACCACTGAACGTGGGGTATGTCACCTAACATTTCAAAAAGAACTTTGCAGATGTAATTAAATTTAAGCATTTTGAGAGGGGGAGATCATTCTGGATTATCTGGGTGGGCCCAATGTAATTACAAGGATCCTTATAAGTTAAAAAAAAAAAAAAGGTTCCAGCTCCTCTGTCTCTCTCTCTCTCTCCCTCTCTCTCTCATCTCTAAAAATGAATTAAAAAAAAGGGCAGGAGAGAGTGATTTGATGAGAGAAAAACTCAGCTGGCTACTGCTGGCTTTGAAGATGGAGGAAAGGGGCACTAGCCAGGACTGCGGGCAGCTGGTGAAATTTCTGACCTCCAGAACTGGAAGACAATACTTCTATATTGTTCTAAACTACTATTTGCCATAAACTTGCTACATTATCAATATGAAACTAATAGAGGAGGGAACACATGTCCTCCCAACTCACTTCCTCTCTCCCTCTCAGGCCCCAATTTCTGTCAGAAATTCCCAGTGCTGTGGCACTTAAACATGGTGTCCCTGTGCCCTCTGCTAGCCTCAGAGACAGAGGGAAGCTGAGGAGGGTACAAGTACCCTGGGGAGAGCCCAGTCCCCTCAAGGGGGCAAGCTGGGAAGGGGCCCGTGATACAAGGAGGCCCCCACCCTGCACATTGTCCACCGCTATACTACAACACTTGAGTGTAGGGACAGGGTGTCATGGCTGATCGTGACTGTAAGAGTTCTAGAGGGGCCTGATGACAGCTGACATTCACTCAATGTTCGCTCTGTGCCAGGCACTGACCTAAGTGACTGACGTGCAATCTCATTCAACCCTCACCACAACCCAGTGAGGAGCAAAATGCAGCACAGACAGGCTAAGTAATTTACCCATCATCTTACATGGTGGCAATTTAGTCCTGGACTGTGTCACTCCAGAGCCCCTCCACTCCCCATCCTGCTACACTGCTTGAACTACTAGATCAATCCAATGGGTCACAAGTGAAAGCCATTACATATATTTGCCCCAAAGCTTAGTGATCATTAGCTCCCTTTTATGAATGAGGAACTGAGGCTTGGGGAGGATAGGTGATTTGCCCATGGTCATAC
Organism: Saccopteryx bilineata; assembly: GCF_036850765.1. NCBI lineage: Eukaryota > Metazoa > Chordata > Mammalia > Chiroptera > Emballonuridae > Saccopteryx > Saccopteryx bilineata. The sequence continues at coordinate 100,114,125 of NC_089502.1, read as the reverse complement.
AACCACAACTTGGAGTTCTGGCTTTTAAATGAGATCTGCCTGATTCTAAAACCATATATGAATGAAGTCCAAGGGCAGATGGATTCCAACATCTGAGGACAAAACTCTAGATCAGGGGTCCCCAAACTACGGCCCGCGGGCCACATGTGGCCCCCTGAGGCCATTAATCCGGCCCCCACCGCACTTCCGGAAGGGGCACCTCTTTCATTGGTGGTCAGTGAGAGGAGCATAGTTCCCATTGAAATACTGGTCAGTTTGTTGATTTAAATTTACTTGTTCTTTATTTTAAATATTGTATTTGTTCCTGTTTTGTTTTTTTTTACTTTAAAATAAGATATGTGCAGTGTGCATAGGGATTTGTTCATAGTTTTTTTTATAGTCCGGCCCTCCAACGGTCTGAGGGACAGTGAACTGGCCCCCTGTGTAAAAAGTTTGGGGACCCCTGCTCTAGATACTATCCGTCCCCTGAGAGATAGGGATGCCCCTACTCCATGGCTGTTGTCAGCAGACACAGAATAAATAATTTCCCAAAACATGACTTCAATGCACAGGGCTGAGGAAGACTGGGTAACTTTCCAGGACTGAAGGCAAGATCCTGACCCCAAGGGAGGTTCTGAAGGAAGTAGGTGATCTACACTTTGTGGTCTAGACAAGGAAAGCAAGGTTGTCTGGAGCTTGTGTGGAAGAGTCCCAGAGAGCCACATTACTCCCACCTCTCACTACCTTTTATTTTAGTCATGGTTTCTTTTGTGCTTGTTTTTTGCCTGAGAAATGTGCATATTAATGAATATTAATGAATTGAAAATTCATGAAAAATGACCCAGGTCAATCAGGCTATTATCAACATTCCAGAAGTCCCCTGAGTCCTTTCCCAATCACACCCCTCCTTGCCCCAGAAGTAAATACCATCATGACTTGATGATAATCATTCCCTTGCTTTTCTGTATAATTTTACTACTAGTAATGGATTTGTTTTGCCTGTTTTTGAAATTTGTGTAAATGGGTCATACATGTGTAATGACTTGTTTGGCTTCGTCTACTCAATTATTGTGTAGAAGGTATGTCTGTGCAATTTATCCAGACTGTTCCATGTAGTTGTAGGTTTTTCATTTACATTGTGAAATATTACATTCTGTGAAGATACAACTTATTTATACACTTATTGTCATGCCTGGATTTTCTATTTGTAGTTTTTCATATATTCTAGGTTTGAGCCTTTTGTCACTCATGTTTCAATGATCTTCTCCCAATGTATGTCCCAATTTGAGATTTTTGCTCTTTATGGTGTTTTTTGATCAATAGACATTCTTAATTTTAATGTAGGTAAATGTTTTATCATTTTCATTTATAGTTAGTTTTTGTGTCTTATTTAAGAAAAACTTTTCTACCATGAGTATATGAAGGTATTCTTCTGTTAAATTCTTAAAGCTCTCTGATATTTGCCTTTCACATTTAGGTTTTGAATCCACCTAGAATTCCTTTTGTGTTGTGAGGTAGGAATCCAATTATTTTTCACTATGGAAAACAATGTTCCAAATACTGAAAATTCAACCATCTCTTCTGGTCTCACAGTACCTCCTTGGCCACCTACTCTGTGTCTCTGCAAGAGTGGATCTGTTTCTGAGACCACTGATCTTTCAGTGGTCTATTTGTCAACCCTTACAGTAATATTACACCATCTTAATTGCTATACTTTTATAATAAGTATAGGTGTCCTGGCTAGTTGGCATTTAGGCATAAATTCTAAGAATTTACTTATTATGATGCGCGCGCACACACACACACACACACACACACACAAATCTATTGGAATCGCAACTGGATTTGCCCTGAACGTACAAAACAGTTTAGAGGGAAATAATAGCTTAATGACATTGATTTTTCCATTTGATGAACACATACATCTATGAACTACTACATCTATTTAGTCTTTTTTAATGTCTTTCAATGTTTTCTTTTTTTCCAAAGAGATATTGCTCCCTTTTGTTAATTTCTAAGTAGTTCATAAATGGTATCTTTATTAAAACTTTTCTTTGTTGTTAGCAATAAAAGCAATCTATTTTTAATTATGGATTTTATATCAAAATCTTTTAAAATTTGTAATAACACTAATAATTTATCCATGGATTATTTTGGATTTTCTACAACAGTATCATCTACAAATAATGACAATTCTTTTCATTTCCAATCTTTATATATTTTCTTTTCCTTGCTTTATTGTGCTTGTAGGACCTCCAGTACAATGCTCAATAGAAATGGTGACAGCAGGCATGCTTGCCACATTCCAAATGTCAAAGCTCTTAAAATTTCACTTCTAATTATGTAGTTTATTGTAGATCTTTGTAGGTACCCTTTACGTTGGGAAGGTTTATTCAACTAACTTGCTAAGTTTCTTTAAATCATGAACAGATGTCAAATTTTTTCTAACCTTTCTCTACATCTACTGAGATAATTGTGGTTTTTCTGGTTTAATTAACTAATGGGGCAAATTATGCTGATTGAGTTCAAATGTTAAACCACAGTGCAGTTTGGGAATAAATCCAATATGGTCATATAATATACTTTTTTAATATACACACGTTCCCCAGCTTATGATAGTTCGACTTACAATTTTTTTTACTTTACAACGATGCAAAAGCGATATACATTCAATAGAAACTGTACTTTTTTGAATTTTGATTTTTTTTTTCTGCAGGGTAGCAACATACAGTGCCATACTTTCTGTGATACTAGGCATCAGCAGCAAGCCAAAGCTCCCAGTCAGCTACAAAACCACAAGAATAAACAATCAATACTCTACAGTGTTTTTTGTTGTCATTTTTTGGATATCGTGTTTTATGTTTTCACATCCCATCATGTCTACCAAACATCCATCTGTGTCTTCTGCTTCTGATGAAAAGACAAGGAAGGCAATTACTTTTGAGGTGAAACTCAAGATAATTGTCCAACTGCAAACTGTTATTAAGTGTTCTGGGCACATTTAAGGTAGGCTAGGTCAAACTATGATGTTTGGTAGGTTAGGTGTGTTAAATGCATTTTCAACTTACAATACTTTCAACTTATGATTTATTGGGAAGTAATCCTTCATGTCAAAAAGCATCTGTACTGGACTTAGGCAGTGCTATAGACTGAATACTTTTGTCCCTTCAAAATTCGTACATTGAAACCTAATCCCCAATGTGATGGTATTAAGAGGTGAAGCCTTTGGGAGGTGATCAGGTCATGAGGGAGGAACCCTCATGAACAGGATTAGTGTCTTTATAAACGCAGCTCCAGAGATTGACCTCATACCCACACTCTGTGAGGACATAGTAAGACAGTTGTATGTGAACCACTAAACTGACCCTCACAATATACCAAAACTGCAGGCACCTTGATCTTGACTTTCCAGCCTCAGAAGTGTAAGAAAGAAATATTTGTTGTTTATTAGCCACCTAGTCTGTGCTATTTTGTTACAGCAGTCTGAACAGACTATGACAGGCGGTTATCACTTGGTTTAAAATATCTGCATCTGCCTGACCTGTGGTCAATATAGTGGAACGCTAAGGTCACCAGGTTCAAAACCCTGGGCCTGCCCAGTCAAGGCACATGTGAGAATGTGAGAAGCAACTATGAGTTGATGCTTCCTGCTCCTCCTCCCTTGCCTTTCTCTCTCTCTGTCTCTTAAATCAGTAAATAAAATCTTTAAAAATATATATCTACATCTATTTTCTTGAGATTGTTCTGTAATATGCTTTTCACTCCTCAGGTTTTAGTATCAAGGTTATATCAGCCACATAAAATGAATTAGGAATGGTCCCTTTTTACACTCTGAAATTGCTCTTGTAGAATTGGAATTACTTGCTCCTCGAGTACTTCACCAGCAAAACCATCTGGCCCAGAGTGTCTGTGTGGAAAAACACAGGCTACAGGTTCTGATATTTAATAGGACAACTCAAGATTTCACGGGTTTTTTTGAGACAATTTTGGCAAGACATGTTTGTAGTAATTTGTCCATTTTATGTCATTTTCAACATGATTGGCATCAAGTTGCCTTTTCAACACTGATCAGATTACCACATTAATGGAAGGACACCAACACATCCAGACACTAACAAAATCCAAATAGATTTTGATATTTGACAAAGTCCGAATACCCTCATTGAAAGAGAGATGAAATGTGGGTGGGCTAATTTGTTTTCACTAGCTGCTTTCCACTTCCAGACCTCTGTGATGCTACTCACTCTGACTGGACTGCCCTCTCTTCCCCTTTATTACCTGGTAGATTCTTGCTCATTTTTAAAAACCCAGTTCAGGCACCATGTGCCCTAAAGCTTCTAGAGTCCCCACACTAGGCTGAGCATCAATCCTGGGGGTCCCACAGCCCATTGTCCCCATCACTGTTCTAACCACGCTCCACTGTAATTCTTTGTCTCTCTCCCCCATACACTGGGAGCTCCTTCATCTGTCTTCAGAGAGCAGAGGTGTCTTGTGGAATGGAAGTGAGCTTATAATCACTGAGTGACCAACTAAGTTCTCCAGCCATCTCGCTCCAGTTCCCCATATACATGTTTGCTCTTTCGGTTATTTCATTCAGTGGGTGTTGGTTGAGCACCTATATGTGCCAAGAACTGTTCTAGAAGAGTGGCAGGTGAGCTAAGAGGAAAAGGGGGGGAGTGTGGTGTCTTGGAAATCAAGTGAAGAAAGGATTTCAAGCTTGAGATGATCAACTGTGTCAAATGCTACCAATGGATCAAATAAGATGAGGTATGAGACTGGACCATTGGGATAACAACCAGTGACCTCAGCACTTTTTATGAAGTGGTTAAGCAAAAAATCTGATTGCAGATGTTTCAGAAAAGCACTGGAGTCCTGGAGGAAAATAACTGAAGAAAGTTAGTATAAAGTTTTGCTGTGAAGGAAAGTAAATAAATATATAGTGTTCATTTTGCTATGCAGAGTTTTTATTTTGCATGTAGTAAATATATCTATCCTTTCTTTCAGTGCTTCTGGGTTTCCTGTTTTGTTAGAAATGCAATTTCTGTGGACAGCAACTCTGGTATGAATTTTTCACAGCACACTAACGCCTCTGTCCTTTCTGTGGCCTTCCCAATCTTCTGGGCAGAAGGGTCTCCGTGCTGGTGTCTAAGGCTGTTTTTTTGTTGGTAGTTTTTTTATTTTTTTAAAGTAACTTCAAAGTCTTGCGCTGATTCACAAGCAATATCCCCACATCCACAGCTGACCACATCCACCACTTTAACCACATGTGTGACAGCAAACCCTCATGTGGCTGTTACTCTTTTTCCCTCCCTGACAGAAGGTGGAAATGACCAAACGACCTGCCCCCCAGAAACCACCAGACCACATGTATCACAACAATAAGGTAAAGCAACACAGATCCTCAAGGACATATTGAGGACACATTGAGCAGCAGGCATGACCACGTCCCACACCCCAAGTCCCACGTCCCACTGTGGCCCTCCCATATGACCAGCCTGCACGCTCATTCCCAAACAGGAGAAGACTGCACAGCAAGACACATCATTTCTCATAGAGCTCTATTGTGGCATATAATAATAGGTACTCTATATAAATTAAATTAAAAATAAAGCTCCAGCAGGTTGCACAGGTTGGCTGTTAATAAATATATCTCTGGATAATTGTGCCCCAAGACCAGCTCACGACCACTCTCCCTCGTCCAGAGAATTATACAAAAATAAATACGGGCTCGGGGTTGGGGGGGGAGACATGCCCAGTTCCATTCTGAAAGGTCTCATTCCCACTATCCACCCGTCCCCTGCTGCTCTCCACTGTTCCCTGCACAGGAACCCTGTGCTGTCGGGAGAGCTCAGGGATGGGGAGGCCTCTCTCCAGTCGAGTATTCTCAGAAGCAAAGGAGCCCCTCACTGTATAGGTCCACATCCCATCTGAACTCTGGGGGTGGTGCAGGGGCTGCTCCCCAGACCCCAGAGAGAGGGACACGTTGTTGCTGGTCCCACAAGCAGCTCCTATGAGAACCAGGCCAGAGAGAGGCACAGTGCAAGCACCAGGAGGGACATACCACTGTTCAGAGCCACAGGTACCACCACCAGACCAGCCAGGACCCCCAGAGTCTGGGTCAAGGGCCCCCAGAGTTGGGGAGGCAAAACACACACACATTCTGCAGGGGCTGCTAGGGTGGGAGACCTCTTTGTGGACTCAAGGCTTAGGCCTGAACACTCTTCATCCTTTGAAATCACATGGGGCCTAACCAGGCTGGGACAGACTTCAGCCCCCGAGGTATCAAGATGGGTGAGGCTTGGTCCCTGCAGGACAGGGGCTGCTGGCTCCTTGCCAGATATAGGAATCAAGCTGTCTGCCCACTTAGTAGTAAACTCCGTCTGGGATTCTGTCCCTCCCAGGAACCCAGTCACCCCAGATATCACCCTGTTCGTGTGCAAAGAGTCAGTGTCCTTGCACGTCTCCTTCTCTGGAGCTGTAGTGAACTGACCCTCTCTACCTAAAACCACAGGGCTGTCACGTCCTGAGCCCTCGGCCCATGGGAGCCACACATCTCCTATAGTGGCTGCCAAAGAATGGACCCCAGAGAGGATTTCCGGAGGCGACTCCTTGGGGGTGCCCCCTTCTGGGCTGGAGGGTATCATGGAGAGCCCCTCTTCACCCTCCCCCTCCTCATCAGGGTCCTCAGTGTCCTTGATGAGCTCCACACCACGCCCCAGCCGGGCATAGTGCAGTGTGATCTCCTCCGCCAGGGCACTGTTCAGGGCCCGCTCAGGGCCAGGCCACTTCAAGATCAGGTCGCGGTCCGTGAGTATGCCCAGGGGATGGCTGGGGGATACCCCCCCATCTGTGGAGCCCTCCCCACCACTTCCTGCCCCACCTGCAGCCACAGCGGCCCGCAAACGGCTCAAGTGGGACAGGTAGAGCTGCTCCAGCTCCTGGTCAATGGTGTCCTCGCCAAGCAGCTCCTCCAACCCACTCATGACCGCCAAACCCCCAGGGGGCTCGTCCATAATAGCCCCGACCATGGGGTCCTTTCGGCCCCTTCCGTTCTCGCTCGACACTTCCCACGCAGCCTCCACCTGTTGCTGACTAGGATTCAGGAGAGGCCCAGCTGCCCCCTCACTTGCATCAGGCCCCGAGGCCTGGTCCCTGGGGGAGCCACCCAGGCCACAGAGAAAGGAGGAGGGGTAGATCCTGATGGTCGGTGTCTGGGGGAGCTCTGTGAAAGCCGCAGGCAGGCTGCTTCTGGGGACGTCACCTTCCTCTGATGGTTTGCCAGTCACTGTAACTTCAGAAACCTGGGAGAGAAAGGAAAGAAAATGAAGTAGAGCAGGGGATGGAACAAGCAGACAGTAAGAACTGGTAACAGCCCATATCCAGCCCCATAGGTGCTTCCAAATAAAAACTCCTTAAAGAGTCGTCTATATAATTCTCTAAATTCCAAAGACTGCCATCTATATTAAAATGACAAAATTAGATAGAGTAAAAGGGGGCTTTCTCCAAATGTTAAAGCTGAGGTTCATGATTATAAGTAAATACTGTTGATTGGCCTCCAAAACATATCCAGAACTTCAATATAAATTTATGTATATTTTTCTTTTAAAAAAATTATTCCCTGCCTGACTGGTGGTGGCACAGTGGATAGATCATCAATCTGGGATGCTTAAGGACCCAGGTTCAAAACTCTGAGGTTGCCAGCTTGAGTGCAGGCTCGCCAGCTGGAGCCCCCTGGTCAAGGCACATATGAGAAGCAATCAATGAACAATTAAAGTGACACAACTACGAGCTGGTGCTTCTCATCTCTCTCCTCACTCTATCTCTCCCTTCCTGTCTGTCTCTCTAAAATATATATATATATTTCCTAGCTCTGTCTTTTTTTAAATTTATGCATTTTTTTAGAGAGGAGACAGAATGAGAGAGAGAGAGAAAGAGAGAGAGAGAGAGAGAGAGAGAGAGAGAGGAGAGAGAGAGAGAGAGAGAGAGAGAGAGAGAGAGAGAAGCAGCAGGGAGCATCAACTGTCATATGTGCCTTGACCAGACAAGTGCAGGGTTTTGAACCAGTGACCTCAGTGTTTCCAGGCTGACGCCTTATTCACTGTGCCACCACAGGTCAGGCATAGCTCTGTCTTTTGTCAAGGCCAAGAAACAGTAGCAAATCTAGTAGCAAAAAACAAACTTAGTGCCATATCTAAATACCATTCTCCACTAAAAGGAATAAATGGCTGTTTCTAGGTTTGGGGTGAGTAAAATACCAGATGAGTCTGGGACATACTGCCATAGCACAAGGTGAAGAAATGCTCAAAGACTGATGAGTATGGGTCAAAAGGACTCTGGAGCCAATCTAAATAAGCTTCCACTGGCCAGAGGCAGTTTAATTTAAACATCAAAAAAATAGGGATAATGGATTGAAACTCCTCAAATATGTTTAAAATTCATGAGTTAAGAATGATATACCAAAACCAAAAATCCTTTATTTGGTCACGTTTCAAGAAGTTGATTTCTTCTGAAAACTGATAAATAAAAAGGGGAAAAGTGAGTGTTTATACAGCTTTTCTATATAAACTATATACCTTCAAGATATACACTGTCAAGGTAGGCAGACAGTTGATGTGGGAAAGTTTTTCTGTAGAGAAGAATTCCAGCTAATAAACAAAGTGGGAATAAGAGAATTAAACAGAATCAATTCTAGTTAAGTTAATTTAATAATAATAGGGTATAGCTAATAAATTAATGTAATAAAATTAATAGTCTAATAAATTAATAGTGGATTAGAATTAATAAATTAATAAAAAATTGAGTAAGAAATGTGTTTCCACACGGATGCAATCAGCCATATCCAGACTGTGGAAAACTCTACAGGACAAATAAGGTTTCTTGAACAAAATATGAGAAAAGTGAGGGAGATTTAAAAATTTAAAACAACACATCAATCCATCAACCAAATGCAATGTGTTGACTTTGTTTGGATCCTAAAATACTTATGAGATAAGAAAATTTGAACACTGACCAGACATTTGATAATACTAAGGAATTATTGTTAATTTTCTAAAGTGGGATGATGGCACTGTGTTTTTTAAGAGTTATTAATTTAATGAGATACAAACTGAAGTCTTTATGGATAGGATTATGTCTGGATTTTTCCCAAAATAATTCCATAGAGAATGAGAGAGGGGATGGATGGGGGATAAACAAATAGGAATGACCTGACCAGGTGGTGACGCAGTGGATAGAGCGTTGGACTGGGATGCAGAAGTCCCAGGTTCGAGACCCCGAGGTCGCCAGCTTGAGCAAGGGCTCATCTGGTTTGAGCAAAAGCTCATCAGCTTGGACTCAAGGTCGCTGGCTCAAGCAAGGGGTTACTCAGTCTGCTGAAGGCCCATGGTTAAGGCACATACGAGAAAGCAATCAATGAACAACTAAGATGTTGCAATAAAAAACTGATGATTGATGCTTCTCATCATCTCTCTCTGCTCCCGTCTGTCTGTCCCTATCTATTCCTCTGACTCTCTCTTTCTGTAAAATAAATAAATAAATAAATAAATAAATAAATAAATAAATAAATAAATGTTTAAAAGAACAAATAGGAATAAGCATGTGTTGAAATTTGTTAAAGCTGGGTGATGGGCATATGTCGGTTCATTATACTAGTCTCTTTACTTCTACCTATAATTGAATGTTTTTGTAATAAAAAGTTAACACACACACATTAGCAAACATCTGAATCTCTCTACGTTGCTGCCAGCACCAGCACTGCTACCTGGACTGCTGTAGTAGCCTCCTCCTCATAGTCCCCCTGCCTCTGCCCCCACCCCTACAGTTCAGTTCCCTCACAGCCAGAGGGAGCCTACTAAATCTTACGTCAGATCTTGGCCGCTCTCAGCTCATCCCTCTCACGGCTCCTTTGTCAGAGTAGAAGCCTGAGTCTTTCCCATGGGCCACCAGGCACGGTACAGTCTGTCCCTACCATCTCTCAAATGTCATCTCCTCCCCTCACTCACTGCTCCACGCTGTTCCTCACACACATTAGTCATGGCCCTGCTCCAGGACTTTGCACTTGGCTGGGATGTTCTTTCCCTAGTTGTCCACGTGGCTCACTCTCTCACCTTTTTCAGATCTTTGCTCAAATTTCATTTACCACTAAGGCAGGGGTCGGGAACCTTTTTGGCTGAGAGAGACATGAATGCCTCATATTTTAAAATGTAATTCTGTGAGAGCCATACAACAACCCGTGTACGTTATGCATTATCCAATAAAAATTTGGTGTTGTCCCGGAGGACAGCTGTGATTGGCTCCAGCCGCCCGCAACCATGAACATGAGCGGTAGGAAATGAATGGATTGTAATACATGAGAATGTTTTATATTTTTAACGTTATTTTTTTTATTAAAGATTTTTCAGCAAGCCAGATGCAGCCATCAAAAGAGCCACATCTGACTCGCGAGCCATAGGTTCCCCACCCCTGCACTAAGGCCTTCCCTAGCCACTCTAAAATCTAAAGTTGCATCTGACTGATGGTGCACAGTGGATAGAGCATCAACCTCGGACGCTGAGGTCCCAGGTTCAAAAACCCTGAGGTCTCCAGCTTGAGAGCAGGCTCACCAGCCTGAGCACGGGGTCTCTGGCTTGAGCGTGGAACAACAACATGATCCCATGGTCACTGGCTTGAGCAAGGGGTCACTGACTCAGCTAGAGCCCCCCCCCCTCCCACCACCCTGGTCAAGGCACATAGCAGAAACAATTAATGAACAACCAAAGTGTTGCAACTAGGAGTTGATGCTTCTCATCTTTCCCCCTCCCTCTCTTCTCTCCCTCTCCCGCAAAAAAATTTTTAAAATTAAAATATAAAGTAGCAAATTTGTCCTCCCCACTTCTTTCTCTCTTCTTTCTCTCCCTAAGTGTGCTTTGCACAGTGCAAGCATTCAGTAAATATTAGCTAAGTTAATGAATGAGATTAAGATAAGCTCAGATAAATAACTGCATTCTACTCCTCCAGCATCAGGTACTGATTTGGGGGAATCTCCCTCCAACCTAGGATGGACCCAGAGCAAGTCAGCCCCCATCACCCAGCCTCCCATTGGGCCATCAATCCAGAGGCTTCCGGAGCCTGTTTACCTGAAGTGTCATCTGTGGCCACGGACGGAGAGGGGTGGGGGCCACCAAGGGACCCACTGACTCCTGGACATCAAGACACTCTGTGGGAGAGAAGGGTAGTGTTGGGAGTGAGGCAGGTGTACATACAGGCCTGGTTTTGGTTAAGAAAATCTGTTCTAGAGGGGTTGCGGGGTAATATTGAGTGGGACACTTGAAACCATGTCAATACAATTAAAAATAATTTTTTAAAAAGAATAAAGAGCCCAACCTGTGTTGGCACAGTGGATAAAGCATTGACCTGGAATGCTGAGGTCACTAGTTCAAAACTCTGGGCTTGCCAGGTCAAGGCACATATGGGAGTTAATGCTTCCTGCTCCTCTCCTCTTCTCTCTCTCTCTCTCTCTCTCTCTCTCTCTCTCCCTCCTCCCACCTCTCTTAAATGAATGAAGTATTTTATTTTTTTTTTTGTATTTTTCTGAAGTTGGAAATGGGGAGGCAGTCAGACAGACTCCCGCATGTGCCCGACCGGGATCCACTCGGCACACCCACCAGGGGGCGATGCTCTGCCCACCAGGGGGCGATGCTCTGCCCCTCCGGGGCGTCGCTCTGTCACAACCAGAGCCACTCTAGTGCCTGGGGCAGAGGCCAAGGAGCCATACCCAGCGCCCGGCCATCTTTTGCTCCAATGGAGCCTTGGCTGTGGGAGGGTAAGAGAGAGACAGAGAGGAAGGAGAGGGGGAGGGGTGGAGAAGCAAATGGGCGCCTCTCCTGTGTACCCTGGCCGGGAATCTGGGACTTCCACATGCCAGGCCGACGCTCTACCACTGAGCCAACCGGCCAGGGCCTGAATGAAGTATTTTAAAAGTTAAAAGAAAATCTGTTCTATACCCTGTCCAGAGCATCATCCCAAAACATCAAGGTTATGGGTTTGATCTCCAGTCAGGGCACATACAGGAAGCAACCAATGAATGCACAACAAAGTGTGACAACAAAATGAATGCTTCTCTCCCCCCCCCCCAACCAATTAAAAAAAATATATTTAAGCCCTGGCGGGATGGCTCCATTAGAGCACCTTCCCTATGTGCAGTGGTTCCCGGTTCGATCCCCAGTCAGAGCACATGCAGGAGTGGATCGATGTTTCTCTCAAATCAATCAATATATTATTTTAATTTTTAAAAAATTCTGTTCTAACCAATAGGCAGTTTTTCCTTGGAAGCTTTCTGTGACAATCTAAGGCAGAGGTGCCTCTTCACTTGTATAGAAAGGAAAGGAGGAGGAAGAAAGAAATGGTAAATATAAGGTGAAACTCCTATCACCTGCCAATTGCTTACCCACAGCAGGAGTGTTATCATCAGTGCCCTTCATCCTCAGGTCTTCCTCATTAGGCCTGTGGGGGAGAGGAGAGAGCACATGGATCTGATCCCCTGAGATCTGATCTACCAGCAACTTGTAAGCCTCTGCGATGGCCCACCCTCACCTGATAGCTGCTGTTTTCTCTTCTGTTGCCTCCTTCTATTCCCTGACTATAACAGTCCTACAGACTCATAAAACATTTACAAAATACAATAAATAGTGACATATTAGGCAGAGGCAGTCACCATTATCATTTTCGAAAATTTCATTCCAGATACTCTATGAAAGCACTTGGATTCTGCAGATACAATTTCACAGCTGACTTTGTCCATTTAACAATAGGAAGTGCCATTATACACCTCTGTGTACATTTGAAATAGCTGCTTACTACTCCTATCACATGGGCTCACCATAAGGTACGTAAACAGTCCCATCCTATTGAGGAGCTAGGTTGCTTCCTCCATTTTACTCTCACAAAGCAGGCTTAAGAGGAAATGGTTGGGTATCGTTTTATGAACAACTCAGATCATTTCTTTAGGATATCTTCCTGGCTATGGAGGAACCCATCTTTTCCAAGAAAGGGCAGGTGAGGACTGTGTGGCACAGGAAGCTGCAAAAGGGAGAAAGTGACTAGGGAATGGGAAAGAAGACAGCAGAAAATGAAGTCACCTGGGGCAACAGAGGCCTGAGTCCCACTGTCAACCCTGCGCCCATCCCCACATCAGCCTAGCAAGGCACCTAACCACCCTGAGCCTCACCCCCTCACCTTAAAAGAGCACAGGGGATTCAGGATGTGCACACCAAGCACAGGGCATTCAAGATAAATGAGGACATCAAGCCAGACACCAGGACCCGGAACAGAGCAGGGGCTGAATCAACCGCAGATAATTGTTCATCTTGGTCCTCCTTCCTAAGAGCTGAGTGGCATAAGCCAGGTGTATTTTATCCAGTCCTTGCCAAGGGGTGGGGTCACATGGATCATGGGGAAATCACTATTCTCATTCTCACAAATGAGTATCAAATGTCTGCAGATTAGGGCAGTGAGGGAAGCATTAGCTAAAACATGTGCAGAGATCTGACAAGAGCTGAGGCAATTGCTCAGACCTTTCGCTTCCTAGCGGTAACTTGATGATGTTGACATTTCTGAAAATGGTTGTAATTTTTTGAAAACACGTAATGAATTACCTTTACAAAAACAGAATAGCACTAGCTGACCCAAATACAGTAGTTACTATGGTGTTAGGCACTGTGATAAATGTTGCACATATACTATTAATTAAATCCTCACTGGAACCCTATGAGATAGGTACTTTTAATCCTCTGAAGTAAGCAGTATTACTACCATCCTACAGCTGATAAAATGGAAGCTCAGTAAATGGTTGAAGGTCAGCAGTGAGGATCAAAACCTAGGCTGGCCTTCCAGCTCCTAAATCTGCTCTCAACCAACAAACTGCTGCTACCTGGATGGGGAGACGGGTTTTACCCCAACCCTATCTCCAATCCTGTCCAGGAGTAGATTGAGGGAAGCAGCAATAACAGACAAGATCCCTACCTTCTTCTTTATTCAGGCTTTTCTTTAGACTTTTTGCCCACATTTTCATTCCCAGCTTTCCTGCCTTCATGGGACATGTAGCTAGGAAACTACCCAACACATAAGTGGCTGCAAGAACTACTTTTTATTAGCACCCTCGGTGAAGAAACTTGAACTATACACATGGGTGCAGAGTTTGGAAACTCCGGAAGGAACTGTCTTTCTCCATGAACTAGGGCTCATGTGTCCCACCAGAGATCTTTGGCTGAGACTACTACAGGGCCTGGAGTGGGTGATGCCAGAAGCCCACTGCCTGTGGGCTTATCAATCCCTGCCTGTCATGGATAAGAAAGGGGACTTTGGAGCAAAAACATATCAGCTTGGTCCTGCACCAGTCCCCTCAGTGGTTCTAAAATCCAGATCTTTGGATTTGTGACCCGACATGACTTATACTTATTTTGCTAGTATAGTCCTTCATTAAGGAAAATGTCATCTTCCTAGCATCTTCCAAAGCAAGCCTCTTCAAGAAGATCCACAAACATCTGACATGTGGTGAGGCAGTAGAGCATCAACCTGGAACATTGAACTCACAAGTTCAAAACCCTGGGCTTGTCAGGTCAAGGCACAAATGACAAGCAATGAACAACTAAAATAAAGCAACTAGAAGTTGGTATTTCTCACTCCCCCATCCCCTTTCTCTGTAAAATCAATAAAAAACATTTTTTAAAAGACACACAAACAGACGGACTCACTTCCAGGGGCAGGACTAGTCAAGCTGTCCCCTGCCATTTGGCCCAGAGCTGACGTACAAAACCACCAGGCTTCTAAAAGCCACTCCAGAGTCCTAGATGTATGTGAGAGAGAAGGGCGGAGCGGGGAACAGGAAGATTCAAGACACAGCCAATCAGCAGGAAAAGAACTCCAGTTCAGATGAAGGAGAAAAAAATACAAAACAAATCCTTCAGCCCCCAGACAAGGAGCTCCATAGACAGAGTGTAAGAAGAGGGGCAAAAATCTGGTCAAGCAATTCAGCCAGCCCCAAGATCCAAACTGAGGCTCAAGGAGCAGTGTCTCGACCTTCACTAACTACACGCCAAACTGATAACACCCAAAGAGGGCTCCATTTTGAAGACAGTGTTTCTGTAACTTACAGGCGGTGGTGCAGTGAAGAGTATTGGCCTGAAATGCAGTGGACCCAGGTTCAAAATGCTGAGGTCCCAGCTTGAGCGTAGGATCGCTGGCTTGAGCGTGATATCATAGACATGACTCCATGGTCACTGGCTTGAGCACAAAGGTGGCTGGCTGGCATGAAGCCCAATGTCACTGGTTTGATCACTCTGCTATAGTCCCCCAGTCAAGGCACATATGAGAAAGCAATCAATGAACAACTAGGTTGCTGCAATGAAGAATTGATGCTTCTCATCTCTCTCCTTTCCTGCCTGTCCGTCCCTGTCTGTCCCTCTCCCTCTCCACTAAAATTAAAAAAAAAAAAGACTGTTAAGTTTAAAAACTAAATAAATAAAAGGAAAACCTAAATATCCTTGAACTGTCTTTTATAGTAAACATTTGAGGGCAGCTATGACTTCAATCTAAAGGATGATAAGACAAATGGAGTACGAATGTAGACTGACTCACTGATCAGTAACAGAGAAGAGGTGTTCTTAGAAAAATGGAGAGAAAAGAGATTAAGAACAAAACTGTACCTCCAGTGTGCTAATTTTCGAGAAGGAAACCTGCTTTTTTGGCACCAGCCCCACAAATGCCACATGGTTATCTCCTCAGGGGCAATGAGCAACAGTGGGCTGGAACACACAGGCCTAGGGACATCTTGGACATGCATCCTTTGTTTGCTGGCAAGAACTAGTCAACAGTGCAGCCTAGAAGGGGCCTGCACACCAGTCTCCTGGGCATGAAAATTCTCACCATCCCCAGGAAACTCAATGGCCGCTGACCTCATATGGCACCGAGAAACCAGGGGGGTTAGATTTCAGAAAGAAGTGCCATCATCCCAGCCTCGGCCAGCCAAGACAAAATGAAAAAGTAAATCTTCAGAGTGAGCAAGCAGATAAAGGCTTACAACCCCCACAGGAAAGAGCAAAGCAGACTTTCAGTCATCACTGCCATCACCACCACCCAAGTCCTCCGTGAGCCCTCACAACACTTATGTTTCCAAAGAACTTGGCCACCCCGAAGCAGATCATGCACTGAAACCCAAAGGAGAGCTCAGCAGGCGCCCAGCTCTCGTGTAGTCAACCTAAAGAGAAGGCTACTGAGGAGGGTGGAGACAGGTGGCTTCAGAATTCAGAAACCTGCCCTGTGATACTCAGAATCCCGGTTACCCTGAGCCATCTGCTTTCTGAAAAACACAGGGTTGGAAAGAGGCTGTGAAAGCCAAGTTATGGGAGCACTGCCCTGTCTCTCCTAGCTAGTCTCTCAGTGTCGACGCTGTGATTTCGGGGCAATCCAACAGGGTGGAGGTAAGAGTTTCTTGTGCTATCAGCTTCTTTTAGAGCAGTAACTTCATTCATTTGGCAGTGGCCCGCAGTAAGAAATACATTGTACATCATAATCCAGCACACCCCATGCATGTGTACATATAAATGCATACCTGTAATTGAGAGACAACACTTACCTTTATTATTATGTTGTGATGCACTGATTATTTCCTATGCTATGTGTTTGTTGGAGTCCAATAAATTGATTTAACATCTCAACAAAGGGGCAGGACATGTAATTTTGAATCAACCCAGCTCTGCCACATACCAGCTGTGTGACCTGGAGCAAGTTACTGAACGTCTTTATGCCTCAGTTTCTTCATCTGTGAAGGGGGAATGGAATTACCTACCTCAGAGAGCTGGAGTGAGGAAATATGGGGAAACGGCCTGTAAAGTGTTTGACAGTAATCTCCTCCACTTTCCCACCAAGGGAAACTGAGGCTCTGAAAAGGAAAAGTAACTTGGCCAGCATTGCCCAGCTGGTAAGACACGTCACCTAACCTGATACAGCAGTTAAAAACTGGGGCACTAGAGCAGGACGTCCCCAGCACAAATCCCAGGTCTGCCACTTTTGTAGCATGTAGCCTCAGGCCCATGTCCCTAACTATGATACCTTACCAGTTTTCTGTGGAATAAAAAAGGATTGCTTTCACATTAAGTCTTCACTCTCCAGACAACCAAGATGACCCCTAGCCCATCCAGTTTCAACTTTGATTGTTCTGGTTTCCCCTAAGGCTGCCAACTCGGTAATAGGTTGGGTTTCCATCCATTCAGCTACAGATGCACCTAAAAAGTCATTGAGACCTTACTGTGCATCCGCCCAGTGACAGATCCTGGAGACACAATGGTAAGCAAACCCGACTAGGAAGCTTATAATTTACTGTAAAGGAAGGCATCAAAAAAAAATACTCACACTCATTCTTTCAACAAACATTTATTGAGCACCTGTTAAGTGCCAGGCACCATGGCAGGCCCTGAAGGAATACAGAGGTGAATAAAAGTGGACCATGTCCCTACCCCTCATGGAGTTTACAGTCTAGCAGGGCAGAGAAGGTCATCCAATAATCCCCTAATAAAGGTCTAACTACAAACTGAGGTCAGTGCCTTCAGAAAAGGAAAGAAGTCCTAGAACAAAGGGACCCTGGGCCAGACTACAGGTCAGAGCTTAGGATGCTTACAAGGAAAACAAGGGAGGGGAAGGGGATTGAGAAGCTGCTCAGAACACTGCGTGGAGAGTGAGGAGTTTGAGGCATCTTTGGGACACCATCTAAATGGAGACACCGAGTTTGAATATATGAGGGCAAAAAGGGGAGGAGGGACAAGGAGAAAAACAAGGGCCGGGGAGTTAGAAGGGAAAGCAGCAGAGTGCGGTCCCAAGGCAAGCGAAGAACGCGTTTTAAGTAGAAGTGCTCAATCGCTTCAAGAAGAAAACCAAAACCCCACCTATGGAATCTGACAGATGTAGTGGGCCAAAGCAAGTGTAAGCAACTCTTTAGAGCAGGGGCAGCAATGAAGGAAGGATGATTAGGTGCTGGCCAGGAGCAGCGTGAACAGAGGTGGGATCAAAGGACAGATTTTTAAGACAGTAGCTGGCATGTATAAAGGCTGATATAGGATCAGGTGAGGAGAGCAAAGAAAAAGCTACAGGGAGAAAAAGGGAAACCGATTATGTCCAGTTCTGGAGAAAATGACAGAAAATGGAACCCAGAGTATGAGTGGAGGACATGGCCTGAGGGAAGGAAGGACCCCTCCTCCCCTGTAACACGAACAGAGAAATCAGTGTGCAGGATGAGGGCTGCAAGTCATGGGGAATTCCATTCTTATGGCTTGTTTGGTTTTTTGAAGCAGAAAGTGAAGTCAGGAGGTAAAGAACATTTGAAAGAATCACATCAGGGAGACAAGAATGGATCAGAAAAATAGGACTGCCAGGCAGAGGGGAAAATGATCCTGAATTTGTGATGATACTCCTCTGCTCTACTACATGGCATTCTCTAACGGGGTTTACCTGCTTGACTGATGGGCACTATGTAAAGACCAGGGCCTGAAGAGATTGGAATGGACAGACTTCCCAGAGGAAGCACTCTTTAGAACTAAAGGATCAAAACGAGGAGAATGCAAGGGGCACAGGACCAACATTCCCAGTGATGAAACAGCAGGGCAAAGGCCCTGAGGCAGGAAGAGGCAAGGCACCTTGGAAAGACCATGGTGATCGGAGCTAAGAAGGCAGAGGATGGTATGAAGTGAGGCTAGTAGCCATGGAGGCCAGATTTGGGGAGAGGGCAGGGGGTACATGACGTCCATGCTGAGGCTTTCTTGGTCTTTGTTTTTAAGAGAGTCAGGACACCTCCTAAAGATGTTAAACCAAGGCAGACCACAAGGGCTCCTCCCACACCAGCCCTGGGACTTTGAACTCTGGGAATCTCAGTTTACTCAGCCAGGAAAAAGGGATAAAACAGTCTCTCACCAGGAATACTAAGAGGATTAGATGACACTTGGTATGCAAATAGCCAAGTGCCTAGACCTCTGCCAGGTCTCAAATGACAAGCCCTCTGTACCTGTCACTTTCCACCCAGATCTACCACAAGCCCTCTGACACCTCAGTAGCAGTTTGTATCTTTTCCCGTTTGAACCTAGCACTGTGCCCAGCACATAGTAGGCCCTCAATAAATGCTTGCTGACGGATCATCTCTAAACCTAAGGGATGATGCCTGGTCTAGCAACTCAGGGGATGCAGCCATTTTGGTTTCTGAGCTGTATCCCAATGGCTACTTTTGACTTCTCCCATGCTTCTACCTGATGTGGCTGCACCCAGTGCACGATATGCCTGCAGCCAACACTTTGTGAATGGGAAGATCTCTACAACAGGGCTCCAGCAGGTTAAGGCTATCTCCTAAGATCCTCCACCATTTCCCAAGAAGGCTGGGTCTCAGGAGGTAATTGTTCTTTAACGGTGCTCCAAGTCATCCGCAGCACACAGATTTTCAAACAATAATAAGTTGAAATGTACTCGCCAAGAAAGCCACCAACCTACAAAGAAAATCTTATCGCTGATCTTGCAATGAGCACCAACCGTCCCTTTGCAAGAGCTGAGATCAAAAGATAAAGAAGCTATCAAAAAGCCATCTGCCCACTTAAAATAATATCATAAGTCATGTTAGGAACCACAGACCTGGGGCCAGATACCAAAACAATTGTCTAAACGGGCTGCTTCATTTCTCCTTAAAACCACCCATGTATTTTAAAAGAAAAACACCCTCTCCACCCACCTTGGCCCTGCAAGCTTTTGACTTCTGTTCCCTTGCTTTCACACTCTACATGACCAAACTCCGTTACCCAAACTGTTGCGTCTTACAGACTGGTCTCCCACAACAGCCGCTGGGATGACGACTTAGGAAAAGGTGAGTCTGAGAAACTGGAACAGCTCAGTATCTTGGCTCTGGGTGATGATTACACAAGGACATCGATATGTAAAAATCCACTGAGCCCTACAATTAAGATCAGTACACTTAAAGCAGCAATTCATCAATAAAAAAAAAAAAGAAAGAAAAAGAAAGAGCAAAGTATAACATGCTGGGAACACCAGGAGCAAAAGGCAGAATTTGTCCTGAATCCTATCAGGCCTTCAAGAGGGGCTATTTAAAAAAAATGCCCCTAGCATCTCCTCCCTGGTCCTATCACTTACTAGCTGAATGAAGTTGAATGAGCTGGCTTACCTCTCTGAGCTACCTTTCCCCCCTCTATTAAATGAGCACAATAATAGCACCAAAAGCACACAGCATGCATAGCAGGACTCAGGACAGAACGGACTCAAAGCTCTTAGCACCAATATCAGTACATGCCAGCCACTGTTATCTTTTGCAGCTACCACCATGCTTCAGTTACCTTGCCCATGTTTGCTGTGTCCAATCCAACCACACAAAGTAACCGTCATTCCCCTTTAGCAGATGAGAACATTGAGGCAAGGCCACACAGCTGGTGATAGGCAGAGCAGAGTTTGGGAAAAGAATCCAAGAAACTGTATGTGTGATTCCCTAAGTACTAATACTAGCTAACACCTATATGGCACTACTGTGAGCCAGGCTAAGTTCTGAGTGCTTTTTACTTGTCTCCTGTGAAGTAGGTATTATAATTGTATGTTTTACAGATGAGAGTACTGAGGCACAATGCAGCCGGCCAAGGTTACAAGGCCAATGTAGATGGCACATCTGGGATTTGAACTCAGGCACCGATGCTAGAATCCACATTAACACTGCAAGGAAAGCCATGCTGCCTGTACCCCTTAGACTAAGGCTCAGGTTACTATGGGGCTCACAGGATCAGTAAGTGGGTGCTTCCCTCCTTGCTTAAGTACCCAGGCACATCTGCCCACCAACTGAGCTAAACCGTTCTGAACCACTCATAACTTAAGGACTTGCCAGGACCACAAATATCTTGGTGCAGCAATATATACAAGGTCCAAAAAGCACTTTCCCATTCCCATTCTTCTCTCCACCAGGGAAATGTATAGATTTCCCATGTGTGCATGGAGAATCTACTTATCCCAGGCTAGACTAAAGTGATCCCCCCCAAATTAAGCCTATCTGCCACCCTTGAAGAACTCAGAGCTTGCCCTAGCCAGATAGCTCAGTTGGTTAGTATGTTGTTCCAATATGCCAGGTTGCCTATTCAGTCCTGGTCAGGCACATACAAGAATCAACCAATGAATGCATAAGTAAGTGGAACAACAAATCGATGTTTCTCTCCCTCTTAAAAAAAAAAAACAGAACTCAGAGAAAACCTAGGAGAATCTTGTTTCAGGGCTTCCTGGGGTTAACTGGTTCTTTCTCCCAGGCCCTGAATAGTCACAGTTAGTATGGCAAGAACAAAGGACAAAAGCATCAAGTCCAGGCCCATCTGATTCTGGCTCTTCCAGAGCCAATGCTTCTCTGAGAGAGCATGGACTCAGCCACTCACCTCCGCAGGAGGTCTCAGACTGGATTAGAGCATAACAGTAAAGAGAGTGCACAGGCTTCAAGGTTAGTCATGGCCAAAACAGAAAGGCCAGGTGCCATCACTTCCTAAACAAGTTTCTCTCTGGATATCTGGTTTCCTGCTCTGTCGAATGGGGATCAGATTCCCTGCCTCCCAAATGGAAAGGCCCCTGGTCCACTCTACCATGTCACTGCAGTTCTCTCCACTCCATCACACTGCCTATCATTCACACCAAGTGCATTCCCACCTCAGGACCTTTGCACTTGCTGCCTAGAACATCTTTGCTCCCATGTGTGCATAACTGCTCCTCTCTATCATTCAGGGCTCAGTTTAAGTGGCACATTCTCAAAAAATCCTCCACTTCCTTTTCTACAGACTCTCTCCCTCCATCTTTGTGCACAATTCTTATCATCATCCTGGGCTGATTCTCAAAGGCCCTCCCTGAACACCCTCTCTAAAACAGCTATTCCCTCCCAAACTTTCTCCCTTTACTCAATTTTACTTTCCTCTCAGCAGCTAACCTTATCCCTGTCTCTTATCTACTTGTTTTTTCCAGCTGTCTCCCATTGAAGCCTATATGATCCTTGAGGGCAGGAAAGATGTCTGTCTTGTCCAGGGCTTTACAGTGGAATTCAATAAGTGAACAAAATCCCAGTAATATTTGGCCTCCATTACTCTTTGACTAACTGACTGAATGCACCCTCTTTTCTGTCCTGGAGAGGAGGCCTGAAGGGTTCCTGGATCAGGATGCTTGTCCTCCATCCTAGACACAGCCCTGCCTTGGCGGAGGTGGCGCTGGCAGACATTACCTGCGCCTCACCGGCTTCATGCAGCTCTTCAGCTGCCTGGCCTCAGCCTCCACGGGACCCTGGGACTCAGGCTGTGGCTCCAGCTGCGGCACCTGCTGCTGCTGGGGCAGCCCTTCAGCATCAGTGGGTGTGGGAGCGGGAGCGATCCGGAGCAGGACTGTGTAGTTGCGGCCGTTGTTGTTGGCCCAGAAAGTGCCCTCGGGGGTCTCATAGCGCACCACGAAGTCCAGGCGCGCCCCATCGCCCGCGCCCTCAGCAAAGGGCAGCTGGAAGGCAAAGCGGTCGGTGCGGCCGCCGTCGTCGGGCGAGGAGGACACCTGGCCAGAGACCAGGCCAAGGCCTGGATCCAGGATGGGATCTCTTGTTCCTGGTCCTCCCGCTCCTGCCCCCGGCGGGTTGCGCGGGACATAGCGCGCTGGGTGGTCGCAGAAGGAAGCCCAGCCGTCGTGTGAGGCCCGCACGTGCACCGCCTTCTCGAAAGAGCGGTTCAGCACGCGCACCAACCCGCGCAGCACCGGCGGGCGCCCCCCAGGCACCCACACCCCGGCACCCCCAGGGACCGCTCCGGGAGGCGGCAGCAGCGCCTCCAGCTCCACCATGACGCGCCCCAAGCGCTCCAGACGGCCCGGTGCAGGCGGCAGAGAAAATGTGGGCACCAAGTAAAAACCCCCGCCAGCGGGGACGGGGCACAGCGGTGAGGGCTCAAGGCAAGCTTCCTCTTCCTCCTCCCCTTCATCCCCATCCTCGCCATCGTCGTCCTCATCAGCCCCGCCGCCGTCGCCATCTTGCCCGGCCACCGCCGCCATCTTGCCCGCCCCGGGCCCACCCCATGGCCGGTAGCGGCGCAGCTGCGCCAGCGGCAGCCCCAGGGCCTCGTCGGCGAACAGCACCCTCCGCGGGGCCGCCGCTGCCTCGACAGAGGTGCGGGGCTCGCCCGCGGCCGGCGAGGGAGGCGCAGGAGGCCGCAGCGGGGGCTCCACAGGGGCCGTACGCGCCATATCGGCGGCGGCGGCGGCACCGACGGCACCGGCGGCGGGACCAGCGAGGGCAGGGCCTGAAGGGGCGGGCAGCCAATGGGAAAGCTCACACACGGTGGGCTCCGGCTCACGGGGCCGTAGGCGGTGAGATGAAGACAGGTGTATCAGACAGCCAATAGGAAGCCGCGCGTGGGTGACGTAGGCGGCAGGAGAAGCACGCAACCAATAGGGATGCCCGAGAGTGGGTGGTGTAGGAGGCAGAATGATCAGTGAATCAATGGGGAGGCTTGAATGGGGTGGTGTAGGCGCTGAGATGGAGAGTAGAAACACTAATGGGGAAGTATAGATGAGCAATATTGACATCTGGGCGGCGGGGAAAATGAAATGTGTACAAGCGATGGGGGTAGCAGGCAGCGAACAGAGGCCCGAAAAGTAGAAGATCCCAGGGTTGCGTAGGTAGGTAGTGGGATGGAAGCTAGAGACAGTGAACAGCCAATGGGGAGCCGCGCGCTGGTGGCGTAGAGAAAGGGTGAAGATAATAGCTTCAGCGAGTCAATGGGGAGTCTTGTGAGCGTGCACGTAGCCTTCAAGGGGCGGTACCAGGGTGGATCTAGCCAATATAGATGCAAGAAGGAAACTGAGAGACAGTGTGTATGCTTCGGGGGCGGGACTGGAGGGGTAGAGCCAATGAGAGTGAGCGATGAAGGCGGTAGCAAGGAAAAGAGTTGGCAGATAGCCAATGGGAGAGCTAGAGGTAAGTGAAACAGAGTAGTAGAGGGACGTGGAGGCGAGAGGTGAAAGAGAGGAGCCAACTGGAGCATTGTAGGTTGTGTGAAAGAGGAGGTGAAGAGCCAGTAAGAAAGCCAGAGGAGAGGAAGATGCGTAGGCAGTCTGGGCTTGTGTGTGTGTGTTGTGTGTGCGGGTGGGGGTGTCAGAATGCCTCTGGTGAATGCATTTACCCTTCTTCCTAACACTCCGTAATTCCCCATTGCCCCCAGCTCTGAATTTTCAGAATCCCTGAAGACTTAGACTGAGCACTAGTGTGAGATTGAAGGAAGCAAAAAAGACTCTACTGTCCAGTTACTGGATCTTCTCTGCCCATCTCCAAGCCTTTGCAAGAATGCCCCTGATTGTCATCCTCAGCCTTCACCAGGACTTGGCACCATTACGAATGAATAACCATAGGAGAAATTGAACTTACTGGAAGATTATCTTTTTATAACCAGCTACGCCAAGAGTTGATTGGGCATGTTGGTAGACACTAACATAATCACAAATCCAAGCCCTGTCTTTTTTGCCTGATTCAGCTCTCCACACCCCACAGTGACCTCGCCTCCTTTTTTCTTTTTTTCTTCTTTGAGAAAGAGAGGCAGGAGAAAGATAGTAACTTGGAGCTACACCTGTATGTGCCCAGACCCGGGAATCGAACCAGCAACCTCTGCACCCCAGACAAGCTCAGTTGGTTAAGAGCATCACCCTGAAACAGCAAGGTTGCGGGTTGGATCCCCAGTCCAGGCACACAAGAGAAGCAACCAATGTATGCACCACTGAGTGGAACAACAAGCAAATGCTTCCCTTCCCCCTCTCCTCTCTCTCCCTTTCTCTCTGTCTCTAAAATAAATAAATAAGCCCTGGACCTATAGCTTGGTTGGTTGGAGCGTCATCTCCTTTCTTTTCTTTTAATTTTTATTAATTTTAATGGGGTGACATTAATAAATTAGGGTACATATATTCAAAGAAAACATGTCCAGGTAATCTTGTCATTCAATTCTGTTGCATACCCATCACCCAAAGTCAGATTGTCCTCCATCACCTTCTATCTAGTTTTCTTTGTGCCCCTCCCCCTCCCCCTCCCCCTCTCCCTCCTTCCCTCCCCCCCTTACCACCACACTCTTGTCCATGTCTCTTGGTCTCGTTTTTATGTCCCACCAATGTATGGAATCATGCAGTTCTTGTTTTTTTTCTGATTTACTTATTTTACTCTGTATAATGTTATCAAGATCCCACCATTTTGCTGTAAATGATCCGATGTCATCATTTCTTATGGCTGAATAGTATACCATAGTGTATATGTGCCACATCTTCTTTATCCAGTCTTCTATTTTTTTTACAGTGATTAAGGCCTCTCACCTCCTTTCTATATGCCTCCATCTCTTCTGTTCCCTCTCCCAAGAGTACTGCTCCTTCTGCTTCATCTAGTCAACTCCTTTCACTCTCCCATTGAGGAACAAAAGGGAACCAAATTGTAGCTTTTGTCCATTGAATATATCCATTCATACATTTCCCTTCCATCCTGGGAGGATTTACTGAACACCTACTATATACAAGGTTTTGACTCACAACATGCCTAAGAGGAAGGTGGACCCCACAGCAGCCACATCCCTGCCTTCATGTCTTGGTGTTCAAGGATAATGGGTCAGGAAGGATTATATTCCACTGCAAGTTAACAGAAAAATCATGAAATAATGGGAGGTTAAATGCGATAGAACTTTTTTTTTTATCATCTAGAATTTCAAGCTGGTGAATAGTCTGGGAACTCCTTCTGGCCTACCCAGTTAGGACATCGTCTGTGTCTAAGTCTAACCCCCAAACTCTCACCCTTCAACAGATCCTATCATCTCTCCATTTACAGTATTTCCTAAATCCACCCTTTCCTCATGCACTCCACTGCCATCATCAGTCATCTGAAATATTGCAGTAGCCTCCCTCTCACTGGTCCCCCTGCGTCCACCCTCACTCCTACGGTCAATTCTACACACAGCAATCAGAGGGATCCTGTTAAGTTTCAAGACAGTCCATGTCTCTCATCTGCTCACTCAGAGTAAAGGTCAAAGACCTCACCATAGGCTATGAGCCCCTGCATTGATTAACAGCCCCCCTTGTCCCTGCTCTGACCTCATCTCCTACCCCTCTTCCTCTCATTCACACTACTCTAATCACACCAACCTCCTTACTAGACCTTGAGCAACTCAGGCACTCCCACATCAGGACCTTTGCACTGGCTGTGTCCTCTGGAATTATTCAGATGTCTACATGGCTTCCTCCCTCACTTCCTTCAAGTCTTTGTCAAAGCCCCCCTTTCTCGGGGATTTTAACCAACTTTTTGTTTAATCCTGCCCACTCTCCACCAGAAGCCTTCATATGAGAGGATATAGTCCAGTGCAAAGAAAGTGTGGTGAACTCTGCCCCTCTCTCCCTACCTGACCCCCAGCTCTTACTCTGCAAGGGTCCTGGCTCTCAGTAATGTATCACACCTGCCACACCCTGAGCCTTGTACAGATAGTCTCCTGAGACTCTTTGGGCCACCACTCTCACTCAGTTTTCCTTCTATTTCTCTGGCCACTTCTCTGACAGTAAGGGAGAGATGGTCTGGGAGGGCATAAGGGTGGGGGTTCAGCCCACACCTCTAACCCTAAAAGAGAAAAACAGCCCCTTCTCTTAGGAGGGACAGGACCTGGGGCAGGGAACAAAGCCTTGGCTTCTAGAACTAGCCTGGTTAATAGTTACACAGAAGGTGTAAGAAGTATTCAGACCCAAGTCCATGGGGAGCAAAGGGTCATTAACCTTGGGGACATCCCTAAAATTAGCTTCCCGGGACTCCTTGACAAACACACTCCTCCCCCCTATTGCTCCCAGCCATTTGCCACATCTGTTAAGCTTCTGCTGTACACAGGGTCCCTCCATATTTCAACCTGAAGACCTCATCCCACCTTGGTTCATGTCCTGGATGCCTAGCACACAGGCCATCTTGGGTCTCAGACGTGTCCCACCAACTCAGAAGCCTCAACCAGTGAAAGTTTTGTTTTGAACTAATGGTAGGGAAGGTTGGTTTCTTTTTTTTTTTTTTTTTAATTGTAGTTGGCTGACTTTTTTTAGATTTTGTTTTTCTATTCACCTTTTTTTTTCTTTTCTTTTTTTTTTATCTTCACAAAACCAGGCCATCAGATCCCCTCTGGGCTTTTCCAGAAAGGTGAGTGTGAGTTGAGGAAAGAGGCTCGCCTGTTTTTGAGGGCTTGGAAGGTGAGCAGAAAAGACACAAAGGGGTGAAGGGGTGGATTTTGGCCTCTAGGTTTGTACGATGTGAATAAAAAGCTGTTTCCAACTTCTCTTCCCCAGGCCTGAAACCAGTCTCACAGATGGGTTGGAGTGAACATTGGATGACAAAATCCCGGGCCATGCAGGGAGCCAGGGACTGGGAGTCTAAACCATGGCCTGTCAGGAGAAGCCCCCGGTGCTTGTCTCCCCTGTTGAACATTAGTTGAGGGGGTGCTCGCTGAGGTGAGGAAATTCTTGGACAACCTTAACCCCCCCCCTACCCGTAAGAACCTCTGAACCTCCCTGTCATTGCATCCTACAATTTAAAACCTGAGACTATTGGGCAAAAGGCAACTTAGGGGTTTCAAAACCTGGCATCAAGGAAAGCAGGACCCCCACTCACCAGCTCTGTGATCTGGGGCAAGTTTCTCAACTACTTTGCACCTCTGTTTTCTCCACCTGTATAACAGCCATGATGACAAGATGGACCTCAGTGGGCTTTAGTGAGGATTTCTGAGAAGTGTTCAGCACTGTGCCTGGCGCATGGAGAATTTGATATAAATGTCAGCTACAAGGATGTTGGCAGATATTTGGGATCCTAAAATTTTGAAAACTGGGATTTTTTTCAAGTAGAAAATTGCAAAGGCTGAGGGCCACGGAAGCATCAGATCATGGTGTCCCTGACTACAAAAAGGTTGGACTTCGTGAGGATGGATGCATTAATACTGGGGTCCTGGTCATGACTTTCCTTATAGGGTGGCCTCTGGGTCAAAGATCTCAGGCCCTAAGACATGATGAGACAAAACTTTTCTCCCTGTCCTCACTCAGTGATGCTCAGTGGATTCCGGAGCCAGTGATTCTCAGACTTTTCGATTCTGTGAATTGTGGGGGGTGGGAAGGACTCCCTTCTTTTTTCTCCATGAAGTAACTTCCATGCCCCTCACCCTCTGTGGGAAAATAGGTTGCAGGAGTGTCCTGAACTCCCTTTCCCTGGGCAATAAGAGTGGTCATGACCATATCAATTCTACCTAATGGAAAACTGAGGCCTAGAGCAGGGTAAAACCTCTGGAAACACATCCTTGCCATGAACCGGTGCAGCTAGTAATTCCAGGTCTTGAGTGGGAATGGCGCAGAATTAAGAAAATAAGCTTAAAGAGAAAAAGGATGGGCTTGGGAGGTCTCTTTGCAACGAAAGAATTCTCACAAGTGCAGAAAACCCCCACCATACAAAACATCTTAACTTCACAAAACAAAGGATAAAAAGAAACTTGCCTCCAATCTTTTCGAGGGACATGGGGGGTAAAACAAGCATAAACAATCCGGCACCACAGCTAACTTGAAGGTGTGGAAAAAAATAGCCTTTAGCAACTTCACAGAACCAGTGAGGTGGGGGGTTGGGCAGACTGTCAGCTTACTGCCAGTTCCCCACACCTCTGTCCCCCAAAAATCTAAACTGCAAAGACCCTGTTGGCTTTCAGTCTCCAATATATCCCCCTTTTCTATTTTTTAATTTTAATTCGTATGTTGTGATTTATATGTATTTGATTTTTTTTATGTTTTGATTTGGAGGCAGACTGGAAAAATATAAAATAAACATAAAATTAAAATAGCCAATGCTAACAGATATTAAAACAAGTGTCTTAATATAATGAAGAAATTAAAGCCTTTTAGATTATTAAGCAAATTCTTAGCTAATATAGTAGGATTTAAAATAGAATTTTTGCAGTTTTGAATGTCTTTAATATGTTAATGTAATTTTATCAAGTTTATGTTGACACCATCACTGCTTCACATTATTTGTAAATGTAATTCAACTTTAGTTTGAGAACTGTCCCAAGGAGCAGGAGTCATACATATTTAGTAAAAGTCTGTATGGCATTGGAATTATTATATTTCCACATTCTGTAGCTAGTGTTTAAGTTTTAATGACTTTTTTTTTAGTATATTAAGCTTTCATAATAGAAGTGGGCAAATTTTGGCTAGCTAAGAATAGAAACAAGGCTGATTTTGAAGACAGGAGGTGAAAAAAGAGACAGAGAGGCTTTTAATTTGGAGAGTAGGTCTTGGCCTAAAATAGGCATGGGGCATTGAGGTAGTAGGAGAAAAGAGTGCGTAAAGGAAACACCATGTATTAGACAAGGCAGTGGATTTGTGGCAAATGGGGAGGAAAATAAGACTGAACACCTATAATAGAGATTTTCAAGGGATGAGCAGAATTCAAATATTTGGGCAAGGCAGAGTAAGTGGCCCCCATGTCTATAAGAAATGAGATTGGCTTATTTGCTATTTGGATGGTTATTCTAGGCTTGTCCATGGTGATGTGAGATGGGGCTAATGGCCCTGGGCACCTACAGTCTTTAGTGGCAAGTCCCAGCAGGCTGGGAAAGGTTAGAAGTGGCTGGGGTAGGGCTGGGAGAGACGAAACCCTCCCTTGGAGGAGCAAGGGGGCAGCATCCCTTTTTCCCACAACAAGGGCATGGCCCTGGCGGGGGCTGAGAAGCCAGACAGGCTTTAGCCCAATGATCTTCCTTTCCATTCTTGAAGCAGGGCCCTGATAGAGTCTTATGAGGCCTTTTAGAGGCGCTGGGGCCTTTAAGGGCATATGCCAAGAGCTGGTATTTTGCCTGATCTCTTTGGGCTCTGTCTGCCTTTTCCTGTTCCTCTAGGTCATTATAGACTTTAAAAGCCATACTTAGGAGATTTCATTGAGGGGTTTGAGGATCCTCCTCTGCTTATATAAACATTTTCCATATATCTGGAGCTGACTGGAAAAAGAAAGAAAGACAGTGTTATCAGCTGGATCAAATGAAGGAGGGTAGGAATTTGCAGGAGAAAGAGGTTTGGAGTGTGTTAAGAGGATTTGATAGATGGAACAGGTTTGACAGAGAAAGGGACGAGAGCATAGTAAAATAAACCTTATACAATTGCTCTTATGAAGTGAGTCTCATTCTGGCTCATGGTTTTTACCAAACATTCAGGAACCCACCGAGGAGCCTCCGCAGACCTAGAAAAGACACACACATATCCTTGGCCCCATAAGAGAACAGGGTCTGGCCCTTGACAGATTCCTGTGAGCAGGTCCCTTCATCGTACTTCAGGGAAGGCTTTCCTTGTTGGATTCCAGAGTCTCTGGACCACAGAATGGCCCTCTATATCAGTATTCAAGATTTTTTTAAGTAAAAAGAGCATGATAAAGAAGATTTGCAGGAGTTCCAAGGTATGATTGACTCCCCCTTTTTCATTTTTTATAATTGATTTTTAAGTGTTTGCTGGGCACGCTTTATGCCTTGACCCTGAGGATTGTAAGGAAATACCTGTCCTCAGGTTAATTCCAAAAGTCTGACAAAATATAGTAAATGCTTTTTCAAGTAACACTCTCATATTTTTCAAAACATTTTTATTCCATTGATTAACAGGCAATCTAGAGAGCACATAAGTCTGAAAAAATCCAGTACGACCCATAATTTATTACTCCCGACTATACTCTCCCCCAAAACTACTGAAAAATTTTACTTACTGTGCACACTCGGGGAGTTCCATCACCTGCCTTTAGTTTAGTTTTTCCTTCCTTAGGTCCCCTCTGTTCAGTCGCCACTTGCTGCAAACCAGCATGGCTAGTAATTCCAGGTTTTGAGTGGGAATGGCGCAGAATTAAGAAAATAGGCTTAAAGAGAAAAAGGATGAGCTCGGGAGGTCTCTTTGCAACGAAAGAGACAGCTTGCAAAAAGCAACCTTCCATTCCCCAACCTGCTTTATTTATAGGGCAAAGTGAGGCCATTAGCAAATCAAAGAGATCATTAAAGCAAAGTCACATTTCCAAGGCATTCCAAGAATTCTCACAAGTGCAGAAAACCCCCACCATACATAACATCTTAACTTCACAAAACAAAGGATAAAAAGAAACTTGCCTCCAATCTTTTCGAGGGACATAGGACAAGCATAAACAATCCAACACCACAGCTAACTTGAAGGTGTGGAAAAAATAGCCTTTAGCAACTTCACAGAACAAGTGAGGTGGGGGTTGGGCAGACTGTCAGCTTACTGCCAGTTCCCCACACCTCTGTCCCCCAAAATCTAAGCTGCAAAGACCCTATTGGCTTTCGATCCCCAACACATCTCTATTCCATTTCTTTCCCTGGTGTTTCCCATCCACACATAGGGCTTCAGTGCCTCTCTTTCTTTTCCCAGAGACCCTCAAATATCCTCTCACTCACAGAGTAGTGTCTCTGCATGCCTGAGATGCCCTCGTGATTTGAGTTCTTTTCCTTTGTTTGTTTTTTCCTAAAATTTGAGTTCATTTTCATTGTTTGTTTAAATACACTTTTTTTTAAAAAACTTGTTTCTCATGATCTCATTGATACCTCTCACCTCTGTGGTGAGGGGAAGAAACCATATTTTCAGATGACTCGTAAAGGGCAAAGAAAAAAACCAAATTTTAAAAATTTCCGTTTAAGTCTCATAATCAAGAAGAGGAAAAAAAAAAAGAAGAGGAGAAACAAGCAAGAGAGAGAGAAAAAACTATGAGAAACCCCCCCACCCCGTGATTATCAGCGCACACAGTCATCGAAAAAAAAATTGGATTATTAGAAGAGAGAGGTCTGTGGCTTCCACACCGTGGGTTTTCTTCTCGGTATAAAAGCAAAGTTGTTTTTGATATGTGACAGTTTCCCACAAGCCAGGCTGATCCTTTTCTGTCAGTCCACTTCACCAAGGTGAGTATCCTGGCTCTCCCCGACCAGATGCAGGTCCAATGGAAGAGATATCAATGAGGTAGGTACTGGAGGATCTGGGGTCCTCCAGTATAGTCCAAATGCATGCAGCTACTGTGGTCCTCATCAGGTAAGGTATTTTTTTTACAACAATAATAGTAATAATAAATGCCAGAAGACTGCTAGGTAAAGTACTTAATGTTTGGGTGGAGGCAAAGATAAATAAATTGATATGTAGATGGTAGGATTTTTTAAATATGTCGACAGTCAATCTTTATGAATTTCAGAGCTTTAAACACCTTGAAACACTATCCAGGTATAACTGGAAATTTCAACTACATCTCTCGCCTCTCTTCATCAATTCTCTCTTGGTATCTACTATCCCTCTATCTCTATTCACCGTCTCGCTCTTTCCATGTTTTTCTGCCCTCTCGTTCTCCATCTGCTTCCATGGCACTCAAAATCTCCATCCTTCTGTCTTTATCTGCCCTGTCTGTCTCCTCCAACTTGACCATACTCCATCTGTCTCCTTTCCTCAGCCTTTCTCCCACCATCTCTCCTGTTCTCTTATCTTGCCTTCCCCTGCTTACCTCCCCACCCATAACAGAACTTTATACTATTGACACTCAAAAATAGTGTGTTGAGTAATGCTAATGAGGACATTTACCTTTTATAAAAATGAGCATCTGCTGTGATCAATGAAGAATTGTGAATTGTAGGGTCAGGCTGAGGACTTAACTGAACTTGTCCTTGCATTGTATAAAAGGAGACCCTCCTGGGGGCACTTCATTGTCTACTGTGGTTTAACTGTGTGGTCCGACTCCCAGGACCGTGTGTGTGTGTGTGTGTGTGTGTGTGTGTGTGTGTGTGTGTGTGTGTGTCTGTCTGTCCAGAATCACTGTCCAGGAACAGAGCAGGCTGTTCCAGGTTCGGGTGAGCACGTCTCTACAGGCTTAGCCAGTGCTAAATGTTAACTATTAATATTTTTTAACCAAATTAGAATCATGCTGTCTATTGGCTTTGTTCCTGCTTTACTCAATTAATAGGAGCATTTTTATAGATTTTTGAAGTTGTCAACTTGAAGCCCGAAAAATTGTTTCAACATATGATCTTACATGGCTGTCAAAACCCCACATTGTCATGAACCATAATTGGTTCGACCAAATTCCCATCATTGGACATTCGGGTTGTTTTTAGCTTTTCCCCCTAATCATCCCTGATTAGTCCCTTGGTTTCCTGAAAATGGAGTTACTGGAGCAAAAGATGTGTGCATTTTTAGGGTTTCTGACCCTCTCTGCAAATTGTTCTTCCAAAAGGTCATCCTGTTTTATGTTCCCTCTACTCAAGCTAACCCTGTGTGGGTATTATCATTTTGTAATCTTTTCCCAACCTAACAGGTAAGAAAAATATTACTTACAACATTATTGAAATTTATATTCTTTGATTACTTAGATCACTTATACTGTTTATTGACCACTTGTGCATTTGGGGGTCTGGTGTCCTTCATTCTAATAGAGTGTTTATCTTTTTTTCTTATTGATTTATTATAGCTCTTTATTTAGAAAGAATATGAACCTTCCATCATTCATTCATATATAGCAAATACTTGCTTTTTCTATTTGTTCGCGATGTTTTGCGATACTTGTGATGTTTTTATATAGTCAGATAGGTTAGTCTTTTCTTCTGTGGTTACTGTCTCTGGTTTTGTGCTTAGAAAGTCCTTTCCCACTTGAAAATGAGATAAATGTTCACAAGTGTTGGCTT
Source organism: Saccopteryx bilineata (assembly GCF_036850765.1). Classification (NCBI taxonomy): domain Eukaryota; kingdom Metazoa; phylum Chordata; class Mammalia; order Chiroptera; family Emballonuridae; genus Saccopteryx; species Saccopteryx bilineata. The sequence goes on along the minus strand of NC_089502.1, from coordinate 100,080,409 downwards.
CTAATCTCTTTTATGGCTTCATTTTTTCCATTTACTGTAGAGGTTAAGAGTGTGGGTACTGGAGCCAGACTGTCTGGAACAAACGGAGCCTTACCCCAGGCTATCTGTGTACTTCTTAGCAAGGCATTTATACTCTCTGCACCTCCATTTCCTCATATATACTGTGATGATTAGAGTATCTACCTCAAAGGTGGCTGTGAGGATTAGATCTATTAACCATGTTAAATGCTTAGCATAGGACCTGGAATACAATAAATCCAAGAATTTATTTTAGGGTATATGATGATGCTGACATTTCAAACTGGGCAGGGAGGAGTTAGTGGAAAAATGAATTGATTATTCATTCAATAACTTTTATTTTAACCTTAATTATCCCAGAAACATGTGCTAAATAATCTAGCCTACACATCCCCCCGTTTGAAATGCCACGTTCATCATGAACTCCATTCCCTCTAACCATGTGTCTGTGTTTGAGCTTTCTGTTCTGTTCCTCAGTGGCTGTTTGGTAGCTGAGCCACACTGCTTTTCTGATTGTTGCTTTGCAATAGAACAATGCAATTCCCAGCCCTAGGGGTAGCCCCCACCCTGGCCTTTGTTATTCCTCATCATTTAAGGCAGCATCTGTTCTTCCAGCCAGAGGCCAGCAACCGTTATTTTGGGGGGTATCTCTCTCTCTCTTTCCATATAGATATAGATATAGATGAGTCCCCCCACAAACACTCTGTCTCTCTTTCTCTGAGCATCTCTCACTGTGTCTCTCATTCTTTTTGTCTCTCACTCTTTGTCTCTATCTCATATCATATCTCTCCCATCTCTTTCTGTATCTCTTGTTCTCTATGATCTCTCTATTCCCCTATGTCTCTTTGTTTCTGTCTCTCTTTGTCTCTATGTATCTCTATTATCCCTCTCTCTGTCCTCTGGATAGAGTGGCAGTTGTCAACTGAAAGCCCTACAGACACCTAAGAACTCACCCTGACACAGAGTGAAAGGGCCCTGGCCCTCCCTCACCTATTCCATCCTTTCCCCTTCCCAGTGCACAAGAGGAGCAAATTGAGACCCAGAGATGGACGGGAGGGCCTCTCTCAAGTCCTCACAGAGATTCAGTGGCAGAAATAAGACCCAAGTTCAGATCTTCAGACTTAGTGGGGACCCTGGCTCTGTCTCTCTCTCCCAGTGTGGGCCTCAGTTTACCTCTCAGCACCCATGAGGGAGAAGAAGAACCTGGGCTGCCCCCCAGCTGCTGCCATTCCCCATTCTGCCTTCTCATAGGTGGGACCCTCACTAAGGCAGGAGGATCCACAGTAACAGTGTGGGGCTCGGCCTCCCGAAAGCTAGGCTGGGTGGGGCCCCAGGGCCCCATGGATCAGAAAGCTTTGTGGGCAGAAGGTGGTGTTACTGGGAGGACATCAGTCAATGGGTCTGGCTATGGACAGAGCTCAGCCATGTCCCAGAGTTGGTACAGGACCCTTCCAGAGAGCCTGGTAGTGGGATCTCTACCGGCCAAGGCTAGGGCTTTTCCTGCTCCCCGCCATGAAGCCCTCGCCAAAGGTACACCAGCCTGAACCTCCCCTGTATTCCCTCCCCATCTCTGGCTCATTGTCTGGGAACATTTTCCCAGCATAGACAAGGAGATGGAGGCCCTGCAATGTCCATTCACCAATCACTGACATTTTGCTAAGCATTTTCCACTATTAACTTTGGAAGATGGGTACTGTTATTGTCCCAATTTACATATAAGCCTGAGGAGAGTTGTAGCTACTTAATGGCAGAGCATAGCTCCAGGCTGGGGGAAGGAGAGAGGGTAATTATGACTCTCTTGCCTTCACAGAATTTAGAAGGGAGGCTGAGGGAAGGTTTAATTGTAATCCAGGCCTGGTAGGTGAAAACCCAGAAAAGTAGTGAGCTTTCTGTCCTTCAGGAAGTTCCAGTGCATTTGGATACCAGAGACACTGGCTTTTACATACTGAGAAGTTGGACCCATGGACCCCAGGGAGTCTGTGGGTTTGAGATTCTGGGATCCTTTGTATCTAAGAAATAATGTTCTGTGATTCTGAGGTTCTGGCATAGTACTAATTAAAGACCTCAAGAGTCTCGGTACCTGTGGGATCTGCATGGCACTTCCCAAGCATCAGATCTTGGGCTTATCCTTGTCTGAGAAAGGCCAGGTCTACAGGGCCCACGGCTTGTCATGGTGGCCAGATGGACGTCACTCACCACATCCGCCGGCACCCACATCACTCCACCTGGGCCAAGCCGGCTGCAGGATGGGCCAGCCAATTCTCGGAACGAAACCTGTGGGGTGGGGTGTCTGCCCCCTTGTCTTCCTCCTTGGTGCCGATGAAGCCCAGCGCATCCGGCCGCCATGACGTCAATGGCGGAAAAAATCTGGGGAAATCGGAGGCTCTGACAATGGGGCCCAGATGCAGACCCCGATATGAAAACACAGTCTATGTCCCAGAAACATCCTCCATGCATCTTCTGAGAAATAGTCAGAAAGGGACGCCCCAACAGACAGTGCAGGAAGCTGGCTGCCCGGCCGGGCCCTTCAGTACCCGCCCTCCAGTACCCCACCACCAGACAGACCATATCCATGTGGCCTTTCTGAGAATGTATCTATGCTTCCTTGAGTCAGGCCATTCCAGATATGTTTGAGGAGGAGATTTCTTATAAGTTCTGGCCAAGTGTCCAGGCAGCTTCAGAAATGACCATGGGCCAGCTGCGTGGACCAAGCCAGAGTAGTGGAAAACATCCACTCACTCACCAAAATTAGAACTGTTTGCTCAGGCTTCTGTAACAAAGTACCACAGACTGGGTGACTTAAACAACAGAAATTTATTGTCTCAGTTCTGGAGACCTGAAGTCCTAGATCAAGGTGAGACAGGGTTGGCTCCTTCTAGGGCTATGTGGGAAAAAGTGTTCACGCCTCCCTCCTAACTTCTGTTTGCTGGCAATTCTTGGCATTCCTTGGCTTATAGAAGCATCACCCTTACCTCCACCTTCATTCATTCACTCATTTCTTCACTCACTTCCTCATAGTCACTGACTTCTCTCGGGCCCTTGTTCTGCACCTCCACAGACTCAGGCTCCTGTTTCTCACACAGTAATGTTCTAACCCGCAGAGAAGACTAAGGATTGAATATCTGGATTTTCACCCCCACCCTCCTCAGCACCACAGCTCTGACAACCCCCATAGATTGAGAGCAAAGAAAGGAAGGAGCAATTGCTCCATCAAACCCTCCTTGTTCTCCCTCGGACTGTTCTTCGCAGCTGTGTGCCCACCCCTGTGCTGCAAGGTGGGGTGGTGAGGTATACACACACACACACACACACACACACACACACACACACACAGAGCCCCACAGCAGGGCCTGTGAAATGTGCATGCACAACCTTTATGGAGAAAGAAGTGAAGCTCTCAAGCCACCATGGGACTGTGAAATGATGCACCTGGGTGTCCCCTTTGGTAAAATGAAGGTTGGACTAGGCAGTCCTTCCAGTTCTGACTTCTTCTTAAAATGAGATTACAGTCCGACCTGTGGTGGCACAGTGGATAAAGTGTCGACCTGGAAATGCTGAGGTTGCCGGTTTGAAACCCTGGGCTTGCCTGGTCAAGGCACATATGGGAGTTGATGCTTCCAGCTCCTCCCCCCTTCTCTCTCTCTGTCTCTCTCTCCTCTCTCTCTCTCTGTCTCTCTCTCTCTCTCACTCACTCACTCTCTCTCTCTCCTCTCTAAAAATGAATTTAAAAAATTAAAAAAAAATGAGATTACAGGATTCTGAGAAACCAAGGCCCTTCTTGTTGAGGAGTGTAGGGTTCTGGGGCCATTATGGACAGCTTTCTGGATTGGGTTTGGGTAGGGGAAGAGGAGGAAGAGCGGGCATTCCAGGCAAGCCAAACAGCATGAGCAAAGGCTTGGAGGCAGGCTGTGGGTCAATTCCAGGGAGTGCTGGGTCAAGGAGTTCCCACAGGACCTGGCTTGAGAGAGCTTGTCTCTCCTCTCTGGCACCTGCCATGCCAGTTCTGTGCAGGGCCGACCCAGAGGTGACCAGACCCTGTCCCCGCCTGAGCTCCAGACTCCTGTACTCAGCTACCCACTCAGCACTTCCACTTGTGTGTCTAACGCCAGGCTTTTCGTGTCCATCCACACTTGGATCATCACCACCCTATCTAGCTCTGCTCCCCCCCCCCATTAGCCCCATCTCAGTCTCATTAGTTCTGTCCCTTCAACTACTCAGGCTAAAACGCAGAAGTCACCTTGACCCTTCTTCTCTCACCTCCAGATCCAAGGTACCAGAAAATTCTCTTGACTCAACCTTTCAAACATGCTCAGAATCTACCCACTTCTCACCATCTCCACTGCTACCATCCTGGTCTGTGCCACCATCATCCCTTACCTGGACTGTTGCAATAGCATCTTCACTAGTCCTCTGCTCCTGCCCTTACCTTCTTAGAGTCTGTCCTTCTCGCAGAAGCCGGAGGGATCTTTTCTGTCCATGCCCCCCTGCCACTCCCAGATATGCCCAAGTCATTGGGGTAAAATAATGCTCCCAGGAGAAAATCAGAGATCAGCCCCAGGGCTATCAGCAAAGGTTATGTGCCCGATGCCAGGTGCAGGGAGGACCAGAGGGCTCAGGCCTGAAGACAAGCCTCAAGAGTTGGGAGAAGAGCCTGACCAGGCGGTGGCGCAGTGGATAGAGCATGGGACTGGGACGCGGAGGACCTGGGTTTGAGAACCTCAAGGTCACCAGCTTGAGCGCGGGCTCATTGGGTTTGAGCAAGGCTCACCAGCTTGAGCCCAAGGTCGCTGGCTCAAGCAAGGGGTCACTTGCTCTGCTGTAGCGCCCCCCCCCCCCCGTCAAGGCACCTATGAGATATCAATCAATGGACAATGGACAACTAAGGAACCGCAACGAAAAATTGATGTTTCTCATCTCCCTCCCTTCCTGTCTGTCTGTCCCTATCTGTCCCTCTTTCTGACTCTCTCTGTCTCTGCCACACACACACAGAAAAAAGAGTTGGGAGAAGATCTGAGACCTACCCTGGCTGAGGTCCCACCATCTACCATGAACCCTCAGCTGCCCTCTGGAGGGAACATCCCCACCAGAGCTGTGCCAGCATGCACTGGCAGGACATGTGCTGGGCCTGGGCAAGTCTGAACATGGGGCATGTGTGCAGACACATGCACACTTATGTTCCTGACACTAATGTGTGTATTCATGTGTGTGCAGGTGCATGCACACATAACCAGAGCTGGGGTCCAGTTGTGGGGACTTTTTTTAGGACACATCTCAGCCAATGCCTGCTCTGACCAGGGAGGGTGTCCACAGTTCAGGTGTTTGAGTATGTTGCACACCCTGTAGCACATGTACAACTCCTTCTCCCTATGTCTCCACAGCCTGACCTCAGACAAGGACCCAATGCCCAACCCCAGGCCAGCCAAGCCCTTGGCCCCTTCCTTGGTGCTCACCCCATCCCCAGGGGCCTCATCCAGCTGGAGGGCTGCACCCAAGTCCTCAGACGTACTGGGAGCCAAAGGCTCGGGGGCAACCTTCCAGGGCCGGGACCTTCGAGGTGGGGCCCATGCCTCCTCCTCCAGCTTGAACCCCATGCCACCATCACAGCTGCAGGTGAGGCCCAGGGCCCAGGATGGAGCAAGCAGGGTGGAGTACCTGGGCCTACAGGTGCCGACCTTTACTGTGGCACTGGGAGGGGGGCCCGGCTGGGGCACAGGAAGTGGTTTTCTGGGTCCCAGGCAAGTCTGTGACTTATGCAGATGTCACAGGGCCAAGAAAGTCCCCACTTAGCAGGTCTCAGAGATTCAAGGTTCTCCCCGAACTCCCAATCCCTCTCTCAGTACAGGAGATCCTATTATGGTCCCACGGGCATGGCTATGTGTCCCCTTCCCCATGTGACAGAGGAGAGGGCTGGGGCCCAAGGACGTAAGATGATAAAGTTGAGGTCAGCTCTACCACCATTAATTGGTTGATCTTGAGAAAGTCTCAATCTCCCTGAGTCTGAGTTTCTACATATGTATAAAGGGGATGGTCATAGTACCTACCATGTGAGGCTATGGTGAGGAGCATATGAATTCAACACAGAGAACAGTGAGGATGGGGATGGCATCTCTCCAGCCTGCCTTCCCCCCTCCCCAGCTACCCACAGTGCCCCTTGTCATGGTGGCACCCTCTGGAGCACGGCTGGGTCCTTCGCCCCACTTGCAGGCACTCCTCCAAGACAGGCCACACTTCGTGCACCAGGTATCGACCCTGACTGGGCAGAGAGGAGGGGGCAGAGAGGTGGGGGAATTGGGGAAGGGGCCTGGCTGAAGCACAGCCTATATGTGTCCCCAGCTCTCAACAGTGGATGCCCATGCCCGCACCCCCGTGCTGCAGATGCGCCCACTGGACAGCCCAGCTATGATCAGCCTTCCACCACCAACTGCTGCAACTGGAGTCTTCTCTCTCAAGGCCCGGCCTGGCCTGCCACCTGGTAATGTCATACCCCACAGTTCCACAGAATCCCAGAGCCCCCAAGTCCTTGAATGTAAGCAGCGTAGGTTGCTAAATCATGGCCCTCAGGTGTCGGGTATCAGGTTTTATCATCTTGGAAACTCCAACCTCCAAAAAATGTCAGGCTCAGAACCTGAAAGATGCAGAGCGTCAAAATCACAGAAACACAGATCTTTGCAGTTAGTCAAAATGTCAGCACTTGCGAATGGCAGTCTTTAAGCTTCTCTGCCAGAAGCCTTGGACATAGAAACACCAGAGGTTCAAGAGCGTGGGAAGCTCACAAGGAAAGGCCTTGTGGGCCAAGCTCCAGAGCCCAGGTCATAGTCTCCAGAGGTGCCTTGTCCCCATCCACAGGGATCAATGTGGCCAGCCTGGAGTGGGTATCCAGGGAACCAGCACTGCTCTGCACTTTCCCAAGCTCCAGTGCACCCAGGAAAGACAGGTCAGTGGCAGGGCTGGGAAGGACCCTTGCCTGGCCATTTCGTCCTCTGACACCCTCTATTCCCCCAGCACCCTTTCGACTGTGCCCCAGGGCTCCTACTCACTGCTGGCAAATGGTGTCTGCAAGTGGCCCAGGTGTGAGAAGGTCTTCAAGGAGCCAGAGGACTTCCTCAAGTGAGTGACCCAGGCCCATTCTAGTCCTGGACCCCAGTTTGTGGATGTGGTCCAGGGTGCAGGTCTTAGCTCAGGCCTCATTCTGACAGGCAGTAAGATAAGAGGCAAAAGCTGGGACTGAGAATTCAAATCCAGGCTCTGTCACTCACTGGCTGTAAGGCCTTTGGTAAGTTATTTAGCTTCTCTGGGCCTTGGTTTTCTCATCAGTATATGGGTTATAATAGTGTGTACTATTATTTACCTCCATTTTACAGACAAAGAAACTATGGCCAAAGAGGTTAAGTGTCTTGATCAAAATCACCCACTTCTGACCCTGGCAGATTAGCTCAGTGGTAGAGTGTAGGCCCAGCCTGTGGATGTCCTGGTTTGATTCCCAGTCAGGCACACAGGAGAAGCAACCATCTGTTTCTCCACCCCTTCCCATCCTTTATCTTTCTCTCTCTCTCTCTCTTTTTCTCTCTGTCTTGCCCCCTCCCACAGCCATGGCTTGATTGGCTCCAGTGAGTTGGCCCCCTGGAGCTGAGGATGGCTTAGTGCCTCCACCTCAGGCACTAAAAATAGTTTGGTTGCTAAGCAACGGCACAACACCAGAGATCGGCAAAGCATTGCTCCACAGGGAGCTATCCAGATGGATCCCGGTTGGAGTGCATGCAGAATTCTGCCTCCCCTGCTCTCACTTAATTAAAAACAAAAAGAAAGAAAAAAAGATCACCCACTTCCTAAGAGACAGAGCTGGAATTTGAACCCAGGCAACCAGGCTCCAGAATGCACACTCCTAACTGCTTTGCCCTGCTACCCCTCATGCCAGCATACCAGCCTGATTTTATTGATTTTTTTTTTAAATTTTTTTTGTTGTTTTGTTTTTTAATTTTTTATTTATTCATTTTAGAGAGGAGGGGGGGAGAGAGAGAGAGAGAGAGAAGGGGGGAGGAGCTGGAAGCATCAACTCCCATATGTGCCTTGACCAGGCGAGCCCAGGGTTTTGAACCGGCAACCTCAACGTTTCCAGGTCGACACTTTACCCACTGCGCCACCACAGGTCAGGCTGATTTTATTGATTCTTCAAGTCCCAGCTCCTCAAAATGGCTGTTGCTGCCTCTCTTTAGCTTCATCACACACAGATACAACACACATACACACACGCACGTGCAAGCGTGCACACCTTCTTCAACCCTACCCAACTGTCAGCAGCAATTCAATGCATCCTGTCCTCTTCACCACCAGGCCTTCCCTCCACCTGGAATGCCTTTCCTGCTCTCACCTACCCGGCTGCTCCCAGCTTACCACCCTTCCAACATCATCTCCAATACCCTGGCCAAGCTCAAGTGGTGACCTCAGGCCCAACACAAAGGAGATGCCAAGTAGCATGTGTTGAAGGAATGATGGGTGTGAGAGGAAAACTGAGGTAGAGGGTTGGGAGGCTGAGTATCTGAGGAGAGACCTCCCAGAGGGTCTGAGCCCTCCCCACTCAGAACATTGAGCTAGGAAGCCAGCTCCACCATGGTCACCTGCATGGAACCTTCCCCTCCCCAGGCACTGCCAGGCAGACCATCTCCTGGATGAAAAGGGCAGGGCAGAGTGTCTTCTCCAGAGGGAGGTGGTGCAGTCTCTGGAGCAGCAGGTGATGTGGGGCAGGGTTTGGTGGCGGGGGAATGGTGCATGTGCATGAAACTTATGTCCAGCCTGGGTCAGGAGCCAAACTCACCCTGGATGGGGGGAGCATCAAAGGAAGAGGGGGAAAGGAAACTCGCAGGGAAGACCACAGCCTGAGCAAAGACATGGTGGGAAAAGCCTAGGCTGAGTTCTCCCTTTGTACCTGTCCTCACAGCTAGTGCTGGAGAAGGAGAAGCTGGGTGCCATGCAGGCCCACCTGGCTGAGAAGATGGCCCTGACCAAGGCTTCATCCATGGTAAGCCACCCCATGCCTAATAGCGACACAGACTGCTAGGGCAAGGGCACAGGGGACAGGCCTGGCAGGGTGCAGAGGACTTATCCTTATACCCTGGGATCTCTGGGTCCCTGTTCCCAGCTCCAAACATGCCCAGACCTAAGAATCTATCCCCCTCCACTTACAAATCCTCTGACCCTAAGCTATTGAAACATCGTCATTGTTTCCAAAGCAACAGCAAATAGTCACTGAATGCAGATCATGTGCCATTGGCAAGGAAAGACTGGCTATGTAACTCGCTGGACACAGGGTAAAATGAAAATGCAGGGCTCGAATTTAAAAATGGCAACCACCAAGCATTAAACAAAGTGCAGGGCTCTATGTGGCTGTGTACATCACATGCCCACCAAGCGGGCCCTGGGTACTGCTTCTGATCACTTTGCTGGTATGAACTTATTCAGTCCTCACAGTGCCACTGTCATGTAGGCATTGCTATCAATCCAAACCCACAGATGAGGAAAATTGAGGCCAGGCAGATTTAAGTGACTTTCCCAAGGTTGAGTAGTAGAGAAGCCCAATTCAACAACCCCAGCTCGGGACCCCAGCATTGGTGAGCTACACACACTAGTGCCCACACCATACCCTGATAAATATGGCTCATGCTGCTTTGTGGGAGTACAGTCTTTGTGGGAAGGCTGGAATTGAGAAGAGGGTGCCCTTTCCTTTTAAAACACTTAAAGTGGGAAGTTTTAGCCTTTAGGTCACCAACCTCTCCCTTTCCCCCTCCCCCAGGTGTCATCTGACAAGGCCTCCTGCTGCATTGTAGCTGCTGGCACTCCTGGCACTACCACTCCAGCCTGGCCTGGCCCCCAGGAGGGCCCTAATGGCCTGTTTGCTGTGCGGAGGCACCTCTGGGGCAGCCATGGACACAGCACATTCCCAGGTAAGGATGCTCCGTGTTCTACATGGTGTCTGTCTCGAACCCCTAATCCCCAAACTGGCATGTGATGAGTGGAGCTCTACACTGCTCTTCCCCACCACTCAGCCTTTGGGGAAACACACCTGCTTGCAAAAGCTTCCTCTCAGGGTTTCTGTGACCTGCAAGCTCCTGTTAGGGCCTCAGATGTTTAGCCCTGCCTCCCCTGCAGATCGGGGAGGGATCAGGGCTCCCTCGCTATTCTAGGGATTGAGGCTTCAGCTATTCCATTTGGTTATCAGAATGGAGAAGGGAGGGAATTATGTAATATCCAGGGACTCTCCCTCCCACCGCCAAGGGAAAGTGAGGTGATTCACCCACACTCACTGATCCCCTGCTACCCAAAAGGCCTGGGCTGTGGGCTTAAGAGGGATTAGGGTCCTTGAGTATCATCCTGGTTCTGCCACTTAACCAGTTACATCCTTTTGGTGTGCAAGTTACTTCCCCTGTTTTGTTTTTGTTTTTGTTTTTTGTTTTGTTTGGGGTTTTTGTTTTTGTTTTTTTTTGTGTGTTTTTCTGAAGCTGGAAACGGGGAGAGACAGTCAGACAGACTCCCGCATGCACCCAACCGGGATCCACCCGTCACGCCCACCAGGGGGCGATGCTCTGCCCCTCCGGGGCGTCGCTCTGCCACGACCAGAGCCACTCTAGCGCCTGGGGCAGAGGCCAAGGAGCCATCCCCAGCGCCCGGGCCATCTTTGCTCCAATGGAGCCTTGGCTGCGGGAGGGGAAGAGAGAGACAGAGAGGAAGGAGGGGGGGTGGAGAAGCAAATGGGCACTTCTCCTATGTGCCCTGGCCGGGAATCGAACCCGGGTCCCCCGCACGCCAGGCCGACGCTCTACCGCTGAGCCAACCGGCCAGGGCCCCTTCCCTTGTTTTTAACCTCAGGAAGAATAAGCCCCATTTTGGTGTGATTGGTACAGAGAGTAAGTGATACAAGTTACGTCCAGTGGTCAGCAAACAGTAACTGTGATCGTGGAAAGAGTGGAGGGTAGGAGAGGGAGTGAGGAGGTTCAGATGATGCCTGACTCTTCTCCCCCTTGGACAGAATTCTTCCACAACATGGACTACTTCAAGTTCCACAACATGCGGCCCCCATTCACCTACGCCACCCTCATCCGCTGGGTAAGCAGGGCAGCTCAGGCCAAGGAGAAGGAAGAGAAAGAGGGGGTGGAGACCTGCCTCCCAAACGCCCAGCCTCCCTCTGGCACCCCCAGGGAGGGCTCCTGCATGTAGAAACCCATGCCTCACATGTGATCCCTCATACTGGCTTCTCCCCAGATCTGCCCCCAAACCCAAACCTAAACCATCATCCATACTATAAGGCAAGGCAACTTCAGGCCCTTAAGCCCACTGCTTTCCTGATTTCCACCTTAACCACATACCTGTCTGCCTTCTGGACCTATAAAATCACCCGAAAACTAACCTGATCTCTGCCCTTTGCTCTAACCCCTAGCCAAGTGTTACCCTCCTTCCCCAGCCCCGCTGTGCCCCAGTACATCAACACATCCCCCAGCTGAACCTCTTCCTTAACCTCTTCCTTGAAACAGCTACCTCACCCTTAACCTAACCCCATCCCAACCTCTTCATCTGAACCTCCCTAATGCCTTCCGAAATCCTTCACCAGAGCCCAGCCAGACGGTCATCTTAGACCACAGCTGACACCAAACCTGAACCTTAACTTAACCTCTTCAGAGGTCCCCAAACTTTTTACACAGGAGGCCAGTTCACTGTCCCTCAGACCATTGGAGGGCCGCCACATACAGTGCTCCTCTCACTGGCCACCAATGAAAGAGGTGCCCCTTCCGGGAGTGTGGCGGAGGGCCAGATAAATGGCCTCAGGGGGCCACATGCGGCCCGTGGGCCGTAGTTTGGTGACGCCTGCTACGTGATTCCACACAGTCCCCTACCTGGCCCCATCCTGACCCTAAACCTTACTGCAGCTGTAATCACTGCCGCTAAACTTAATCCCATTCCTAGATCCAAACAAATCGAATTCCCTGACCCTTAGCCTCACTCCACACCTAACCCCAGCCCTGCCGCTTAACTATGCACAACTAACATCAACTTCACAACTAACTTCATTCTTGACCCTGAACTTAACCACATCCCTGACCCATAAAATAACTACTGTATATAATGAGGCCCACCTCTGACTCCTGACCTAATGCTACACAGTCCTGTCATGTCCCCATGAACATGTTCATGTCCCCATGAACAGTCCTAGTGTCCTAGTCCATCCCTAACCTGAATCTAACCAACCTCTTCTCCGACCTTTAGCTCAGTCTGGCCCTTCATGCCGTCCAAATCCTTAAGTTGATCCCATTTCCTGGCCCTTAACCATCCCAGACCTTGAAAACTCACCCCTATAGGGGACCCCACTCTAACTCCACCCCAGATCTTTAACCTAAATCCAGCCCTGACCCTAGCCAGACCCTGCTCCAGCCTCAGCCCTGATCCTTTACCTAACCCATCCCAGCCCACCCTCACCCCGCTTCTAACCGTCTCTGATCCATCACCGCCACACCACCCTCCCTCCCCTCCCCTGCCCCCACAGTCCCACCCCATGTCAGATGGCCCGGGTGGGCCACTATGCCCCTCAGCCCAGCTTTAAGGGAACATGTCCCCTTACTCCCAGGCCATCCTGGAGGCTCCCGAGAAGCAGAGGACACTCAATGAGATCTACCACTGGTTTACACGTATGTTTGCCTTCTTCAGAAACCACCCTGCCACCTGGAAGGTGAGTGCCTCTGGAGGTGACAGGGCTGGGATGGCCTCAAATACCACCCTGGTGCTGGGCCAAGCTGGACAACCTTGGGCTGGGCTTGCAAATATGATGGGAAGGGGCAGGAGGTCGGTTTTGGGTGAGGACTGCTGACCTCAGAGGATGACCACCCGCTTGTTTCCCCCACCCCTGGCCTGATTGGCTGGCCCTCCACCCACAGAACGCCATCCGCCACAACCTGAGCCTGCACAAGTGCTTCGTGCGAGTGGAGAGTGAAAAGGGGGCTGTGTGGACCGTGGATGAGTTTGAGTTCCGCAAGAAGAGGAGCCAGAGGCCCAGCAGGTGTTCCAACCCCATCCCTGGCCCCTGACCTCAAAACCAAGGAAAGAAGGAAGGACAGGGGCCAACATGGGGGGCAGAAGCAGCCGGGGGCAGGGGTGACAGGTCCTGGACAGGCCTGCTGGGACCAAGTATGTGTACTGTCTTGCCTGCCAGGGACCTTACTACCCAGCTGACTACTCCCTGAGTCATATGCTCTGCACCAAGGCTGCTCGGAGGGGCCCCATCCCTGTACTCCCACCCCAGCCCCCTGCCACAGGCTGTCTAGGCAAACTGAGTCTTCACCACCAACCACACACACAACCTGCCTCAGTCACTCAGAGACAACCTTGGACTAGAGAACACACAGATGATCACAATCCTGTCCCTTGGACTCCATACAAACCCCCAACACAAAGAGCCCGTTTCAGTACACTCAGACAACCTCAAATCTGCAGTCACCCAATCCCACTCCAGTAGTCCTGTCAACCCACATACCTCACAACACACACCCACAGAAAGCCTCCAGGCCCCTAGGTGCAGTGTTACATGTGGTGTGCCTAGACATCCACACAGAAGCAGCCTCAGTGCCTTCAGAGTCTCCGGTCCTAGAAAGCCACATGGGCACATACCAGTCACACATAGTCCCACGTAGCTCCTAACACAACCGCTCAGTCACACAGCCCATTAGAACTCACCTGAACACCACACACATACATGCACTCACACAGCACCTCAGTAGGTCTCCTGATTCCTATGCAGACACAGACGGCCACATACATTGACTCGCCAAAATGTACCATGTCTCACCTGCTACCCACCCTCTGGCCCGCCCTGAACCCTGTGCCCATCCATGCCTCAGCTTAGACTGCAGACAGAACCCCTCATTTATTTGGGATCCAAGGCCCCAAGGCCCAGTACTCTCCCCAATAAACTGCAGTCAAGCTCCCACTGTCTGGATGTTCGGCCCAGGTAAGGGTGGGGGTCAGGTGGCCAGGAGTCACTGCAGCTGGAGGGACTGGGCAGCAAACACAGGGAGCAAGTGGGGCGAGTACTTGGCTATCGCCTCCACTACTCCAAATCCCCGCTGAAGCCTGAGGTGGGGAGACCTCTGCCGGGGGCCCCTCAGGTCTCACGGACCCGGCCCAGGAGGCCAGCATTCTCCTGGCGAAGGGCCCGGTAGTCCTCTTGGATCTTCTCCAGGTTGCTGAGAGTTTTCTTGCCCATCTCCGTCTCGATCTAGGCAACATGAATGGCATCCCTTCAGCAAACAGGGCCTCTTTCCCAGCCCCTGCTCACTGCCCCGTTATAGCCACTCAGGGTCCTTCCTGGGCTCCTTCCACCCCACCCTCAAAAATAGCCTGCTTTGTCTCACTTCGAGACCTTTGCATGTGTCATCCTTGCACCGAAAGTATCGTTTGCTATGTGGCAGGATTACCCACCACATACTCAAGCTGAAGTGTCTGCCAATGGCCCTGGGAGGCAGGCATGAGAACCGTCCTGGTGGAAGCCAGAGGTCAGAGTAGGCCGGTGGCATGCCCCAAGTCCAGTGCCCGGCTAAGAGCAGGGCAGAGACTCCAGCGGGTCTGCTTCCAGAGTCTGTCTTGACACACACCAAGGAGCTGTCCCCTGGCCTGCCTTGGTTTCCCCTCCCACCCCCAGGCCTCACCTGCTCCTCAAGGTCTCGAACCTCCCGCATGATAGTGCCCGTGTCCTCGATGGTCTGGATAAGCTGGCTGCAGTTCTGGGGACAGCAGAAAGAAAGGCTTGCACCCCAAACTGTCCCCTCCTCAGCTAGCCCCCAAAGCAGGGGTCTCCAAACTTTTTACACAGGGGGCCAGTTCACTGTCCCTCGGACCACTGGAGGGCTGCCAAATACAGTGGTCCTCTCACTGACCACCAGTGAAAGAGGTGCCCCTTCCAGAAGTGCAGTGGGGGCTGGATAAATGGCCTCAGGGGGCCGCATTGCGGCCCGCGGGCCGTAGTTTGGGGACGCCTGCCCCAAAGCATGCTTCTCCCCTTACCTCATGCAAAGCAGCTAGATACTTGTAGGCCTTCCGAACAGCATCATCCTTCTTGGCATCCTGACCAAACAGAAAGGACCTCAAAGGTATCAGTGGGCTGCCCCAAACCCTACCCCACTTCACACCACCTCCAGAACCCCACAAGGCCACCCTCTCCCACCCCCATAACTTCATCGTCCATGGAGCAAAGCCAGGCCCAAGCATCAGTGGACCTACAGGGCCCAGGCCCAAGTCAGCCCATGAGCAGATGGGCAGGCAGCAGTCCAGCCCCACACCACCCCTCCACCTGGCCCAGCCTGCCCCACACCTTGAACACGAGCTCATCAGTCACTGCAAATGTCCGGTCCAGCTTCCCAGACAGGGAGTTGATTTCCTTCTGAAGCTCCTTTGTGTCAGACAAGATCTGGCAGAGACCAGGCCGATGAGCCTATGTCTGGGGTGGGGTGGCTGACCAGCTAAGGACATTCATATGCATACACTCACATTGAAACAGGGCCTATGGCCCTGGCTGGTTGGCTCAGTGGTAGAGTGTCCACCCAGCGTGTGGAAGTCCCAGGTTCGATTCTCAGTCAGGGCACACAGGAGAAGTGACCATCTGCTTCTCCACCTGACCTTCTGCTTCTCCACCTCCCCTTCTCCCCCTTCTCTATCTCTTCCCTTTCTGCAGCCATGGCTCAATTGGTTCAAGCCACATCACCCGGGTGCTGAGGATGGCTCCATGGGGCCTCCACCTCAGGCACTTAAAATAGCTAGGTTGCCAGCATGACCCCACATGGGCACAGCATCAGTCCCAGACAGGGGTCACAGGGTGGATCCCAGTTGGGATGTATGTGGAAGTCTATCTCCTCTTCTCTCACTTAAAAAAAAAAGAGACAGGCCTATGTCACTATGTCAGGGGTGACTGGAGTAGGCTGTGTGGGACTGTTCTGAGTCACGGTATGGTCAAACATCTCTGCCTATCAGATGATGTGGGGTCCCTGTGTAGCCGTGCTGTGCACATCTGCCCTTTGGGCGTATCTGCCCATATAACCCACCCTCCACAGCCATGGCAGCGAACCTTAGTGATCTCTTCCTTCTGCTTCCGTATGTTGCCCACAATCTCAAGGATGCGCTGGGTATAGGCCAGCCGGGACACGTCTTTGGGCAGGGTCTCCAGCTCAGACATCTAGGGAGAGACACAGCAGGCACTCCCCAGGACCCATACCCCACCCACTCTGAGCCACCTGGGGCCCCAGCATGGGCCTTACCAGCTGCTTATAGAGCTCCTCCTTCCTGCGGGCCTCCTCGGCAGCTGCCCGAACACTCTGGTGCAGCTCCTGGATCTCTGCCAGCCGTCGAGAAGATTCCAGCTGCCATGGGTAGAGGGCTGTGAGCAGAGCGTGGGGATGGCCCCCTAGGAAAGCGCCAAACCTGCCCCACGCACAGCTCAGGACCCCACCACCTACCTCTCTGCAATCCTGGAGCTTTCGGAGGTTGCGGTACTCAGAAAGGAGCGGGACCCTGTGCTTTTCCCACTGGCCAGCCAAATGGATAACCCGCTGTGCACTACTTTCTACCACGAGCTGGGAATGGTGGGAGGAGGGAACATGTCACACAGGCTAGGCCCTTCCAGCTCTGACCCTCCTGGCCCAGTCCCAGCACGAGCCCCACCTGCAGCTTGGCGAGGTTGGCGGCCCCATCTGGCAGCAGCTCCACCGCCTGGCTCTTCAGTCGCAAGGCCTGCTCCCTGTCCGCCATGCTGAGCTCACTCTGCCGACACTTGGTCTCCACCTGGTACCCCAGGACTCCCCATACCAGTCAGTATGGGAATTCAAACACACACCACAGGCTCCCAACCCACACCAAGCCTCGAAAGCCCTGGCCTAGACCAAGCCCCGACAGATGACATACCTCTCTAGCCCCTATCTCCCCTTAATCCTCTCCTGATAGTGACAGAGACCTGTAAGCAGCAACATGTACCCACAGGCCCCTATGACCCCTCCACCTCCTCGCTGACCCCCAAGAGCCCTGATGAGCCCCACAAGCTCCTGCTTGTACAGACCCATCATGCCCTACAGATGCTCAGAGATGCACACACATCTCCTAATTCTCACAGACACCCACAGGCCCCTATAACCCCTCCACCTCCTCGCTGACCCCCAAGAGCCCTGATGAGTCCCACAAGCTCCTGCTTGTACAGACCCATCATTCCCTACAGATGCCCAGAGATGCACACACATCTCCTAATTCTCACAGACACCCACAGGCCCTATGACCCCTCCACCTCCTCGCTGACCCCCAAGAGCCCTGATGAGTCCCACAAGCTCCTGCTTGTACAGACCCATCATGCCCTACAGATGCCCAGAGATGCACACACATCTCCTAATTCTCACAGACACCCACAGGCCTCACTAATACCCACAGGCACCTCCCACCGCTACAGGTCCCAGTCCTGCAAGCACGCATCCCTCTTTCATTCCCACTAACTCTCCTGAACCCTCAAGAGCACCACACATCCCCAAAGTCCCCCATGGACACTTCTGACATCTGCAGACCTCTACGAAGTACCTCTTATCCCCCTCAAGTCCCCCAAAGCCCTCCAGGCCACACTTGTAATCTGACCCCAGATGGCAGCCCCTTTGCCACGCCCACCTGCACAAGGCCAGTTCTCAACGTCTTCATGTTGGCTTCAACCTCTTCAATGTTGCGGTTCACTCCCTCGAGCTGCTCCCAAAGGGCCTCCAGCTCTTTCTCCTGAGCTGCCAACGTGTCCTGGGAGGAACAAGGCCAGTCAGGGTGGGGGTGTTGGGCCCAGTAAACAGGCAAAGGCCCATGACACCCCTCACTGTTCCACTCACCTGTTCAGACCACCGGGAGGTAGCTAGCACATCTGAAACCTGGGCTGCCTGGGCCTCAGGCTCCTAGGGGAGTGAGCAGGGAGCATCCTGGCTGTCAAGGAAGGCCTTGCCCCTCATAGCCCAGCCTCAACACCCCCCCACGAGCACCCTCCCAGCACCATACCTATGCCACTCAATTGCTGATGACTATCAGACTGTGACTATATAAAGATCAAGGCATAGTCCTGGCCGGTTGGCTCAGTGGTAGAGCGTCGGCCTGGCGTGTAGAGGTCCCGGGTTCAATTCCCGGCCAGGGCACACAGGAGAAGCGCCCATTTGCTTCTCCACCCCTCACCCCCTCCTTCCTCTCTGTCTCTCTCTTCCCCTCCTGCAGCCGAGGTTCCATTGGAGCAAAGATGGCCTGGGCGCTGGGGATGGCTCCTTGGCCTCTGCCCCAGGCGCTAGAGTGGCTCTGGTCGCAGCAGAGCGATACCCCGGAGGGGCAGAGCATCGCCCCCTGGTGGGCGTGCCGGGTGGATCCCAGTCGGGCGCATGCAGGAGTCTGTCTGACTGTCTCTCCTGGTTTCTAGCTTCAGAAAAATAAAATAAATAAATAAATAAATAAAAATAAAGATCAAGGCATTATCTGCAACATCAGACTAGAAGAATGTTTGCTCATAAAGAAACTTTCCTGATCCTGACAGCTCCTGTTCACCTGCCCCATCTCTGAAGCCCCAGCTGCCCATGAGAAGGATGAATGCCTCTCTGGGTGACCATCCAAGGAGAGAAGATATGTCCAGAGGAAATTTCCTAGGAAAGCCTGGAGTTTTCAAAAAGAACACCCCTCCACCTTTTCTCCGTTGAAGTCCCCGAGAAGCCAGTAGATCCCCTTGGGTACTAGCCCCTAGTGAGAAAAGGCCGTATCTGGTGGGAACAAAGGCACCTGTGTGGATCAAGTGTGGCGTTTGTATATAAAGTAACCCTCCAAGCCAGCCTTGACCCCATCAGCATGTCCAATGTCCACTCAGGCCCACCCACCAGATGGAAGGTGAACTTCTCTGAATGTGTGAAGCGGGAGCCCTTGGGAGCGCTGGTCTTGGTCCCAGAACCCCAGGCCTGCAGCAGCTCTCCCAGGTCTCGAGCTTGTTGTGGGGGTCCCGGCTGGCCCCACGTCTGACGCAGGTGCTCAGCCAGGTGCTTCTGCAGCCGCTGGTGATGAGCCCGTGTATCCTCCTGAAAACAGAGGGTGAGGCAAATGGGACAGTGGCAGGCGTCCCCAAACTATGGCCCGCAGGCCGCAATTTGGCCCCCTAAGGCCATTTATCCAGCTCCCGCCACACTTCCAGAAGGGGCAACTCTCTCATTGGTGGTCAGTGAGAGGAGCACTGTATGTGGGAGCCCTCCAATGGTCTGAGGGACAGTGAACTGGCCCCCTGTGTAAAAAGTTTGGGGCCCCCTGAAGCCCTGCCTCCTCTAAGAAGCTACCTGACAGAGTGCTAAGGACAAATCATACCCTCCAGCCGCTTCCACCAACGGGGCCCCAGACCTGGCCCACTGGTCTGGGAGCTCCCCCAGGATGAGGGCCCTCCTCCTCAGCCATGCTTTTCTCCGCCTACTTACTCCTCACTCCTCACACCAGAGGAGAATATGGTAAGGCAGAGAAGTAAGCCTGCGGCCCCCAAATCAGAGAGTAACATGGAAAGGATATGTGAGGACAGAACAGAGACAGAGTCAGAGGTGCTGAGCAAAGAAAGGGGTGGAGGCAGAGAGGAGAAATGAAAGAGAAATAAGAACGGGGGTAGTTTTAAGACAACTGAGGAAATCTGATTATGAACGGTATTAAGAGAGCAATGTTAATTCTGTTAAGTGTGAAATGGCCCAGGGGTTACATTAAAAAGTGAACACCACACCTGACTGGTTGTGGCACAGTGTCGACCCAGGACGCTGAGGTCCCTGGTTTGAAACCCTGAGGTTGCTGGCTAGAGTGCAAGCTTGTGGACTTGACTGCGAACTTGCCAGCTTAAAGTACAGCGTTGCTGGCTTGAGCACAGGATCATTGACATGATCCCAAGGTCACTGGCTTGAACCCAAAGGTCACTCGCTTGAGCAAGGGGTCAGTGGCTCGGCTTGAGCCCCCGGGTCAAGGCACATATGAGAAGCAATCAATGGACAACTAAAGTGAAGCAACTATGAGTTGATGCTTCTCATCTCTCTCCTCCCTCTCTCAAATCAATTTTTTTAAAAAGTGAATGCCCTTATGAGTTAGACAAATGCTTAAGTATTTAGGGTTAAAATGACATGGTGTCTGGGATTTGCTTTAAAATAATGCAGCCAGACCTGTGGTGGCACAGTGGATAAAGTGTCAACCTGGAAATGCTGAGGTCACCGGTTCAAAACCCTGGGCTTGCCTAGTCAAGGCACATATGGGAGTTGATGCTCCTCCCCCCTTCTCTCTCTCTGTCTCTCCTCTCTCTCTCTCTCTCTCTCTCTCTCTGTCTCTCCTCTCTAAAATGAATAAATAAAAAAAGAAAACAAACAAAAAATAAAAAATAAAATAATGCAGAAAAAATCGGGGGAGGCTAGATGAAGAAAGATTGGCAAATGCTTATAGTTGAAGGTGGGTGACCGGTACATAGGATTCATTAGAATATTCTCTCTACTTCCATGTTTGAAATTTTCTGAAAGTTTAAAAAAGACAGAGATAAAGATGGAACACATGGCAGTGGGGGATTTAGGAGAGACAGAAAGAGACAGTGGCAAAAGTGGGTAGAGGGAACAGACACAGGGGGATAGAGTGGAGGGACACAGCACCAAAATGAGGAACAGAGGGTAAGAAAGAGAGGCAGCAAAACCACAGAACGAGAAGGTGACCGGAAGAGATCATGCAGAGCTCTTGAGACAGGAGGAATGAGCACCGCTGACAATGGCAGAGAGTGAGAAGGAGTAAGAGACCTAGGAGTGGGAGGAAGGTAGCAGAAACAGGGAGGACGAAGCAGAGCCTGGCAGCTACGGCTGCTAAGAGCCTCACGCACGTGTTTTAGTCAAACGCAGAGCACTATCACCACCCGTGTCTTAAAACAAGAAACTGAGACTCTGAATGAGGATATTGACTTGTCCACAGCTTTTCTGACTCCAATATTCTTGCAGGTGAGGAGCCAGGTAGAGACACACAGAGGGGAGATGATGAAAGAGAGGGCCTAAGTGGATAAAGGAGAGGAGCAGAGCAGAATGGGAGATAAAATGGGAGCAACAATGAGCAGGGTTCTCTGCAGCAGGGACCAAGCATTGGGCAGTACCTGGGTGGGGAGGCGGGATGCCCCGTGGACCCAGTCCTTGTCCCCAGGGTGGTCCCGGCCCATGTGCTGGCACAGCTGGATGGCATGGCATTCAAGGAGCGAGGCCACCCTCCTAGCAGGCTGAGGCACCTGGGTAGGGGCTGGTAGTAACAGGGAGCTTGCCTGGAACTCCCGGAGCTCTGGAAGCGGGAACAGAGTCAGCCAGCCCTCCCACCTGGCCACACAGTCACCCGCCTCTACTCTTCTCCCCAGCACCTCCCCACAGTCTCATACTCACCTCCTTTGGAACTCAAGTCAGGTAGGACCAGCCGACTGGCATGGAAAGGCTTCTGGGAAGCCGAGCCCTGGTGGGAGAGCAGAATCAGAGCCTCTAGAATGAACTGTGATGGAGGGCACTGGTGGGATGGGGCCAAACACCTGAGCACGCAGATGGGGACAAGGAAAGCCAGGCGGGGACAAGCAAAGATCAACATGAGCTGAGGGTCTCACCTGGAGGTGCTGTAGCTTAGGAGTGCGAAGGAGGGGTGGAACCCAAGGTAGGGCCAGCTGGTCCCGAATTTGGCTCCCAATGGCCCGGAAAAGGATAGCTGAGTCACCTATGGGGAGTGGGGAGGAAGTGTCATTCAAGTGACAGTGCCACAACTTCAAAAATACAGACCATGGGAAAGCAGCTCCCTGACCCCTCTCCCAGAGATGCACATCTATCTAGCTATCAAACTCACACTCAGTCATTCGACAAACACTGACTGAGTACCTACTACATACCAGTCACTACTCTAGACTCTCAGGATATCTCAGTGAACAAACATCCTGCCCTCCTGAGGCCAGCAGGCTGGTAGGGAAGATCATAACTAAGGTCCTAGGGATGATACAGAAAACTGTCAGGGGTGACCAGGAAAGGAGGATAAGGACTGTCGAGAGGAGGATGTCATTTTAACTAAGGCAGTTCGAGCCAGGTCTCCCTCAGTGATCAGAAACCAAGAGACAATGTGGGGGGAGAATAACCCAACAAATACAAAGGCCCTGAGGCTGAGTGCACCTGGCGTATGTGAGGGGCACAGTGGGGTTAGAACGGCGTAGATGAAGTGAGCGGCACAGAGGCCCCTCCCAGCACCACTCACCACCTGGTTTGGTTTAGCCCAAGTCCTGGCCCCTTCCCCCTGCCCTGCATCCCCTCTCCCAGCCCCAATCCTCCCATCTAGCTCTCCCAGATACACATACCCCCACCTCCTATCCGGCCACCACTTTACCATCTCCACTTCTCTCAGCCCGTGTAACACCCACGAATGCCGCCCTCTCCCCTCACTCTTTTTTTTTTCTTTTTGAAGCTGGAAACGGGGAGAGAAAGTCAGACAGACTCCCGCATGCGCCTGGCCGGGATCCACCCGGCACGCCCACCAGGGGTGATGCTCTGCCCACCAGGGGGCAATGCTTTGCCCCTCCGGGGCGTCGCTCTGCCAGGACCAGAGCCACTCTAGCGCCTGGGGCAGAGGCCAAGGAGCCATCCCCAGCACCTGGGCCATCTTTGCTCCAATGGAGCCTTGGCTGCGGGAGGGGAAGAGAGAGACAGAGAGGAAGGAGGGGGTGGGGGTGGAGAAGCAAATGGGCGCTTCTCCTATGTGCCCTGGCCAGGAATCGAACCCGGGTCCCCCGCACGCCAGGCCGACGCTCTACCGCTGAGCCAACTGGCCAGGGCCTCTCCCCTCACTCTTACCATGCTCCAGGTACCACATACCTGCAGGCTGGTCTGCATCCGTGGAGGCATCAGTAGGTAGACGCTCAGCCAAGAAGAGAAGCAGGTCCCGGAGGTCAGGCTCACTGGGGTAGAGGAAGTTCTGATAGCCAAGCTCCAGAGGATAGCCTAGGTCCTAGGGGTTAGGGAGGGGGCCCCTATCAGTCAGGCTCTTCCTGCCCAAGGAGACCCAGGCCTAGACCCTAAATGCTCCCACTTTCTCACCAACCACCACCCTCCAAACCTCTCCTTGGCCTCTCAAGGCCTCTAAGCCTCTCAGGAGGAGCCACAGAGTGATTCCAGTTAGTTACAGAGAGCAAGAAATAAGATCTAAGCTCTAGCCTTTCTAACCATGGCTCAAAAATCCAGAGACCATGAAAGAGAAGATGTGGTATTTCTGAATACGAGAAGAAATACAATTTTTAAAGGAAAAATATAATAAACCAAGTCAAGAAAAGTAATGACAAGCTGGGAAAACAAAGTATTTGGAACTCATATCATAGTAAATAAAGAGTGCCTAAAAATAAAAAAGCAGAAACAACCAGCAATGCAACAGAAAAATAGGCAAAAGGTAAGAACAGCAATTTACCCCCAAAAAAGAAATGAAAACATCTCTTAAACATATGGAAGTAAGGCCCTGGCCGGTTGGCTCAGTGGTAGAGTGTCGGCCTGGCGTGCGGAAGTCCCGGGTTCGATTCCTGGCCAGGGCACACAGGAGAAGCGCCCATCTGCTTCTCCACCCCTCCCCCTCTCCTTCCTCTCTGTCTCTCTCTTCCCCTTCTGCAGCAGGGGCTCCATTGGAGCAAAAGATGGCCCGGGCGCTGGGGATGGCTCCTTGGCCTCTGCCCCAGGCACTAGAGTGGCTCTGGTCACGACAGAGCGACGCCCCGGAGGGGCAGAGCATCGCCCCCTGGTGGGCAGAGCATCGCCCCCTGGTGGGCGTGCCGGGTGGATCCCAGTCGGGCGCATGCGGGAGTCTGTCTGACTGCCTCCCCGTTTCCGGCTTCAGAAAACAAACAAACAAACAAAAAAAACATATGGAAGTATGTCTAACCTTGCTTACAAGAGAGACATGAATTGAAGGCACAATGAGAGACTTCACAAAAGTATCACCAACCCAGGACAACCTGATGCTATGTCCCCTTGCAGTGCACACAGTGAGGAAGATACTATCTCTAGAGCAGTGTTCCTGCCCCAAACCTGAATCTACTCATGAAAAAAACACGCAGAGCAACTGAGACTATGAGGCATTCCAGGAAAATACCGGCCTGAAGGTTTCAAAAACTTTGTCATCACAAAACACACACAACAACAACAACAAAGAAACAAAAGCAAAGGAGGATTGTTCAACATTTAAGATTAGAGCTGTAACAATATAATTCTTGATTAGACTCTACAGTTTAACAAAATAACTGTAAAGGATACTTTTGTAACAACTGGGGAAATTTAACCACATACCAGACCTTAGACTTAGACACTATTCAATTTCATGGGTGTGACCATTGTATTGTGGTTTTGCTGGAGAACGTCTTTTTGCTTAGGACAGGCACATTCAGTTTTTGGTATGAAATGTCATGATGTAAGTCACTTTCAAATGGTTCAGCAAAAAAGTGTGTATGTATGTGTGCATATATATGTGTGTATATATGTTTATAGAGAAAAGGATGGAGAAAAATGTTACAACCTAGGAAGCTGGGAGAAGGGTAAACAAGTATTCACTGTTCTATTTCCATTTTTCTTTAAATTTAAAATTTTTTTAAAGGTACAAAGCTGCTTGGCAGGGTACTATACTGAGATATCATTTCTCACTTATTGAATGGGGGGGGGATCCAAAATTCTGACAATCCACTCAGTGGAAGAAGCTATGGGGAAATAGGCATTCTCTCATACATTGCTGGTGGGAATGCAAAATTGAAGTCCCAGTAAGGACAGTTAGGCAAAATCTAACCAAACTATACGTGCATTCCTGCATTTACCCTTCCACCTTGCAATCCTACTTTGAGGACTTTACCATAAAGAGACACCTCCAACAATTAAAGAATATATATGCACAAGATTATTTATTGCAGCATTCTTTGCAAAATATTGGAAATTCCCTAAATGTCCAAGCATAGGACAGTGGCTGAATAAACTATGGTACATACATAAAATGGAGTACTGTCCAGCTGTATAAAGGGAAAAAACCTGGGGCCCTGGCTGGTTGGCTCAGCGGTAGAGCGTCGGCCTAGCGTGCGGAGGACCTGGGTTCGATTCCCGGCCAGGGCACACAGGAGAAGCGCACATTTGCTTCTCCACCCCTCCGCCGCGCTTTCCTCTCTGTCTCTCTCTTCCCCTCCCGCAGCCAAGGCTCCATTGGAGCAAAGATGTCCGGGGCGCTGGGGATGGCTCTGTGGCCTCTGCCTCAGGCGCTAGAGTGGCTCTGGTCGCAACATGGCGACGCCCAGGATGGGCAGATTATCGCCCCCTGGTGGGCAGAGCGTCGCCCCATGGTGGGCGTGCCGGGTGGATCCCCGTCAGGCGCATGCGGGAGTCTGTCTGACTGTCTCTCCCCGTTTCCAGCTTCAGAAAAATGGAAAAAAATAAAAAATAAAAAAAAAGGGAAAAAACCTGTTAAGATCTCTACTACTATATTTGATATGAAATGATTTCCAGGATATACTGTTAGGTTAAAAAAAAACTAAGAAAATAGGTATGATTTCTTTTGTATAAGAAAGAGAAAAATAGAATATATATTCATACTTGCTTGTATCTGCATTTAAAAAAAACTGGGCGCTGGCCGGTTGGCTCAGTGGTAGAACGTTGGCCCAGCGTGTGGATGTCCTTGGTTCGATTCCCGGTCAGGGTACACAGGAGAAGTGCCCATCTGCTTCTACACCCCTCCCCCTCTCAGTTCTCTCTCTCTCTCTCTCTCTCTCTCTCTTCTCCTCCCCTCCTGCAGACATAGCTTGATTAGAGTAAGTTGGCCTGAGGGCTGAGGTTGGCTCCGTGGCCTCTGCCTCAGGCACTAAAAAATAGCTCTGGTTGCAATGGAGCAAGGGCCACAGATGGGCAGAGCATCATCCTCTAGTGGGCTTGCCAGGTGGATCCCGGTTGGGACACGTCTGTCTCGGCCTCCCCTCCTCTAACTAAAAAAAAAAAAAAAAAAAAAGGAAAAATACACAAGAAACTAATCAAAGTAATTCCCTTGGAGCAGACAGGTAGGGGTAATGGCGTGAATGGCTGGTATGTGAGTAAGACATCTCAAGGTATCACACTACTTCTGTCACACCTTGACGATCTCTTCTACCCTTTCACTAGTTAACCATCTTTTACCTAGTTCACACTTCTTTATATTAAGATGTCTCTGTTCAGGCATTTATTACTCACAAATCCTTTTGGTGTGCCAGGGTACAGCTTAAGGGGGCCTTGTCGGCGTGCTCCTCTCACTATCTTTGGTCAGAGCTCAAAGCGGCATGGAGACAGTCCACATCAACGTTGGAGTCTGGGCGACTCCTGCAGCAGGGGGCCCCTCAGTTTAGCACCTTTTCTAGCCAACTCCTTCTAACAGGTGTCAATTTACAGGATTATCACCTCAAACCACCTTTTTGGAAGTTCCTCACAGGAAGCCTTTTTTATGTTAATCTACTGAAATGTTACATCAAGTCACTTTTAAGATGTTCCTAGGGAAGCTTCTTGTTTATGTTAACCTACAGAGTTATGACATCAAGCCACTTCTTATCTACATATAACTTCACACACACACCAACTGGGCCCTGCTCCAAGGTCAGAGTCTGTTTATCACATCTGCACACACTATATTAATTCCTATCCAGGTGGCATAACTTTATTTAATTTCCTTAATTAATCTTAACATTATACCTTAAGTACTTTTATATATCTTATGTATTTTTTATATTTCTATATATTTAATTACTATAACATTATATTACTGCAACATTAACCCTTGAGATCTATATTTCACTGGGTTCATTGTGTCCTAGCTTCCTATTAGTTTCATCATTCAGGAACACCAGGGCATTCATAATTATCTAGGGGGAATTTTGGGTGTAACACAAACTGAAACAAATCATAGCTTGTGTCAACCCCTGGTTGTTTGGCACTTTTTCTCTTTATGTTCTATGTTTGTTTACTGAAGTAACAAACATGGGGGAATTAAAATGTAGTATTTCATCAAAAGTATAATGAGTTTTATGAA
This sequence comes from Saccopteryx bilineata, assembly GCF_036850765.1. Classification (NCBI taxonomy): domain Eukaryota; kingdom Metazoa; phylum Chordata; class Mammalia; order Chiroptera; family Emballonuridae; genus Saccopteryx; species Saccopteryx bilineata. The sequence continues at coordinate 100,053,313 of NC_089502.1, read as the reverse complement.
GTGAATAAATAAATATTACAAGGATAGTTCCATCAAAAAAATTTTTTTTTCATTTTTCTGAAGCTGGAAACAGGGAGAGAGACAGTCAGACAGACTCCCGCATGCGCCCGACTGGGATCCACCCGGCACGCCCACCAGGGGGCGACGCTCTGCCCACCAGGGGGCGATGCTCTGCCTCTCCGGGGTGTCGCCATGTCGCGACCAGAGCCACTCTAGCGCCTGAGGCAGAGGCCACAGAGCCATCCCCAGCGCCCAGGCCATCTTTGCTCTAATGGAGCCTTAGCTGCGGGAGGGGAAGAGAGAGACAGAGAGGAAAGCGCGGCGGAGGGGTGGAGAAGCAAATGGGCGCTTCTCCTGTGTTCCCTGGCCGGGAATCGAACCCGGGTCCTCCGCACGCTAGGCCGACGCTCTACCACTGAGCCAACCGGCCAGGGTAAATTTTTTTTTACCTGTGGATAGAATGAACATTGCTACGGGCACTTAGAATACGCTGTTGCCCAGATGAACATTAAAAAAAAAAAGATGTCTCTGTTCAAACTACTGCTGGTGTTTCTGTCTCTGGACTGGACCCTGATTAATAAAATAACCTACTCAAAAATATAAATAACTTTTTAAAAAGAGACTACGGGCTTTGGAGTAAAAAAACATCAGGGTTGAAATTCAGTCCATGCTAGTGACTGGCTATAAGACCTAGGACTGGTTATTTAACACCTAGAAGCTCAGTTTCCTAGCTGTAAAATAGAGCTGGTATTTCTCTCCCTACAGGCTGTTTTAAGGGATAAAAGAGCCCGTCAGGGTTCTGGGTAGGGACTGAGAAATGGGCCCAGAAAGAAAGCCTTTTTCTGCCAAAGTTGCTGTTGGTCTGGAGCTGCATGGACTCTGAGGTCAGACTTTCCTGAATTCAAATCTCAGTTTTGCCTCTTACCAACTGTATGACCTCAGACAAATCACTTAGCCTGTCTGTGTCTAATTTTCCTCATTTTTAAAAAAGGGATACTTATGGTACCTACCTCAGAAAGTTATAAGAAATGAGTTAACACCATGTTACCACAGTGCCTAGCACAGAGTATACACTGAGAAATCATCATTATTATACGCATATTTGTGTACTGGGTCATGACGTAAGATACATATATTTTGGAGGGTCACGGTCGAAAAAGTGTGAAAATCACTGGCTTTTAAGCTACTTTACTTCGGGTTTTTCCTGACACCTACAATCAAAGAGCAGTGACTGATTCAGAAACTAATTCCAGGAGTGGGGTGTGTGAAGTGATAGACACCAAAATATGGAGGTGGCTGAGTGGCAGAAAGTGTTGGCAGTAGGGCACATGAAGAGGCAGACACCAGAAGGTAGAGAGAGCGCTGACAAAGGCGGCCTGCAGAGGCAGCACACAGCTGTATTAAGAGACACTCTCTGCTGATTACAGCATGGTCCCGAAGCACAGGGGCTGCCGGTTCAATCACGGTTTAGGGCACATACAGGAACAGATGTTCCTGTCTCTTTCCCTCCCTCTCTCTAAAACCAATAAAATAAACATTAGAAAATAAAAATGCCTTTGATATTTTTTTAAAAACAGAGAGACACCCTTTCTGCCTGTTGTAGCCTCATGGAGGCTCAGGGGCCAATCACACAAAACTCTTAATCACTGAAAAAGCCATACACTCAGTCCAACACTAAATTTAGTGTAAGCAAAAGTAGGTCAGCATCAAATCCAGCCTGCTCTTTGGTGGCGCAGTGAATAAAGCCTCGATCTGGAACACTGAGGTCGCCAGTTCGAAACCCTGGGCTTGCCTAGTCAAGGCACAATGAGAGTTGATGCTTCCTGCTCCTCCCCCCTTCTCTCTCTCTCTCTCTCTCTCTCTCTCTCTCTCTCTCATGAATACATAAAATAATTTTTAAAAAACAAAATTCAGCAGGAGATAGCACTGAGAGAAATGAGGAACAGAGAACTGGGGAAGCCTGATCTCCCAGACCCTCCTTAACACCTCCCTCTATGCACGCTCTTTGCCAAACAGGAAATAACTTCCCCCTTATCAAGAGCCATCCTTGAGAACGCAGCCCCTGGCCAAGGGACAGACTCCCAGCCGGAAGAACCTGAGAACTCCTGAGAGCTGAGGGATGGGCAGAGATCTGAGGCCTATTGCTAAGACATAGATACTGCAAAAGTAAGGGCCAAATTCAAGAAATCTGACCATCATCTCTCCTGGCTCTAAGTGGAAGTGTTCACTGTCGTTACTCTGTTGACTGTCTACCACCCTATACAGGGTATGCTGGATGTATTTACATTCATTTTGTAGCCACAGCTTGCTGGAATGCAATCAGCCAAACCAGGACTACTCAACAATAGTAATACCACTTACATAAAGCTTATTATAATCCAGTTTTTCATACATTAACTCATTTTTATTTTTTAAATATTTTTATTTTATTTTATAGATTTTAGAAAGAGAGAAAGGGAGAAAGAGAGAAACAGGAACACTGATCTGTTCCTGTATGTGCCCTGACCAGGGATCAAACCGGCAACCTCTGTGCTTCAGATCGATGCTCTAACCAACCAAGCTATCAGGCCAGGGCAATATATTAAGTCATTTTTAATCCTTATAGCAACTCTATATGTAAGTACAACTATTACACCCACTTTATACATGAGGAAAATTAGGCTTAAAGAAATTAAGCCCTGGCTGAGTAGCTCAGTTGGTTGGAGTAGCGTCTCCTTAGCCAAGGTTGTGGGTTCCATCCCGGGTCAGAGCACATACAAGAATCAACCAATGAATGTATAAATAAGTAAAACAACAAATTGATGTTTTTCTCTCTCCCCCTTCCTTTCTCTCATAAATGAATGAATGAATGAATGAATGAATGAATAAAATTAAGAGACTGGCCCAAAGTCTCAGAGCTACTAAACCAGGAGAAATGACATTACTGGGAGCCCTTGGATTAGTAACTGGACAGAGGTCTATACTGCAAAGGTATAAGTGCTTCATCAGAAGGCACATTATCTGGCCTGACCTGTGGTGGCACAGTGGATAAAGCGTTGACCTGGAAATGCTTAGGTCGCCGGTTCGAAACCCTGGGCTTGCCTGGTCAAGGCACATATGGGAGTTGATGCTTCCAGCTCCTCCCCCCCTTCTCTCTCTCTGTCTCTCCTCTCTCTCTCTCTCTTCTCTAAAAAAAAATGAATAAATAAATAAATAATTAATTAAATTAAAACATTAAAAAAAAAAGAAGGCACATTATCCAGGTAGAGACAGTTTTGGAATTCTCATGAGAGGCAGGATATGTATGGCTGCCACAGGGCAGTGTTCTTGCAGAGACACTGTTTTCAGTTAGCCAGCATACATCTTTCTTTGGGTAACCATCTGTTCCCCAACTCCATGTGATCCTGAAGAAGCAGCTAATCACAATGTCCTGTAGATGACCATGTGATCTGCCTGGGCTAACTAGAATACACAGTGACAGCCTGACCAGATGGTGATGCAGTGGATAGAGCATTGGCTTGGGATGCTCAACACCCAGGTTCAAAGCCCCAAGGTCGCTGCCTTGAGTTGAGTGTGGGGTAACCGGCTTGAGTGTGGGATCATAGACATGACCCTATGGCCACTTGCTTGAGCCCAATGTCGCTGGCTTGAGCAAGGGGTCACTGGCTCAGCTGCGGCCCCCCAGGCAAGGCACATATGAGAAAGCAATCAATGAACAAATAAGGTGCCACAACTATGAGCTGATGCTTCTCATCTCTCTCTCTTCCTTCATCTCTATCTCTCTCACACTTAAAAAAGAAAAGAAAAAGAAATGTAGAATACACAGTGGTTAATTTAGGAATGAACATGTGAACCAAGCAAGGCTTTTTTTGAAACTGGTAACATGGATTTCACAGGGGCTAAAAATCTTGATGCTAAGCTGAAAATACAGGAACCTGGGACAGCCCAGGTACAAACTGGTTCAATTCTTTTTTTTTTTATTTATTCACTTTAGAGAGGAGGGGGAGAGAGAGAGAGAGAGAGAGAGAGAGAGAGAGAGAAGGGGTAGGAGCAGGAAGCATCAACTCCCATATGTGCCTTGACCAGGCAAGCCCAGGGTTTTGAACCGGCAACCTCAGTGTTTCCAGGTTGACGCTTTATCCACTGCGCTACCACAGGTCAGGCCAAACTGGTTCAATTCTTAATGCTCATAACAACCCGAATTTTATCATCTCAATTTCACAAATAAGGAAACTAAGGCCAAAAGAGTTAGGGTCACACAGTTAGCAAGTGGTGCAGTGAGGATCTGAACTACTCAGGCAGTTTGACCAGAGAGCCAGAAGCTTCACTGCTAAGCCACAAAAGGAGGTGGCGGAGAGGAAAGGCAAGAGTTTCAAAGGAGCCTGGTGACTTTGTGAAGGAGGAAGGAAGAGGCTGTGTATTTAGGGAGGAGGGCACTCACCATGCAGGCCTGAGCCAGGCTCATGGCCAGGCGGAAACGGGCGGACATGGCAAGAGGCAGGAGGGGGCTAAGGCTGGAGCCCACAGCAGGGTTAATCACACGCAGGCAGCGAACAACAGCTTCCACAACCAGCTCAGTGGTAAAAGCTCGCAGGGTCTGCACTTCTGGAGGAACTGCCCTGAAGAAAAAAAGGGGCCAGGTTCAATGTGGGGAGCAATCCAAAAACAGGGATCAGGCTGGACTGGGCTGCATTCTGGAAGCCCTAGTACTGAGAAGGGGGTGAGAAGAGTGACCATGGGTCATGCAGGTCCTGGGTGTTGATAAATGTGATTTCCATTTGGAAACCTAAGAATTGAGGATATCCTCAGGTCCTAAGAACTTGGTGTAGGAGAACAGTGAATGGAAGGGATCTGAACAGAAAATCTCAAATTTCCCTATGCTTAAAAGCCCCAAATTTCTGAGGAGGGCAAGGGGCCCATGTGGCATGGTCTCTGGATTTCTGGGTACCCAGATATCATGTTCCCTGAATATCAGGGGCCTCTGGATATTGAGCTGCTTGGGTTTTGAGTCTGCAAGTTGGGAGGTTGGGGTTTTCAGAAGTTTCAAATGTCAGCATCCCTGAATTCAAGATCTCTGGATATTAAGACCACCTCATTTCAAGCAATCAGGAAATCAGGCTCCCTAGATGTTGGCATCTGGGTTTTTAAGGGCCCTCAAATGCAGGAGTCCGTGTGTCAGGGTCATCAAGGATTGAGGCTGCCAGACTTTAGGGTCTCAGGATTTTAAAAACCCTACGGCTGGGAAACCGGGTTTGAAGGTTCCCAGACATCAAGTCCCAGGGTTTTTGGATTCCCTAGTGCTAGGGTCCTGGGGGATTTTAAGTTCCCTGGAACTCAGGACACTGCTGTCTTCGAATCTCCATATATCAGGGTCCTAAGGTAGTGGTTTCAAGACCCACATATATCGAGGTCCCAGATCTTGAAATTTCGACATTTTCAAGTCTCAAGGTGTTTGTGTCCTTGTTGGGAGGCCCCTTGATGTCAAAGTGTGTGTGTGTGTGCGCGCCCGCGCGCGCGCATTCGCGCGCGCGTGTGTAAGGGGAATGGAGGTTTAGAATCCTGGAAGTTAGAGACCTGGAGATAAGGTCCAGAGTTTTAAGGTTCCCGGGTGACTGGTCCGGAGTTTTGGAGTCCCGGATATGGGCATTCCGGGATGGGCGGGGGCTATGTCCTTACGTGCCGGCCTGGCGCAGCGAGTGGATGAGGATTCGGTCTGCCTCCTCCATGGTGAAGCTGTGTCCGATTCTGGGGCTCGTCCAGGGCCGGGTCCGAGCAAGCGAACAAGGGAGACGCAGCTGTTGAAACAGCTCTGCGCTCTCAGTCCAAGGAGTGTCACCGAATGCCACTGGAAAGCCGGGAAATGTAGTTTTGACAGCGAATGAAGCACAGGGCTTACTTCCTGGTGCGGATATGAGCTCAGGCATGAGCTAACAGTGGCTGCTAGGAGTTGTAGTTCTTCCGCCTATGTTCGGGTGGGCTCTTCCAAGTATGTCAAGAAATATTATCTTATGTGTGTGTGCGCGCGCGTGTGTTGGGAGGGCAGGATGGAGAGTTACTCATTCATTTAAGGCAGAATTCATCTTCTAGATTGTAAAAGTGTAAAAGTTAAGGGCAGTCGCTTTAACACAAAGGATCTAGGGTTGAGTCTCAGCTCTTTAGCTCGTCTCTAGCACAACCTTCTAAATGTACCGTCGTTAGATTACATGATTTGCCTCTTAGTTTCCTCCTCTGTAAAATGGAACTACAGTAGCTATCCCCCTCCCCACGGGAACGGTTTCACTTTCTGCTGTTTCAGTTACCCAAGATTAACCGCCATCTGAAAATATTAAGTGGAAAATTCCAAAAAGAAATATTTCATAAGTTTTAAATTGCTTGCCACCCGGTTCCGTCTCCGCCTCCGCCCCCGCCCCCCGCCTGCCCGCGTGAATCATCCCTTTGTCGCTGTATACACTACCTACCCATTAGTAACTTAGTCTTCTTAATATTAGAAACATTGTCGCAATATTGCAATGCTTGTGTTCAAGTAACCCTTATTTTACTTAATAATGACCCCAAAGTGCAAGAGTGGTGATGTCGGCAATTCGGATATGCCAAAAAGAAGCTACAAAGTGCTTCCTTTGAGTGAAAAGGTATGCATAGGGGGGAAAGTATATCTAAAGTTCGCTACTACCATCTCTTTCAGGTATCCACTGGGGTCTTGCAATGTACTCCCACAGATAAGGTGGGGGGGTGGACTGTACCTGCTTCCTACGGTTAAAACAGAATTAATTCATTTGAAACACGTTGTACTATGTGCCTGATACATAATAAAGTAAGAAAAGAGTATATAAGTTGTAGTAACTAAGTATCCATGCATCCAATCAATGCTTTAATGTTGCACGTATGTATACACTCCAAAGAATGATTACACAGTAAACATTCATCTAACCACCATTCATTAAAAAGACCGTCCTACCGGACCAGCGATAAAGCAGTGGATAGATAGAGCCTCCACCTGGGATGCTGAGGTCCCAGGTTCAAAACCCTGAGGTCACCAGCTTGAGTGTGGGATCATGTTGAAGTTGCTGGCTTAAGTCCAAGGTCGCTGGCTTGAGTAAGGGGCCACTGGCTCAGCTTGAGCCTCCCCCCCCCCCCCCGTCAAGGCACATATGAGAAGCAATCAGTGAACAACTAAAGTGACACAATGAAGAATTGATGCTTCTCATCTCTCTCCCTTCCTGTCTTTCTCTCTCTCTCTCTCTCTCTCTCTCTCTCTCTCTCTCTCTTTCTCTCTCACACACACACACACACACAAAGACCACCTTGTTACCACTGCTCAGTAGTGTCACATATGTAATAAATCCTGTGTACATATATGTGGGGTTCAGGTTTGGAACTTTATTTTGTTTTTAATGATTGTAGCTTTATAACAAGCCTTGATATGTGATGTGGCAAGTCCTCCCATCTTGTTCTTTTTCAAAGAATTTTGGCTTTTCTAGATCCTTTGGATATCGATATATATACATTTTAGAATCATTTTGTCAAATTTCAAGGAAAAAACTTTTGAGATTTTGTTTAGGATTGCATTAAATTTCTGGATAATTTTAGGAAGAATTGACATCTCCAGAGTTTTGACTATTTCAGCTAGTTAATTTACTATATCTGTCCATTTGTGTGGTCCCCCTTAATCACTTGGTAATATTTGATAATTTTGTGCATGGAAATCTCATATGTATATTATGTTAGATCTGTTCCTATGTACTTCAAATTTCAGATACTGTTAGAAAAATGATATCACTTTTCTTATTTCAGTTTCTGACTGTTGGTGCTGGTATATATATTGTAAAAAAAATTATTTTTTTTAGTCAGTGCCTTTTCTGTTGCTGGGCTCTGACCCACAAATGTCCTCTCTTCGGCCCTGCTCACCCTCCCATCCAACCCTGTTTTGGCCCCACCCTGTGACCTTAATCCCTCCAAAGCTGGGAGAAGAGAGGGGGGCTGTTTGCAGATGGCATTTCAACCTGGAAAGGAGGATGTCGGCACCTGAAGGCGGGAAAGGTGAGAGCAGCTTTCCACCCCTGCAGACCCTTTGAGCAAGCCTGGGCTCTGCTCTGCCCCTGTCCCCTCTGACTCCTCCACTGCCCACCGGGACCCCACCCCTGGAGAGCTACTGGTGACCAGAATCACCCTGTTCCCTTCCCAGCCAGCCCCAAAGACAGCCCTGCCTCCAACTGAGCTGTGAAGCTCAGCCAGCCCCAGACACTGCCCCCTATGGCCTCCCAGCCCATCCACAGCCATAGTCCCAGCTGAAACCCAGCTGCAGCCCTGGTCCTGACCCCCTACTCTAGCACCCACCCATCTTCAATTCCAAAGCCAGCCCCAATCTTAATCCTAACACAAACCTTACCAACCACAGGACAAACCCCTGTTAGAATTAAAACCCCAACACAGATACAGACCTTACCATGAACTCTAAAGTCACCTAACCTCAACCCCAACCCCTGAATGTCAATAGTTAGTGAGCGGTTCTTTGACTTTCCAGAAAGAGTGCATATCCATTTTTAAAGACAATAAAATTAGAAAGAGAACACATAGTTAATGGTGGTAGTAAGTTGTGAGAGCTTGCAGTCAGAGTCTCCCTGGGTTTGACTCCCAAGTCAGCCACTTCATCAAATCACTTAACCTCTCTTTTTGTGTCAATGTCCTCACTTGAAAAATGGAAATAATACTATGTGCCAGACAGTCTTCTGAATGTTGAGCTAATTTAATCCTCACAGCAACCCTATAATGTAGGTTCTCTTATTATCATTCCATTATACAGATAAGGAAGGAAATTGAGGGTTAAAGGGGTTATGTAACTGGCTCAAGGCCACACACAGCTACCAAAAGAATTTAAACTCAGACAGCTTCTTTCCTCCAAAGCTAGGACTCTTAACCAGGTCAGTCTACTGCCCCCCAGAGGCTGAAACAAGGCCATGGGAAATGGGAATGGCCCTAGAGCTGAAAACCCCAATTCAAAACTCAGATCTCATCCAAACTTAACTTCAGCCCCAACCTTAACCCTAATTCTAATCTCAGCTCATTCAAATACCCAATCTTAACCATAAATCATAACTCAACTACACTCCACTCCCACCTGTATTTAAACCCAACCCAAAACCCACCACTTGAATTTTACCCTAAATCTGCCTCCAGCTATAAACTTAATGGTACCCTACACTAATTTAAACTCTACCCCCAAGTCTAACACTAAACCCCACTTCATTTGGAAATGTAATCTCACCCTCACTCCCCTATAAACTCCCACTCCACCCTCAGTCAATTCCAATACCAACTCTTACTCCTCCAATCCTTAACTTAAGTACCCCCACCATTTTCTAATTCTACATGCTCTTTTCTCCTTCCCTTAGACAGAGGGTTGGAATCAGGTAGAAGGCAGCCATGACTGCTCCAATGCCCTCTCCTTCCTAAGTCGATTTTTCCACACAGACATCATCCCAGAGCCCAGTCCAGCCAATGGAGCAGGCCCTGGTCCCGAATGGGGGCTGTGCCCTGGCCCTCCGGAACCAGGGGGTGAAATCAGCGGGGAATCAGGCCTGGGGACCCCTAAGCGAAGGACTCAGCACAGTAAGCACAAGACAGTGACAGTGGCCAGTGCCCAGCGGTCACCCCGGGCGCTCTTCTGCCTCACTCTGGCCAACCCTCTGCGGCGGTCCTGCATCAGCATCGTGGAATGGAAGCATCCTGGAAGACCAGGGGCAGACCTCAGAGGTGAAGGTCACCAGGGTACCAAGAGCCAAGGATTGGGTCAGGGTTGGAGTGGAGAAGGGCTAAGGTCATCAGGGATCAATGGTCAAGTACTGGCTTCAAGGGGGAGTTGAGAAAAGTGCAGGTCAGTCATCAAGGATGTAAGAGTCAAGGATTAAATTACAGCAAGAGTTGAGGATGGCTGAGTTTTCCAGGGTGTCAGAATCAAGGCCTTGGTCAGAACAGGGCCTAGGACTATCAGGGCTGATCACCTTGGGGCCAAGGGTGAGCATTGGGTAGGAAGGGCCCCAAGGAAATGTGGGGATTCTGAGGCTTTTTTGCCTGGATCCTTGACTGTGTTCACCTGAGACCCTTCGACATCCTCATCCTGCTTACCATCTTTGCCAACTGTGTGGCCCTGGGGGTCTACATTCCTTTCCCGGAAGATGACTCCAACACTGCAAACCACAACCTGGTGAGGCTCCCTGTACCCATTCCTGCCCTCAGTCAGATACAGCCACAGTAGAACCACACCTCAAGCCTTCTAGCCAAACCCTACCCTCTGTCCCGGCTCCGCCCTTTACCCCCACCCTAGTCCCCCTCAATCCCCAACCCAAATGACTCCTCATATGCGCTCTGTCCCCAGGAGCAGGTGGAGTACGTATTCCTGGTGATTTTCACTGTGGAGACCGTCCTCAAGATTGTGGCCTACGGGCTGGTGTTGCATCCTAGCGCCTACATCCGCAATGGCTGGAACCTACTCGATTTCATCATCGTTGTGGTCGGGTGCGCATCTGTGAGACACACCCCCACTTTAGTTCAACTTCCCACCCCGGGCCCGCTGAATTTGGGGCTCAGGGAAACGACTACTTTAGACTGGCCCCAATCGGCAGCAAGAATCAAGAATATGAACATATTTTAATCCTATTTTCATTTCCGGATACAGAGACTTGTGCTTTCCTGAGGAGGGGTGCCAAGGCCTGACCCCTACTTTATCCCTTGCTCCTCTATCAGGTTGTTCAGCGTGCTGCTGGAGCAGGGCCCCGGACGGCCTGGGGACGTTCCCCATACCGGTGGGAAACCGGGGGGCTTCGATGTGAAGGCGTTGCGGGCATTTCGGGTGTTGCGGCCACTCAGGCTGGTGTCTGGGGTCCCGAGTGAGTGTAACGTCCCCCAGGTTTGGCGGTAGGGGAAGGGAGCGGGAGGACTGAATGGACCCTGCCCCTACTTCACCCGGACCCCGCTTCCCGCAGGCCTACACATAGTGCTCAATTCTATCATGAAGGCGTTGGTGCCGCTGCTGCACATCGCACTGCTCGTGCTCTTCGTCATCATTATTTATGCCATCATCGGACTCGAGCTGTTCCTCGGACGCATGCACAAGACGTGCTACTTCCTCGGATCTGGTCAGCCAGCCCACTCCTCCCAGGACAGGGCACGCCCCCTCCACTGGCTCGTAGGCCCCACCCTGTTTTGGAGCAAACCAAATTTCACAAAACTCTGCCCCGAGGCTTAGGCTCCACCCCCGATAAATAAACCCTACCCGTGTATTCAAGACTGCGCCCTCAATTCCAGACTGCAACCTATCCCCTCGCTAATACCTCCACCCCATTACAAGACTCCACCCTCCAGGCTAGGGCCTACCCCGCACTTAACACTCCATCCTCCAGGACTGGCCCCATATAATCAGGCCCTTCATCCGGACCCCAACCTAAGTCTTGCCCCCGCCCTCTTTTTAAGGGACTCTCCAAAATTCACATGACACCGCCCCGTGACTGATGCCTCTCTCTTATGTAAAAATTCCGCCCCAAGATTTACAGTTCCACTCCCACAGCTTCCCAGTGGTTCAGAATCCTGCCCTGGCAGAACCTGGGGATAAGGGTTATCCTTGATTAAGAAAAATGTTTAAGACCCCGAGTTGAACTTCCTGGGTGGGTGGAGCTACAGAGTGACAGAAAACGCTGGTAGGCGTGGTTCCAAGCCCAGAGCTCCAGTCTTCCTGCAGACGTGGAAGCAGAGGAGGACCCGTCGCCTTGTGCTCCTTCGGGCTCCGGGCGTGTGTGCACGCTGAACCAGACCGAGTGCCGCGGGCGCTGGGCAGGGCCCAACGGAGGCATCACTAACTTCGACAACTTCTTCTTCGCCATGCTGACAGTCTTCCAGTGTGTCACCATGGAAGGCTGGACTGACGTGCTCTACTGGGTGAGGAGGTGGAAGGCAAGCACACAGTTCGGAGGCTGAACTTGCCTTTCCTCTCTGAGCTCAGGCAGGAGTGTTTGCATAACCTGAGAAATGCTTGCCTTCTCTCTCTCCCCAGATGCAGGATGCCATGGGCTATGAGCTGCCCTGGGTGTATTTCGTTAGTCTCGTCATTTTTGGATCTTTCTTCGTCCTCAACCTTGTACTTGGCGTCCTGAGTGGGTGAGGAACCTAGACACTCCCCTCATCCTGCCCCTGTACCTCTGTCTCTTTTTGTTGCTGTTTTTGTTCCTGGAAAACACCTAGGCAACCTTCAAAACCCATCTAAAATACCCCTTCATTCATTCAGTGAACACTGAGCATCTACTGTGTGCAAAGCACCATTTTAAGAATGGAACAAGAGACAAAAATCCCACTTTCCCAGAAATTACATTAGGGGGGGTGAACTATAGCAACATATGCAATAAATAATATATATGTAGTGTTTTATATGTGCTATGGAAAGAGAGGAAAGATAAAAATAAGAATGGGAAGGCTTCGGCCCTGGCTGGTTGGCTCAGCAGTAGAGCGTCGGCCTGGCGTGCGGGGGACCCGGGTTCGATTCCCGGCCAGGGCACATAGGAGAAGCGCCCATTTGCTTCTCCACCCCGCCCCCCTGCTTCCTCTCTGTCTCTCTCTTCCCCTCCCGCAGCCAAGGCTCCATTGGAGCAAAGATGGCCCGAGCGCTGGGGATGGCTCCTTGGCCTCTGCCCCAGGTGCCAGAGTGGCTCTGGTCGCAGCAGAGCGACGCCCTGGAGGGGCAGAGAGCATCGCCCCCTGGAGGGGCAGAGCATCGCCCCCTGGTGGGCAGAGCGTCGCCCCTGGTGGGCGTGCTGGGTGGATCCTGGTCGGGCGCATGCGGGAGTCTGTCTGCCTGTCTCTCCCCGTTTCCAGCTTCAGGAAAAAAAAAATACAAAAAAAAAAAAAAAAAAAAAAAAAAAAAAGAATGGGAAGGCTTCTGGCCAAGATGGCAGAGTAGGGGAAAAAAAAACACTTGCATATCAATCTTGACCAAATCTACAGTATATTTTGGATTTATATTACATTTGCAAAAATTTCAGTTGAAGGTACATGAATTGGTCTTATGCCTTTTTTTCAGTATGTCTTATTGTGGATAATAAAGACATGTTTGCAAAGACAAAGCAATAGAAGTGAGAATATCTTGCAGTTATAAATAGGGAAGGGACAGTCAGGACAGGCCTCCTTGAAAAGGTGTTATCTGAATAAAAATGTGAAAGAGATGAGGGAACGAGCCATGTGGCTATCTGAAGAAAAAGTGTCCCAAGCAAAAGGAACAGTGTGAAGGCTCCAAAGCAAGAATGTGGTTGGCATATTCAAAGAACAATAAAGAGGCCAGTATAGCTGGAATATGGGGAAGGCGAAGGGGCCGGGGTGGTGCCTCCACCTCCCCCTCTATCCTCCTCCCTCAGGGAGTTCTCCAAGGAAAGGGAGAAAGCGAAAGCACGAGGGGACTTCCAGAAGCTGCGGGAGAAGCAGCAGTTGGAGGAGGACCTGCAGGGCTACCTGGACTGGATCACACAGGCAGAGGAGCTCAACATCGAAGATCCCTCAGCAGATGTCAACTTTGGTTCTGTAGCTGAAGAGGACAGGGCTGGCACCCGTAGGCAACCTCAGTCTGGCCCATTCCCGGCTCCATGCAGGCGTCAGATGTGGGCTGCTCTCCTGAGATGCAGTCCTCACCTGCAACAACTCTTGGCCCAGCCCTCAGTTGTGACCTAAAACACAGAACCCAGACTCAGATCCAGATCCCTTTCCCAATTTTACCCAGAACAGATTCTAAGTAACCTGCCTCCCACACACACACACACTCACACACACACACTCAGCCCTAGCCCGATCTCAGGCCGAGATCCTCAAGTGTCTTCCCTATTCCCACAGGGCCACAACTGGCAGAGCTGACCAATAGGAGACATGGACATCTGCACTGGTTCAGTCACTCCACCCGCTCTACACACTCCACCAGCAGTCATGGTGAGGGTCCATCCGGCTTTGGGACAGGGGCAGGATGGGTGGACAAAGGAGAAAGCCAAGGGTGGAACTCTGTGCTGACCTCTGTTCCTATGCCACCTACAGCCAGCCTGCCAGCCAGTGACACCGGTTCAATGGCAGAGACTCCTGGTGATGAGGAAGAGGAGGGGGCTTTAACCAGTTGTACACGCTGCCTGTGAGGGCCCCCAGCTCTTGACCCCTGACCCAACCCAGAACCCAGTCCAGATCCTCACCCCAGTGCACACTTTAGCTCCCAACTTTGATCTCAGTCCCTCACCTCTGACCTCACCACTGACTGCCCCTTATCCCCTTATGACACCCACCTCCCACCCCCCTCTTTTGCAGAAACAAGATCATGAAGACCAGGGTCTGGTAAGTTGAGGAAGTTATATGACTCCTGGACCTCATGACTCTGTGAGCCCCTCCTGCATCCCCCAGACAGGCTGAGGTAAGTGATCTCAGCCAGTGGGTTCTACTTGCCTCCCAGTCACCGCCTCCGTCGAGCCAATCGGGGCCTTCGAGCATGCTGCCGGCGGGCTGTGAAGTCCAATGCCTGTTACTGGGCTGTGCTGTTGCTCGTCTTCCTCAACACTCTGACCATCGCCTCAGAGCACCACGGGCAGCCCTTATGGCTCACCCAGACCCAGGGTGAGCCCCCAGCCTGCCAACCCTCTCCCCCAACCTCCAATTTTCTCTACCCCGGAAGCTCAAATCCAGAATCCCTCAGGCACCTCTCACTCCAGACACTGCTTTCTGTGCAAGTAAATGCAGAAACACTGGCCCTATCCCACCATGTAGCTTACACTTATGTAGCACTTGCTGTGTGTGTCTGTTCTCAGTGCTTTACGTTTCTCTTTACCACAACCTTGTGGGAATTAAGTACGAAGGCACAGATTACTGAGAACCAAGGTATTGAGGAGTTAACTGACTAATCCCAGGACTCAACTAGTGAGTAGCAAATCCAGGCAGCCTGACTGTAGAGTCCAGGCTCTGAAAACCACACTGGACAAGTTAACCACTTTGTGATTCAATTTTCTCACCTACAAAATAAGGCTAATGATAGTATTCACTTTATGGGGTGGATAGGAGGATTCGATTAAAGGGAAAAGTACTTAAAACATTGCCTGGCCCACATAAAGCTAACACTTCATAAATGTTACTAATGAACACTTTTATCTTAACCCCAGCCTTAATACTGACCACACTTCTAACCCCAGCCTTCAAATCAGCCCTAGTCCTAACTAAAACCCAGACTCTAACTCTACTCTTGAAATGGAGCTTTTCTGAACTCATAGAGGCTGAGGTCTCACCCCAACTTTGCCCCTTGACCCAATTCCAAGCCCCTCAAAACCTCAACCACTCTGACCTACAAACTCACCCCAATCCCTAACCTTAACCCTACCCCCAGCCTGCGCCTGGCCCAATACCAGCCACCCCAGATCACCCTATGACCCTCCCTCCCCACATGTCACCATGGAAGCTGGCCAGCCCCTTCCCCTCTCCCCACAGAGTATGCCAACAAAGTGTTGCTCTGTCTGTTCACCGTGGAGATGCTGCTCAAGTTGTACGGTCTGGGCCCCTCTGCCTATGTTTCCTCCTTCTTCAACCGCTTTGACTGCTTCGTGGTCTGTGGGGGAATACTGGAGACCACACTGGTGGAGGTGGGCGCTATGCAGCCCCTGGGCATCTCAGTGCTCCGATGTGTGCGCCTCCTTAGGATCTTTAAGGTCACCAGGTGTGTGTGTGGGGGGGGAGCATTGGAACCCCAACGACAGCCCCAACAGTCCTCACCCTAGCTCCAATGATAACTTCATCCATCTCACCATTTAATTTGCAAATACTCACTGAGTGCCCACTGTGTGCCAGGCACCCTTCCAAGCCCTAAGAAAATAGCAGGAGTCAAAGCAGACACAAGTTCCTGCCTTCATGGAGATTCTAGTTCGGTGGGAGGGTGTCCACTCCATTTCCATCCCCTTTCTCAACCTCAGCCCTGTCTTTGAACTCAACTCCATACTCATGCCCAACCCAAACCTCATCTATAACACTATCTCTACCCCAAACCCTAATTACTCATTATCCACAAGCCCATTTACAGCTCCAACACCCAATTCCAACCTCATTCCCAACTCACAGCCTCATCCCCATCACTAACCATAACTCCCACATTTCTAACTCCTAACCATCAGCATGTCTCCAACCCTGTTCCCAGCCCCAGTCCCAATTTTATCCCCATCCTCTTATCTGTCCCAACCCTCAACCCCAACCTTATCCCCAACTCAGTCACCTACAACTCCAAATACTCCCCAACCCCTAACTCCAACCTCGACCCCAGCTGCAATTTCTAACCCCAACCCCAGTCTTGGTCCCAAACTGAAACCCAATTCTAGTTCCATCAATTATAATTTATCCTCCATCCTAACCTCATCTCCCATTACTCCCCTAATGCCTAACCCCAGTATCAACCTTCCCTTCACTTATTCTCACCTCATCCCAGCTCCAGAATCACTTCTAACCTTGGCACCAAAGGTCATTTTAACCCAGCCTGCCTTACTACAGCCCAAGCTGGAGCCCTGCCCTGGCTCCCGACTCACCACTGAATATGTCAACCCTCCCCCCTCCATCTCTGCTGCAGGCACTGGGCATCTCTGAGCAATTTGGTGGCATCCCTGCTCAATTCAATGAAATCCATTGCATCCTTGCTGCTTCTCCTCTTCCTCTTTATCATCATCTTCTCCCTGCTTGGCATGCAGCTGTTTGGGGGCAAGTTCAACTTTGACCAGACCCACACCAAGCGAAGCACCTTTGATACCTTCCCCCAGGCCCTCCTCACTGTCTTTCAGGTGGGGCCTGGAGACTATGGGATGGGTGGTTCAGGGGCACCCTAGGTTGTGGGAAGGGTCCCAAGAGCTTCACGGTGAATGAACTCCCACCCCCAGATCCTGACAGGTGAAGACTGGAACGTGGTCATGTATGATGGTATCATGGCTTACGGTGGCCCCTTCTTCCCAGGGATGCTGGTGTGCGTCTATTTCATCATTCTCTTCATCTGTGGCAACTGTATCCTCAGAGCCCGGGGGTGCTGGGTGGTGGTGGGATGCGGTGGGGTGGATAGAGGGGCCTGGGCGGTCCACAGGCAGGCTGCTTCTCAATCCTTTTCAGCCTGAGCTCACCTCAGACATCCTCTTGAATGTGTTTCTTGCCATTGCTGTGGATAACCTGGCCAGTGGAGATGCAGGCACTGCCAAGGACAAGGGCAGGTGATGTCTAGCTCCAGCCCCAAGATGGTATCTTCCTGAACCTCTGCCTGTGAACCTCCACACACATCCCACACTACCAGAGATGCCTCAGTCACCCTGGCAATCCCCATCCCAAGATCCAATCTTCCAGTCCATATTCATTCAACGTACATTTATTGAACACCTACTTTGTGCCAGGCCCTGTTCTAGATGCTGAGGAGACAGCAGGGATCAAAGTAGACAGACTCCCTTCCTTCATGGAGCTGACATTTGAGTTGGAGAAGGCAAGAAAAATGCAAACAAATGAATATATAATATACTTTAAATATATGTGATTAATATATAATGAAGAAAAATAAAGTGAAATAAAAGAATAGAGAAAAGCAAAGACTGATATTTTGGTTAGGGTAGTCAAGGAAGGTCTCTATGCAGAGATGACAACTGAACAGAGAACTGAATAAAGTGAGGGAGTGAGTCATGCAAATATCTGAGGGAAGAATGATCAAGGCAAAGGGACAGCAAATGCAAAGGTCCTGAGTTGATGATATTATTAGCACATTAAAAAAAAAATACCAGGGATACCAGTGGATTCTGGAGCAAAAGGGAGAGTGGTAGGAGGTAAGCTCAAATGGAGGAATAGAGAGACCAGATGGTGGGTGTTCTGGGCTACAGTGAAGAGTTTGGTTTTTGCTTTGAGAGAGTGGGAGCCAGGAGAGGCATGTGAGCAGAGGAAGGATATGCCAGACTTAGGATTTAACAGGATTCTTCTGACTTCTGTGAGAAGAACAGAGTGTGAGGATAAGGGAGGAAGCAGGGGAGTTCCATGGGGCCTAAGAAAGGTCTGTTCTGCCTGACCAGGCAGTGGGGCAGTGGATAGAGTGTCGGACGTGGAGGACCCAGGTTCAAAACCCCAAGGTCGCTGGCTTCAGCACAGGCTCACTAGCTTGAGCGTGGGATCGCTGAGTTGAGTTTAGGATCATAGACATGACCCCATGGTCGCTGACTTGAAGCCCAAGATCGCTGGCTTGAGCCTAGGGTTGCTGGCTTGAGCAAGGGGTCACTTACTCTGCTGTAGTACCCCCTCCCCGGGTCAGGGCACATATGAGAAAGCAATCACTGAACAACTAAGGAGCTGCAATGAAGAATTGATGCTTCTCATCTCTCTCCCTTCTTCTCTCTCTCTCTCTCTCTCTGATTCTCTCTGGCTCTGTCAAAAAAAAAGAAAGACAGTCTCTTCTGACTGCAATGCTCCCCCTCAGCTTCATCCATCTGCTATGATCCTTAGCAATCACGCCCCCTATTTTCTCTACCAGGGAGAAGAGCACTGAAGGGAAACCCCTACAGGAAAATGGAGCCTTGGTGAGTTAGAAACCTGATCACTGTCTACACCTCATACTACCACCAATGCCTGTATATGTGTTTGTGTTTTTAACCCCCAACCTCTGCCTATTCAATCCTTCATTATTGCATCCCTTTTGTGCCTCCCTTGTGTTCATCTCCTGATGTTTCTTCCACCATTGATGACCCCTATCTTTCTGTCCCCAGGTGCCTGGTGGGGAGAATGAGAAAGAAGAAGGTGAAAAGAATGAAGGAGCAGGCAAGTGACCATGGCCAGGTGGAGGACATGTGGGACCCTAGGGTAGAAATCGTGACTCCTGAGATCCTCCTGTCTGCAGAGCACCCTTTTCTGAGATCATCTCTAAAATAATGGGTTTAATGTGTGGCCATCAACATTTGGGACACTGAGATTAAAGAATATTAACAGATATTTCATTTTATTACAGAACTTCTCGGAGCCTTTATTTTGTAGTAGTGTATATATGACTGCAAGAATGATGATGATCATTCAACAACATATTTACTAAGCTCTGACTGTGTCCCGGGCTGTGTTCTTAGTTCTGGGGGCACAACAGTACACAAAGCAAACTAAAATCCCTTCTCTGAAGAGCTGACATTCTCATAGGGAGATGGGAAGAATTTACCATGTGACAAGCACTGTTCTAGGTACTTTATATACATTTTCTCAATTAATTCTCTCTTTTGATCTTCTGGTGTCAGGCATGGAAGAAGAGGAGGAAGAGGAGGAGGAGGAGGACGAGGAAGAGGAGGAGGACGAGGAAGAGGAAAAAGGGGGTACAGGACGTGTAGAACTCCTACAGGAAGTTGTACCCAAGGAGAAGGTGGTGCCCATCCCTGAGGGCAGTGCCTTCTTCTGCCTCAGCCAAACCAACCCGTGAGTGCTGGAGGGGAAGAACTGGAGGGGCTGGAGAAAGTGGAGGGCCAGGGAGCAGCCAAGCTCAGGCATGCAGAGTGCACACAGAGCCTGATACCATAGGCTTCTAAGCTGCATCCCTCAGACTCTCCCAATCAACTCTCTGATCCTGGCTTCTGACTACGGCCCATTCCCCACTTACCAGACTGAGGAAGGCCTGCCACACCCTCATCCACCATCATGTCTTCACCAACCTTATCCTGGTATTCATCATCCTCAGCAGTGTGTCCTTGGCCGCTGAGGACCCCATCCGAGCCCACTCCTTCCGCAACCATGTGAGCATTTGGTTGTGTGGGGGGGGGACACTCCCAAGAATGTCCTACTTGGCCCAAGCTGGGGCCAGAGTGGAGACAGGGAGAAGACCCCTATTTGGGCAGAAAGAGAGGGGCAATAATGGCAGCCTTTACTGTGTGTGCAACACACTTGTGGAAGAACCAGGGAAGAAATCAGCATTTGGCTGAGGAGGAAGCTGTGCTCAGAGAGGTTGAACAGGCTAAGGGCACCTATGTAGCTGGGTAGAAGTAGAGGAGCCCAATTTTGAACCCTGGCCTTTCTGTTGACCAAGCATTTTGCCTTGTAGAGAATTTCATGATGATCCTGAGAGAGAAAGAAATGAAGGAGGGAGGGAGGGAAGGAGAGCAGCGTTTACATAGAGAGGTACATGTGCATGCCCACAAATACACACACACGCACTTAGGATAAAACCCCTCAGCCATGATTCAATGACTCCCCCTCTTTCTCATCCCCCAGATTCTGGGGTACTTTGATTATGCCTTCACCTCCATTTTCACTGTGGAGATTCTACTAAAGGTAACTAATGGACCCCCAATCATACCCCCTAACCCACTCCACACTCACACCCACAGCCCACCTCTCCTGTTTCCATCCCCTCTGACCCCTTCTATCCCCAAATCTGCGGTCTAGCCTAATGACCTCTTGCCCCCCAGATGATGGTATTTGGGGCCTTCCTGCACCAAGGTTCCTTCTGCCGTAGTTGGTTCAATCTGTTGGATTTGCTGGTGGTCAGTGTGTCCCTCATCTCTTTCGGCATCCAGTAAGTGACCCTTCACACACCCTATTACTCCCAGAGCTGAGGCCAGGCCTGAGCCAGGGCCTGAGGACTGCCCCTCCCCAGCTCCAGCGCCATCTCAGTAGTGAAGATTCTGCGCGTACTCCGAGTACTTCGGCCCCTTCGAGCCATCAACAGAGCGAAGGGACTCAAGGTAACCTCACCTCCACTCAAACCCACAGGAACCAGGCCTTGCCCAGCCCCGGGGGCCAGGATCACTGATCAGATTGACCATTTGCATTGATGTATAATCACATGTAACCGCATATGCCTGACCACTGGCCATGTGGCCTGACCCATGTTTCTTAACCAAGGACCAAATTGAGTTGCTAGTAAATGGCCACATATCCCTGCCTAGAAAATACTTATTCCTGGTTGGTGTCCACAGGTCCCTGGCTCACATCACTGCCCATTAACCACCTGTTCCTGACCACACATCCCTGACCCATAACCACATGTCCCTGATCCAAGTCTCTGAGCCTCATTCATGCCCAGAGTCCCTGCCTCATGACTGCTGTAACACGCAGTGTCCATTAGCCATATTTGTGGGTACCTGCAGCACGTGGTGCAGTGTGTGTTCGTGGCCATCCGGACCATCGGGAATATCATGATTGTAACCACACTCCTGCAATTCATGTTTGCCTGCATTGGTGTGCAGCTTTTCAAGGTGAGAAGAAACACTGGAGGGAGGCATATGCCAAGGCGAGGGTGAAGGCTGTACCTGCTTGACAAATATCTTCCCTACAGGGGAAATTCTACAGTTGCACTGATGAGGCCAAACATACCCCTCAAGAATGCAAGTGAGTGGCTGAGACCTTGCTCTCACGGGGCCCAGGATCCCTTCCAAAGATCACAGAGGCCCCTAGAGCTCACCAAGGCCCCTGAAACTCCCACAGTGTCCTCCCAAGAACTACAGAGACCTCCCCCAGATTCTATCAAGGCCCTCAAGACTACCATAACTCTGCAAGGCTCCAAGATATACCACCAGAGCTCTCCCAAGAACTGCAAAGGCCCTCAGCTCTCACCAAACCTTAGGAGGCCCCTCCAACACCTCCCCCAATCCCCTCTCCATATTCTCTAGAGTTACCTATATTCCACTCTGGACCTCTCATTCATCCCTGAACACGCCCCCACGTACCACCCAACCTTCAGCTTCCATCTTGAGACTCCTGTAAAAGGTAGTGGTTAAAAGCATGGGCTTTGGCCTGACCAGGCAGTGAGGCAGTGGATACAGTGTTGGACTGGGACGTGGAGGACCCAGGTTCGAAACCCCGAGGTCGCCAACTTGAGTGCGGGCTCATCTGGTTTGAGCAAGGCTCACCAGCTTGAGCCCAAGGTCGCTGGCTTGAGCAAGGGGTCACTCACTCTACTGTAGCCCCCCCCATCAATGCACATATGAGAAAGCAATCAATGAACAACTAACGTGCCACAGAAAAGAATTGATGCTTCTCATCTCTCTCCCTTTCTGTCTGTCTTTCCCTATCTGTCCCTCTCTCTGTCTCTTTCTCTGTCCCTGTCACAAAACAGAAAAAAGAAAAACAAAACAAAAAGAAATAACATGTGCTTTGAAGTCAAATATACCTGGTTCAATGAGACCTTCCTTAACCATGTAATTTCTTACATTTATTAACCTTGCTGAGTCCCATTTTCCTCAATTGAAGAATAAGGACTTAAAAATATGACCCTCACAAGATTTGTTTGTGAGGAGTAAGTGAGTTACTACACCAGAGTGTACTATAATGTAAAGTTACTATGTATAAAGCTTAGCACCATGCCTGCTAATAGACTTAGTGCTAATCAGGTTGACTATTATTTGTATTACTTTTTGCGGAGTGGCAATGATAATGATGATAATGGTGATGGAGCTAGCATACAGGGATGGGCAAAAGTAGGTTTAGAGTTGTAATACAAATGCATAATACAATAATTAATAAATAAGAATATAAGAATAAACTCTTTCACATAGTCACAACTGTAAATCTACTTTTTCCCACCCCTATATGTTGTACCAGCAATGTGCCACACACTCTTCTCATTGATTGATTGACTAATCCTTGTAACAAGTCAGGAAATATGTTCTATTATTCTTATTTTATGGATGGGAAAAACTGAAACACATAGAGGTTAAATGTTCAAGGTCACCCAGCCAGTAAATGACAAGGCAGGATTTAAACCCAGGCTATCCAGCTCCACCACCATGCCTTGATGCCTCCAAGCCGGAGATCACAGTCCCCTTCCCACAGCTCCCCACCCCTCCTCACTCACCCAGACTGTCTGCTACATCCACAGGGGCTCCTTCCTGGTCTATCCTGATGGAGATGTGTCACGGCCCCTGGTCCGGGAGCGGCTCTGGGTCAACAGCGATTTCAACTTTGACAATGTCCTTTCAGCCATGATGGCTCTGTTTACTGTCTCCACCTTTGAAGGCTGGCCTGCGTGAGGGGCAGGGCCAAAGGGATTGGCAGGGGACAGGGAAGAAACCTCTAGGGGACTGGCTTGGAATCTGCTGGGAATGGGTGGGAGGGTATCTTGGAATGTGATAAAGGTCTCTTGAGACTGGATACGGTTTTCTGGGGACTGATGGGCATAGGCTAAGACTGGGTGGGGGTCTCCCACTACCTGGCTGGGGTGCTTTGGGAACTGGGTGGGTGGGGTCTCCAGGAACTGAATAGAGGTCTCTGAAGGACTAGGTCAGGGGTCAGGAAACTTTTTGGCTGAGAGAGCCATAAACACCACATATTTTAAAATGTAATTCCATGAGAGCCATACAACAACCCTTGTACGTTACGCATTATCCAATAAAAATTTGGTGTTGTTCCGGAGGACAGCTGTAATTGGCTCCAGCTACCCACAACCATGAACATGAGCAGTAGGAAATGAATGGATTGTAATACATGAGAATGTTTTATATTTTTAACGTTATTACTTTTTTTTATTAAAGATTTGTCTGCGAGCCAGATGCAGCCATCAAAAGAGCCACATCTGGCTCAAGAGCCATAAGTTCCCGACCCCTGGACTAGATGGAAGTCTAGAAAGGACTGAATAGGATTTAAGTGGGATCTGGTAGATGCCTAGGGAGCCTGGTCGGCAGGTCTCAGAGGAGATGGAGCAGGGAATTCAAGTTGATGAGACAGAAGATTTAAAGATCTTTAGGAGCTGGTGGAGAACTTCTGAAGAATTATATGGGAAATCTCCAGGTGGATGAAGAAGGGGAATTGAAGGCCTGTAGGAGCTTAAGGAACTTGGGGGCCTTGGAAGGCCTGGTGGAAATCTCTTAGGGTATGTTTGGAGGTTTCAGGTGATTAAGCCAGGGATTTAGGGATCTTTGGGGTGCCAAGCACAGATTCTGGGGTGTCTATGATAAGTGTTCTCAGAAAAGGTCTCAGGGACCTGGGGTATCCCCTCATCTGCTTCCACTGGCTCTCCAGGCTACTATACAAGGCCATTGATGCACATGCAGAGGACCGGGGTCCCATCTATAATTACCACCTGGAGATCTCAGTGTTCTTCATTGTTTATATCATCATCATCGCATTCTTCATGATGAACATCTTCGTGGGCTTCGTCATCATCACCTTCCGTGCCCAGGGCGAGCAAGAATACCAAAACTGTGAGCTGGACAAGAACCAGGTGACCTCTGACCCCTGATCCATGACCATCAACCCCCAACACACACCTCCTTGCCTCGAGATCCCATTGATAACTTGTGCCCTGCACCTATATGCAGCGCCAGTGTGTGGAGTATGCTCTCAAGGCCCAGCCACTCCGCCGCTACATTCCCAAGAATCCACATCAGTATCGAGTGTGGGCCACTGTGAACTCTGCTGCCTTTGAGTACCTCATGTTCCTTCTCATCCTGCTCAACACAGTTGCTTTAGCCATGCAGGTCTGAGCTCCCCAACCTTACCCTTATCAGACACCCTATTCTGTCTACACAATCGCTTGGGAACCATTAGGAATGCTTTAGGCTGCAAGTAACAAAACCCCCCAACTGGCAGAGACTTAAGCTATAATGATATTTGCCACATTTCTTCAAATGTAAGGTCACTAATTATAAGTTGCGTCTTGACTTCAGAAATCTAACAATGTGAAAAAGAAATGGCAGATGGCAATTGTAAGTTGCCATTGATTTTGAAGTGAACGCCAATTTCAAAGATTCTGAAATATGAAAAGATATGCATCCTTGAGTCAATGAAATATGGTTGTTACCTTACATAGCAAGAAGTGTAGAGGTAGGCTGTCTGCTTGTTGCTCATCAAAGACCCAGGCTCTATCTTTCCGCTTCACCATTTTTAGTGAGTTGGCTTTCATTCCCATGAGTTTTGCTACATAGTCACAAGATGGCTGCCACAGCTCTGGGCATCAACACTATATTCAGGGCAGGAAAAGGGAGGGAAGGTTGCACCAGGAGCCTCTCCTCATTTGAGCCTTTTATTGGAAAGCAAAAAGATTTTCACAGAAGCTAGACGCTCAGCAGCAGACTTATGTTTCTGTCTCAATCCGAACTAACTGCAAGGGAAGCTAGAAAATCAAGAACTGGGATTTCCATTAAAAAGAACACAATCTTACTATTTGCTACAACATGGATGAACCTAGAGGGTTTTATGCTAGGGGAAATAAGCCAGACAGAGAAAGACAAATATCATATGATTTCACTTATATGTAGAATCTAAAGAACAAAATAAATGAACGAACAAAACAAAAACAGACTCATAGACACAGAGAACAAACTGATGGTTGCCAGATGGGAGGAGAGATGGGGGCTAGGTGAAAAGATTAAGTATAAATTGGTAGTTACAAAGTCATTATGGGGATGTAAAGTACAGCATAGGGAAAATAGTCAGTAATATTGTAATAACTGCATGGTGCCAGGTGGGTACTAGACTTATTGAAGGATCACATTGTGAGTTATATAAATGTCTAACCACTATACTGTATGTGTGAAACTAATACAAAATAATATTGAATGTCAACTGCAATTGAAAATTTTTTTTAAAGTTGGGCTCTTGCAATATCTACAATGGCAAGCAGATAGGGTGAGGGGGTTAGCCAACCTATAGGGCTACCACATCCCCAGACTCCCCTCGCTTCTAGCCAGAGAATATTTGGTTAAAGATGGGGGGATCTTTGCTTCAGGCTCTGTCCCCACACCTGATTTTCTCCTACAGCATTATGAACAGACTGCTCCCTTCAACTATGCCATGGACATCCTCAACATGGTCTTCACTGGCCTCTTTACGGTTGAGATGGTGCTTAAAATCATCGCCTTCAAACCCAAGGTGCTCCCCAGCCCTATACCCACCTGCCGTGGGTGAATTCCTTAGGGTGGACCTCACTGCAGAGCTCTCAGGGAAGCAGCAACCAGGGAGTCATGAGACTAGGGAGTGAGAGGGATCCAGATGCAGGCCCATCACATGGTCCAAGCTGGGCCCTGTCTCCCTAATTCCTTCACCACTACTGGCCCTCTACCTTAGCTTCCTAGATATGAGAAGACAGGCCTCTGCTTTCCTCCTGCCTACAGCATTACTTTGCTGATGCCTGGAACACGTTTGATGCTCTTATTGTGGTGGGCAGCATAGTGGACATTGCTGTCACTGAAGTCAACGTGAGTACTGGCCTCTCCACTAACCCACTCTCCTCCTACTAACTTTACCCCACCTAAACCCCAGAGCTTTCTTTCAAATGAGTAGATAGGTCACAGTCCCATACACCCCACTAATGAAGACTCAGTGCTCCTCATTCTAGTTTTATCCCTTCTGAGTCCCCCTCTATCAGCTCCCTCATTCCATTTGTAACCTGTCTTCTGGCTCCACAATAACCTAAAATGACTCTGTTATTTCTATTATTTCCTTCATTGCCTCTACACCCCCCTCCATTGGCTCCATCACCTCCACCAACTCCTGCTTTGGCTCCATCATCTCTTCTGATTCCTTCATTGACTCCATTTCCTCCACCGACTCCATTGTCTCCAACACTGGGCCTTTCACATCTCTGGCATTACCACTGACTGCACCGTTGGCTCCATAATCTCCTCCATCGGGTATTACATGTTTCTATAACCTCAACTGACAATGCTGCTGGTTTCATTTCTCCACTGGGAACCCCACTTGTTCTCTCAAATCCATCATTTCCATAAAATTGGCTTTATCATTTCCTCCATAATCTCTTGTACCTTCTCCCTCTCCTCTCTTTCCACCCTCATTACCCACTTTTCCTACAACTACCTTGATCCACTACCACATAACCTTCTCCATCATCTCCTGCATAATAACTATACCATCCATTATCCCCTTGTTCATTTGGGCCTGTGATCACATCATCTTCTCTGTCACCTCTGTCTTGGCCATATCTCCCTCCAGAATGGTGGCCATCTTGGCGAGGTAGCCCCCCATCTCTCTACAGGGACTCTCTGCTTCTTTCTAGCCCCACCTTCCCTTCCTTTCCTCCTGAAAAGTCCTTAGAAATGACCCCTGACTACCCTGGGGCCTGACTTCTGATGAGTTTAGAGGCTGGGAGGGCCAAAGCATGAGAAAGGGAGGTGGCTGGGCAAATGTGGGCTGAACATATCCACCACAACTCCAGAGCTCTGAGGACAGTTCCCGCATTTCCATCACCTTCTTTCGCCTCTTTCGAGTCATGCGACTGGTCAAGCTTCTTAGTAAGGGTGAAGGGATCCGCACATTGCTCTGGACATTCATCAAGTCCTTCCAGGTAATGCTTCCATCCCTTGCTCCCAACTCACATCTCTCTGCCTACCCTTTTAACACCCCCAAAACTCTATCTCCTTGTGTGTCACACCCACCTGAAACTTACCGTTTCTAGTTTCTCTCTTTTCTAAGCTCTCAATTCTCAAAATGCCTTGGCCTCACTGACCTTACTCTATTGTATTTAATACTATGTCCACATTTGGGACATACTGGTGTCATAGCATAAGCACTTGAGGGATGGACTGCATCTCTGAGCAGGTTCAGGCCTGAGGGAGCAGGGAATTCTGGGGATTATAGTTCCCTGCCTGGACCTGAGTATCTACCCTTCTCTCTACCCCCATAGGCCTTGCCCTATGTTGCTCTTCTCATTGCAATGATCTTCTTCATTTATGCAGTCATTGGGATGCAGGTGAGTGGGGACCCTAGGGAGCACCCCTCAAACATTTCTCTGGTGAGAGGGTTGGATATGAATAGCCCAAAAGTGGGGTTGGTGGGTGGAAAGACAGACAGACATGTTAGTTGACCCTGAATCCACATGGCTGTGAAATGGGATCAACAGCGCCTGCTTGTCAGGTTTGTGAGGACGCTTTGGGCATTAGGAGTTGTGAAATAAATGACAACCTGTGTGGGAATGGGTTCACCCCTCTGACATAGCCCCTGTGTGCCCACAGATGTTTGGCAAAGTGGCTCTTCAAGATGGCACACAGATAAACCGAAACAACAACTTTCAGACTTTTCCACAGGCTGTACTTCTTCTGTTCAGGTGGCATCTCCCCATCTCCCCACCACTTCGGTCCCCAGGATGCCCTTGTGGGTCCCGGAATGCCTGAGCTGTGAAAATAACAGGGCAGAATCGAGTTCCATATTGCCTGGGACCTTTTCTGGTTGTAAACTGAGTCTTTTAGAATATTCTAGCCTCAGCTACCGTTTTTCTAGCTGTAAGATGTATCTCCTTCTTAGTCCTCAGTGCCCCATCTGTAAAATATGAACGTAACAGTCGTAAACATGGCATGCCATCTTTTTAAATGTTGAAATGCTGTTTGTGCCAGATATAGCCCCTGGCAGGAAGTAGGTAATCTCCTAACTCCTATAACCCCCTTAATGCCACTTGCCATGACTTCATAACCTCCCCTCCAGGATGACACACCCATGTGATCCCCAGGTGTGCCACTGGTGAAGCGTGGCAGGAGATAATGCTTGCCACCCTTCCCGGGAATCGATGTGACCCTGAGTCTGACTTCGGCCCTGGCGAGGAGTTTACCTGTGGTAGCAATTTTGCCATCGCTTATTTTATTAGCTTCTTCATGCTCTGTGCCTTCCTGGTGAGGACCATTTCCCCATAACCACAACCACTGTCAAAAGGGCTGGTCTTGAAGGGTCTGGGGATGTCAGATGAGGTGGGGAGCCCAGATCTTCAGAGCAGGTGAAAGGGCTGGTCTGGTAACAAGATCAATTCAGGGACTCAAGACCATATCAGTTTACCTCAGCCTCCCACCAACCTCCCACACTCTGCTCTGCCATTCACCTGGCCCTAACCCCTTTGCTCACTGGTCCACAGATAATAAATCTCTTTGTGGCTGTGATCATGGACAACTTTGATTACTTAACCAGAGATTGGTCCATCCTGGGTCCCCATCACCTCGATGAATTCAAGAGGATCTGGTCCGAATATGACCCTGGGGCCAAGTATGATCTCTAACCCCATACCTGATATCCCAGGAGACAATATACTGCCTCACACAGTCCCTAAACCCCAGAAACTCTGGCCTAATCCTCTCATTATCTAGTCAGTAGATGCCCCAAGGTACTCATTGACCCTGTCTTCTGCCTCCCAACCCCAATGACTGCCCTTCAATTCTGCTCTGGCAGGCCTTGAAGTGTTGGTGGGGAGAAATAGTGATTAGCTGGTGGGACCTTTAGAAAGAGCTAGAAGGGGTATCTTCAATCCAGTGGTGCCTCCCACCCACCCCCACCTGCCCAAGGGGCCGCATCAAGCACCTGGATGTGGTTGCCCTGCTGAGACGCATACAGCCACCGCTGGGATTTGGAAAGCTGTGTCCACACAGAGTGGCCTGCAAGGTCTGTGCACCTACCTAGCCCCACCTTGCCCCTGAGAAAGCTGTCCACCATATGACAGGGCTGAGCAGAGACTTTGCCTTGGGAGTGGAGGGTGTATTTTTTTGCATCATCAAAAGTTTCTGCCCCCGGGCATTCATACCTGCATCTCAGGCATTTGCCCAAAGTGGGTTTCATGTCCCTTGGTGTGCGCAGAGACTTGTGGCGATGAACATGCCCCTCAACTCAGATGGTACAGTGACATTCAATGCCACACTCTTTGCCCTTGTTCGGACATCCCTGAAGATCAAGACAGAAGGTGAGTGAGGGGGTGTGTGCAGGAGTGGAAGTGTCCCTAGGGAGGTTGTAGGGAGCAAACTGGGGTCCCACTCCTAGCTCTAAACCTCAAAATGGGTAGCTTTCCTTGGCCTTGTAGCTCAGTTGGTTAGAGCTTTGTCTCACTATGTCAAAGTTGAGGGTTTGATCTGAGCCAGGACACATACAAGAATCAACCAATGGATGTATAAATAGGTGGAACAAGTCTCTCTTTTTCTCTGTCTCTCTGTCACACACTCTCTCCCCCCTTCCTCTTTCTCTAAAATCAGTAAGTAAACAAATAAATAAATTTCTTAAAAATGGGTGACCACACTGGCCTGGTAGTTCAGTTTGTTAGATGATCCCAATATGCCAAGGTTGTGGCACATGTAAGAATGAACCAATGGCCTGACCTGTGGTGGCGCAGTGGATAAAGCGTCGACCTGGAAATGCTGAGGTCGCTGGTTCGAAACCCTGGGCTTGCCTGGTCAAGGCACATATGGGAGTTGATGCTTCCTGCTCCTCCCTTCTCTCTCTCTCTCTCTCCTCTCTAAAATGAATAAATTCTTTAAAAAAAATTTAAGAATGAATACATAAATAAGTGGAACAACAAATCAGTGTTTCTCTCTCTCTTCCCATTTCCCTTTCCTCTCTCTCTCTCTCTCTCTCTCTCTCTTTCTCTAAAATCAATAAATTAAAAAAAAACATTTTGCCTGACCAGCCAGTGGCACAGTGGATAGAGCATCGGCCTTGGACACTAAGGACCCAGGTTCAAAACCCCGAGGTCCCAGCTTGAGCATGGGATCATAAACATGACCCCATGGTAACTGGCTTGATCCCAAAGGTCTCTGGATTGAAGCCCAAGGTCACTATCTTGAGCCCAAGGTCACTGGCTTAAGCAAGGGGTCACTGGCTCAGCTGGAGCCCCCTGGTCAAGGCACATATGAGAAAGCAATCAATGAACAACTAAGGTGCCACAACTATGAGTTGATGCTTCTCATCTCTCTCCCTTCCTATCTGTCTGTCCCTGTCTGTTTGTCTGTCTCTCTCCCTGAAAATAAATAAATAAGTGACTTTGGCTTCTCCAGGTTTATTTCCTGACCTGTCCAATGGGGGTGGTGCGTGACTGCGCTGGAAGCTTGTAAAGCCTCTCCAGCAGTGAGGGAGTGGCTGTGAAGAACTCATCCTAATGACTCATGCTCACACCCTCTCCTGGTGCAGGGAACCTGGAGCAGGCCAATCAGGAACTGCGGATTGTCATCAAAAAGATCTGGAAGCGGATGAAGCAGAAGCTGCTAGATGAAGTCATCCCCCCTGCTGACGGTGAGCTATCCCCACCCCAATTCTTGAGCTGGCCTCTGAATGTCAGATGATTGTTCACCACCAGGAAACCAGCACTGGCTGGGGAGCGGGAAGGGAGCAATTGCGGGGGTCAAAAAGGAGTCCATGCTGTGGGTAGGGTGTGAGGAACAGAGAACCCCTTTGTGACCTTGCTTCTTC